>NC_142483.1:45055984-45359015 GCF_049115385.1 Moschus berezovskii | reverse complement strand
ACTTCTATGTGGAGCCTAAAAGATGACAAATGAACCAATCTGTGAAATAGAATTGTTGCAGTGAAAAGGAAAAAAGAGGAATAAGTTTCTCTTTTTTTCCCCTTTCCTGAGAACAACAACAAAAAAAATAAAAATAAAGAGAACAGTGAATAGGCCAGAGAAGAAACATGAATGGGTCTGAAAGACCTAATCACTCTTAGTTTTACTTTAACTGTTCCTAATCTATGGTCTATAAATTTTCTTTTCCCAAAACTAACCTGACACTGTGTCATTTACATCCTATACCTATCGCTCCCTTACTCTGCATGAGCTCTATCCTGCTATTACACTTTAACTCTATGCTAACTACATCCTGTACATGGGGCTTACCTTCACCACACTCCCTTTGCAGACCACTCTTGTAGCTTTCCACATTTCAGGAAGAAGGCCGCAGTACAATAAAGCAGAGACAAACGAACCCAGTTACTGGACTATCAGACTGTAAGACCCAATCACCTGATCAAGCCTCTTGATTCCCAATGCAAAAGGAGGGCACAGTTCTTGGGGCACTAGTCTGCTGTGTTCTCCCTTCAGCTGTCTGAGGATTAAAGTTATCTTTCTATCTCCTCCAAACTCTAACTCCATATTTTTTATTTGGCTTCAGTGTGCAGAGAAAGCCAAGGTTTCGGCGGTAAGAGAACCATGGACATAGACTGGTTGCCAGGGGGAAGGGGGTTGGGGATGGGAAAATAGGAGGCTGGGGTAAGCATATGTAAGCTAGAGAGAGAGAGAAAGAATGGATAAACAACAAGGTCCTACTGTAGAGCACAGAGAACTATCGTCAATATCCTATGATAAATCATAATGGAAAAGAATTTAAAAAAGAATGTGTATATATATTGTATAACTGAGTCACTTTGTTGTACAGCAGAAATTAACACAACATTGTAAGTCAACTATACTTCTATACAAAAGAAAGAAAGAAGGGACTTTTAAGAAAGACTCCAGCCTCCAATTTCTCACCTTCACTGTGTCACTCTACCTTTGCCTAATCCTATTACCTTGAAGGAAAAAGGAGTTTTCTGATTATACCACTCAAACCCACCCCTGGGGACAAGTGGGCTAGCCTCCGCTAAAACCCAGAATGTATGAACATTAGAAGGGACATATTTGGGAACACCAGAAGAATGTGTGGGAGATGCTGGGGGTGGATGTCAGGCTGGCAACCGACAGCATCTGCTGTAGCTACTGGATTCTCCGTACCAGTCAACAGGCTGCGTTATTCCAAACTGAAGGAAGCAATGTGCAGTTCTCTTTGGAACAGCCTTGCCTCAAACACAAGGCCTTCCCAGGGATTTATACGGAGCAGGACCCTGCAGGGCTCATGGGCACAAAGGCTGTTCTGTGTCCCCCACTTCTTGGCTTCATTCAGCCTTCATGACTTTCCCTGAGTTCAAATGAGTAAGGTGAAACAATTGCGAATCAGGGAAGAGAGGGGATGGGGAGACAAGGGAGGAACAGTCAAAAGAAACAACAATGCAACTTTAGGGCAAGGTCTTGTTTTCCCCTCAAGTGACACAAACAACAATCTCTGAGCTGTTTTGAAGATACTGAAACCCTCACCAGGCTGAAGGTAATGGTATAGTGCCCACAAGTAGATACCAGATGGGATCTGATGCTGACTCCCACTTACCTCACCACCAACCAATCAGAAGAATGTCCACACACTGAACACACCCTCTTTGAACCATTCCTATAGAACTCCTCACAACCCCCTCCAGGTAGAGACACACAGCTTTGAGGGCATAAGTCCACTGTGGACCCCTTTGCACGGCAAAACAATAAAGCTATTCTTTTCTACTTCACCCAGAAGTGTCTTGGAAAATTAATTTGGTGTCAGAGTACAGAACCTAGTCAGTCACTTTAGTCGCTCAGTCGTGTCTGACTCTTTGTGACTCCATAGACTGCAGCACACCAGGCTTCCCTGTCTATCACCAAATCCTGGAGCTTACTCAAACTCATGTCCTTTGAGTCGGTGATGCCATCCAACCATCTCATCCTCTGTCGCCCCCTTCTCCTCCTGCCTTAAATCTTTCCCAGCATCAGGGTCTTTTCCAATGAGTCAATTCTTCGCATCAGGTGGCCAAAGTCCTGGAGTTTCAGCTTCAACGTCAGTCCTTCCAATGAATATTCAGGACTGATTCCCTTTAGGGTGGACTGGTTGGATCTCCTTGCAGTCCAAGGGACTCTCAAGATTCTTCTCCAACACCACAGTTCAAAAGCATCATTTCTTCGGCATTCAGCTTTCTTTATGGTCCAACTCTCACATCCATACATGACTACTGGAAAAACCATACCTTTGACTAGATGGACCTTTGTTGGCAAAGTAATGTCTCTGCTTTTTAATATGCTGTCTAGGTTGGTCATAACTTTTCTTCCAAGGAGCAAGTGTCTTTTAATTTCATGGCTGCAGTCACAATCTGCAGTGATTTTGGAACCCAAAAAATGTCTCTTACTGTTTCCATTGTTTCCCCATCTACTTGCCATGAAGTGATGGGACCAGATGCCATGATCTAAGTTTTCTGAATGTTGAGTTTTAAGCCACTTTTTCACTCTCTTCTTTCACTTTCATCAAGAAGCTCTTTAGTTCCTCTTTGCTTTCTGCCATAAGAGTGGTGTCATCTGCCTATCTGAGGTTATTGATATTTCTTCCAGCAATCTTGATTCCAACTGGTGCTTCATCCAGCCTGGCATTTAGCATTATGTATTCTACATATAAGCTAAATAAGCAGGGTGACAATATACAGCCTTGACGTACTCCTTTCCCAATTTGGAACCAGCATCTTGTTCCATGTCCAGTTCTATCGTTGCTTTTTGACCTGCATACAGATTTCTCAGGAGGCAGGTAAAGTGGTCTGGTATTCCCATCTCTTTAAGAATTTTTCAGTTTGCTATGATCCACACAGGCCAAGGCTTTGGCATAGTCAATGAAGCAGAAGTAGATGTTTTTCTGGAACTCTCTTGCTTTTACCATGATCCAACAGATGCTGGCAATTTGATCTCTGGTTCCTGTGTCTTTTCTAAATCCAGCTTGAATATCTTGAAGTTCACGGTTCATGTATTGTTGAAGCATTAATTAGAGAATTGCGAGCATTACTTTGCTAGCATGTGAGATGAGTACAATTGTGTGGTAGTTTTAGCATTCTTTGGCATTGCCTTTTTTTGGGACTGGAATGAAAACTGACCTTTTACAGTCCTGTGGCCACTGCTGTGTTTTCCAGATTTGCTGGCATATTGAGTGCAGCACTTTCACAGCATCATCTTTTAGGATTTGAAATCTCTCAGCTGGAATTCCATCACTTCCATTAGCTTTGTTCATAGTGATGCTTCCTAAGGCCCATTTGACTGAACTCCAAGATGTCTGGCTCTAGGTGAGTGATCACACCATTGTGGTTATCTGGGTCATGAAGATCTTTTTTGTACAGTTCTTCTGTGTATTCTTGCCACTTCTTCTTAATATCTTCTGCTTCTGTTAGGTCCATACCTTTTCTGTCCTTTATGGTGCCCATCTTTACATGAAATATTCCCTTGGTATCTCTAATTTTCTTGAAGTGATCTCTAGTCTTTCCCATTCTATTGTTTTCCTCTATTTCTTTGTATTGATCACTGAGGAAGGCTTTCTTATCTCTCCTTGCTATTCTTTGGAACTCTGCATTCAAATGGGTATATCTTTCCTTTTCTCCTTTGCCTTTCTTTCTCCTTTTCTTTTCACACCTATTTGTAAGGCCTCCTCAGACAACCATTTTGCCTTTTTGCATTTCTTTTCCTCCTTCAATCCAGATTAATTTACAGGAGCCACCTCTGAGTCATCCCAAAGTGTGCCTTCCATGTTGCAGGGGATCTCAAAAGATGAGTCACTTGGCTGGTTCTGAGAGCCTCTTTTCAGAACCTCTTTCCTGCCCTAGCTGCCAGGTACATTTTCACACGGTTTGAGCCAAGTCGCACAGTTTATGCCACTCTCTGTCACACAGCAGGGATCACCTCTCTCAGACGTGACTGTTAGGACAGTTGGACATTTGTGCCATTAGTCACACAGTGCTTCAGTTGCACTCAGAGAGTTCACTGGGGTTGTTGGAATGCCTTCTGGGGCTGGTGAACTCTCAGGACCTCCATTCTATGGCCTTTCGCCTAAGAGTGGGCTTGGGTCTATCTCAAGACACTCCCTCAGACTCACCTCTAGGCTATATTCTCAGGAACTGAAAAAAATTTTGACCCTGAAAATCTTAAAAAGAAGAGACTGAGATTCTTTTGCAACAAAACTTGGAGCTGGTACAGATTAGGGAACCAAGAAAAATGGCCTGTTAATGGCACACTAAATTATAACACAATCCTCCAACTTGATCTATTTTGCAGTTCCTTATGCTCAAATCTTTATGGCAGTCAGTCAGAATGTGGATCGAAGGGACTCATACCACATATCTCTTTCTGTTTCCACTATCCCCCCATCCGCCTCATCTCCCTCTCCATCAAATCTCCTAGCCCAGGACTTTCTCCTATAATCAAAATCCTAGGAAAAAAAAAAAAAAAACTCTCCTAACATTCTAAAGAATCCCCTTCTAATTCCTCCTATCTCTCAGTATGGGGGGCTGGAAGGGGTAGAGGGATGGAGAGAAGAAAATGAAACTTCCCCAACTCCTGCAAAGTTCTCTTACTCCTTCAAGTTCTTCTGATCAAACTAAGACCCTATGTCTCCAGAGGAACAATCCTTGCTAGGACAACTTTATCAGCCCCTGTCATCAGAGCCAATTTGGGCACTATTTGGTCTATATTTTAGCTACAAAACTATGACCACATAAAAGAGAGATAACATTTTTGACATAGGATGGCCATGATATTCTTTAGACTCCAGAGAAAACTGATTAAAATGAAATCTTTTTGAAATTATGAAACCAGGTTTTTTTGCACGAACCATTAGAAAAAGATGGCTTCTTAAACTACTTTTTTTTGGAGCACCAACCCTGAGAAAACAGACACATGCCTAGGAAAAAGCCTGAAGTTAACTCTTACCATGTCCTTGAAATCTCCCACTCTGCTGGAGACTTCAGCCTTGGGCAAGTTAACAGAACTTCAAGCCAAGGATGAAAAGGGGGCAAAGAGACATTTTAAATCTCAAGCGGAAAACTATAAAATCTTTGTCTGTCTGGCTTTACGTGTGTCTTAATGTGTGTCTTTGTATTTGGGTAATATTGTTGGAGTTACTTTGTAAATAAGCTCTTATTTAATTGGCCTAAATAAAAGTACTTAGAAATCAAACAATTCTAAATACAAGAGAAATGAAATGAATTTCAGGTTCACGTGAACTGGGAAATAGTCAATATTAAATTAATACCTGGGATTAATCTTTATTTGTTAATCTAACTAATATAGATATGTCTTAAGGTACATCAACATTAAGTGTAATACTTTTACTGTGCCTAAGTTTAATAAGATATTATTATATCTATTGCAAATCTATCAGCAATGTGAAGAAACTTTTAAGGAAAGAAAATGCAAATGAAGTAAGACTTTTGTATGATTTGTTTACCAGTCTACAGAGTGCTGATATAAAGGACAGTTCATGGTTACTTAAGGAAAGTAGGATGTGTGTTTTTAATAAAAAGATATGAGGAATGGAATTACATTTTTTTTAAAGAGAAAGTACGTCAAAGCTATATATTGTCACCCTGCTTATTTAACTTATATGCAGTGTACATCATGAGAAACGCTGGGCAAGAGGAAGCACAAGCTGGAATCAAGATTGCCGAGAGAAATATCAATAACCTCAGATATGCAGATGACATCACCCTTATGGCAGAAAGCAAAGAGGAACTAAAGAGTCTCTTGATGAAAGCGAAAGAGGAGAGTGAAAAGTTGGCTTACAGCTCAACATTCAGAAAACTAAGATCATGGCATCTGGTCCCATCACTTCATGGCAAATAGATGGAGAAACAGTGAAAACAGTGGCTGACTTTATTTTTCTGGGCTCCAAAATCACTGCAGATGGTGATTGCAGCCATGAAATTTAAAGATGCTTACTCCTTGGAAGGAAAGTTATGACCAACCTAGATAGCATATTAAAAAGCAGAGACATTACTTTGTCAACAAACGTCCGTCTAGTCAAGGCTATGGTTTTTCTGGTAGTCATGTATGGATGTGAGAGTTGGACTATAAAGAAAGCTGAGTGCCAAAGAATTGATGCTTTTGAACTGTGGTGTTGGAGAAGACTCTTGAGAGTCCCTTGGACTGCAAGGAGATCCAACCAGTCCATCCTGAAGGAGATCAGTCCTGGGTGTTCACTGGAAGGACTGATGCTAAAGCTGAAACTCCAATACTCTGGCCACCTGATGTGAAGAGCTGACTCACTGGAAAGACCCTGATGCTGGGAAAGATTGAGGGCAGGAGGAGAAGGGGACAACAGAGGATGAGATGGTTGGATGGCATCGCCAACTCAATGGACTTGGGTTTGGGTGGACTCCAGGTGTTGGTGATGGACAGGGAGGCCTGGCGTGCTGTGATTCATGGGGTCACAAACAATTGGCTATGACTGAGGGACTGAACTGAACTGAAGGGGAAAGGAAATAAGTCTCACTTACAGTTGGCTGTTCTCTGAACGGACAAATAGAGTGATGAATACAGAAAGTTTTGGGGGAAAAAAAGGTTTGTGGAAAATGAACCCCAAGAAAAGAGTTTTATATATAAGACAAGTTTTCTTAAGACATTGAGTTGCCTTCGAAGTCTTTTACTTTTACTTTGGCTAAGTGATTAACCATTGTTTCACAACAAATATAAACAGGTACCACACTGGAATTTGATTTCCTCTCTCTATTAACAGAATAAATTTTTCTTGAAATGTTGTTTTTGATAATAGACTTGTGAATTTCTTTGCCTTTAAGGGATTTAATTTTTAAAACCATTTATTATTTTGATAAGATGACTAAGCATTATTTCACGATGATCTATGAAATTTATGGCACACACAGATACTTCTGCTTCTACAAAAATTAACTCCTTATCTACTTCTAAATCAGGAATTTAAAATAGATAAATAATGACTGTAAATCAGTCGGGGATATGGGAAATCCAAGACAGCCACTTGGCTTTTCCCAGCTCCCTAAAAAAAAAAAAATCATTTTTATTTGATGGAATAAAGCCTTTTCTAGTTGCAGGGTTAATGTCCTCACAGTGGAAAAAAAAAAAAAGGGTTAAAAATGTGTTTCCGGGGAAGGAACAAGATGGCGGAGGAATAGGATGGCAAGACCACTCTCTCCCCCACAAATTCATCAAAAGAACATTTGAACGCAGAGTAAAGTCCACAAAACAACTTCTGAATGCTGGCAGAGGACGTCAGGCACCCAGAAAAGCAGCCCATTGTCTTCGAAAGGAGGTAGGATAAAACATAAAAGATAAAAAGCGAGACAAAAGAAGTAAGGACGGAGCTCCGTCCCGGGAAGGGAGGCTTTAAAAAGAGAGAACTTTCCAAACACCAGGAAACACTCTCACTGGCGAATCTGTGGCGAGCCTTGGAAGCTCAGAGGGCCACATAACCCTCTTTTTTTTTTTAAGATTTTTTAAAAACCCACAGATTACCCGCCAAACGGTAACTCCCAGCGGAGAAGCAGCGCAGACGCCTGCATACGCCATTAGCAAGCGGGGGCTGGGCAGGGAGGAGCCGGCTGAACTGCTTAGAGAGAGGACTGGGCTTGAATGCCGCGAGAACAATTTGAGAGAACTCGGCAGAGCAAAGCAGACTGTGGGATAGCTTCCCCACGAAAAGGCGGAAAGCTCTAACCTAACGACTCGGCCAGCCCCGCTCACAGAATAAAGGACTGAGCAGAGTGAGCCGGCTGCGGCAGGCCCATCCCCCATCCCCCACCGAGACAGGCAGGGAGCGCAGCCAGAGCCGGAGCGGGCAACCGCAGCCCCAGAAAGGCATCTGATACAAACTGCAGACAGGCTTGTTGCTATTCAGGACTTCTTGGGCTCGGGCCGGTCGATATACCCCTGAGAAGGTGTGCCGGTTGTACACCCAGAAAATTGAGTGGCGGGGACTGGGGAGACAATAAGTCGCAGAGACCGCGCTCGCCAAACACCTGGTCCCCTGAGCTGCTCGGACTGGGGAAGGCACAAAACGCAGGCCCAACCAAGTCTGCGCCTTTGTGGAATACCTGAGAACCTGAACTTGAGCCGCTCAGACCTGGGAAGTGCATACAACCCGGCGCTGGCCTCAGACAATTCCCGGCAGAGCAACCTAGAGCCTGTGCAGTATAGACTGGGACAGCATATGTGCTGTGAGCAGGGGCAAACCCAGTGTGGCCGAGACGCTGCGAGCACTCCCCACAGACGCCAGAGATATTGTCTGCAGCGTTCCTCCCTTCCCAGAACAGGACTGAACAACGGAGCCTTAAAAAGTGTCCACCCACCCCCTAGTATAAGGGCGGAAATTAGACACTGAAGAGACCAGCAAACAGAAGCTAAAACAGAGGGAACCACCTTGGAAATGACAGATAGAGACGTCTAGAGGCTACTCCAAGAATAAGACCAAAAACCAGTGGCAAGAGGCTTAAGGCTGAATCCTGAGAACACCAGAGAACTCCTGACTCCAGGGAACATTAATCGATAGAAGCTCATCAAACGTCTCCATACCTACACTAAAACCAAGCACCACCCAAGGGTCAACAAGTTCCAGAGCAAGACATACCAAGCAAATTCTCCAGTAACACAGGAAACTAGCCCTGAGCTTCAATATACAGGCTGCCCAAAGTCACTCCAAACCCACTGACATCTCATAACTCATTACTGGACACTTCATTGCACTCCAGAGAGAACAAATCCAGCTGAACCCACCAGAACACCAACACAAGCTTCCATAACCAGGGAGCTTTGACAAGTCACCTGTCCAACCCCACACACAGAGAAGAAACTACATAATAAAGAAATCTCCACAAACGGCCAGAAGAGGGAAAGGCCACACCAAGCAAATCATTATAAGCAAGATGAAGAGGCAGAGAAATATCCAGCAAGTAAAGGAACAAGATAAATGCCCACCAACACAAACAAAAGAGGAAGATATAGGGAATCTACCTGATAAAGAATTTCGAATTTTGGTGGTGAAAATGATTCAAAATCTTGAAAGCAAAATGGAGTTACAGATAAATAACCTGGAGAAAAGGATTGAGAAGATGGAAGAAAGGTTTAAGAAGGACTTAGAGGAAATAAAAAAGAGTCAATATACAATGAATAATGCAATTGATGAGATCAGAAACACTCTGGAGGGAACAAACAGTAGAATAACAGAGGCAGAAGACAGGATAAGCGAGCTAGAAGATAGAATTGTAGATATAAATGAAACAGAGAGGAAAAAAGAAAAACAAATTAAAAGAAATGAGAACAATATTAGAGACCTCTGGGACAATGTTAAACGCTCTAACATTTGAATCATAGGAGTCCCAGAAGAAGAAGACAAAAAGAAAGACCATGAAAGAATACTTGAGGAGATAATAGTTGAAAACTTCCCTAAAATAGGAAAAGAAATAATCACCCAAGTCCAAGAAACCCAGAGAGTCCCCAACAGGATAAACCCAAGGCGAAATACTCCAAGACACATATTAATCAAATTAACAAAGATCAAACACAAAGAACAAATATTAAAAGCAGCAAGGGAAAAACAGCAAATAACACACAAGGGGATTCCCATAAGGATAACAGCCGATCTTTCAACAGAAACTCTTCAGACCAGGAGGGAATGGCAAGACATACTTAAAGTGATGAAAGAAAATAACCTACAGCCCAGACTACTGTACCCAGCAAGGATCTCATTCAAATATGAAGGAGAAATCAAAAGCTTTACAGACAAGCAAAAGCTGAAAGAATTCAGCATTACCAAACCAGCTCTCCAACAAATGCTAAAGGATCTTCTCTAGACAGGAAACACAGAAAGGGTGTATAAACTCGAACCCAAGGCAATAAAGAAAATGGCTACGGGATCGTACTTAACAATAATTACCTTAAACGTAAATGGGTTGAATGCCCCAACCAAAAGACAAAGGCTGGCTGAATGGATACAAAAACAAGACCCCCATATATGTTGTCTGCAAGAGACCCACCTCAAAACGAGGGACACATACAGACTGAAAGTAAAGGGCTGGAAAAAGATATTCCATGCAAATAGAGACCAAAAGAAAGCAGGAGTAGCAATACTCATATCAGATAAAATAGACTTTAAAACAAAGGCTGTGAAAAGAGACAAAGAAGGAAACTACATAATGATCAAAGGATCAATCCAAGAAGAAGATATAACAATTATAAATATTTATGCACCCAACATACGAGCACCGCAATATGTAAGACAATTACTAACAAGTATGAAAGGGGAAATTAACAATAATGCAATAATAGTGGGAGATTTTAATACCCCACTTACATCTATGGATAGATCAACTAAACAGAAAATGAACAAGGAAACACAAACTTTAAATGATACAATAGACCACTTAGACCTAATAGATATCTATAGGACATTTCACCCCAAAACAATGAATTTCACCTTTTTCTCAAGTGCACACGGAACCTTTTCCAGGATAGATCACATCCTGGGCCATAAATCTAGCCTTGGTAAATTCAAAAAAGTTGAAATCATTCCATGCATCTTTTCTGACCACAATGCAGTAAGATTAGATCTCAATTACGGGAGAAAAACTATTAAAAATGCCAACATATGGAGGCTGAACAACACGCTGCTGAATAATGAACAAATCATAGAAGAAATCAAAAGAGAAATCAAAATATGCATAGAAATGAATGAAAATGAAAACACAATAACCCAAAACCTCTGGGACACTGTAAAAGCAGTGCTAAGGGGGAAGTTCATAGCAATACAGGCACACCTCAAGAAACAAGAAAAAAGTCAACTAAATAACCTAACTCTACATCTAAAGCAACTAGAAAAGGAAGAAATGAAGAACCCCAGGGTCAGTAGAAGGAAAGAAATAGTAAAAATTAGGGAAGAGATAAATGCAAAAGAAACAAAAGAGACCATAGCAAAAATCAACAAAGCCAAAAGCTGGTTCTTTGAGAAGGTAAATAAAATTGACAAACCACTAGCCAGACTTATCAAGAAACAAAGGGAGAAGAACCAAATCAATAAAATTAGAAATGAAAATGGAGAGATCACAACTGACAACACAGAAATACAAAGGATTATTAGAGAATACTATCAGCAATTATATGGCAATAAAATGAATAACCTGGAAGAAATGGACAAATTCCTAGAAAAGTACAACTTTCCAAAACTGAACCAGGAAGAAATAGAAAATCTGAACAGACCCATCACAAGCACAGAACTAGAGGCTGTAATCAGAAATCTTCCAGCAAACAAAAGCCCAGGTCCAGATGGCTTCACAGCCGAATTCTACCAAAAATTTAGAGAAGAGCTAACACCTATTCTACTCAAACTCTTCCAGAAAATTGCTGAGGAAGAGAAACTTCCAAACTCATTCTATGAGACCACCATCACCCTAATCCCAAAACCTGATAAAGACCCCACAAAAAAAGAAAACTACAGGCCAATATCACTGATGAACATAGATGCAAAAATCCTTAACAAAATTCTAGCAATCAGAATCCAACAACATATTAAGAAGATCATACATCATGACCAAGTGGGCTTTATCCCAGGAATGCAAGGATTCTTCAATATCCGCAAATCAATCAACGTAATACACCACATTAACAAACTGAAAAATAAAAATCATATGATTATCTCAATAGATGCAGAGAAAGCCTTCGACAAAATTCAACATCCATTTATGATAAAAACCCTCCAGAAAGTGGGAATAGAAGGGACATACCTCAACATAATAAAAGCTATATATGACAAACCCACAGCAAACATTATCCTCAATGGTGAAAAACTGAAAGCATTTCCCCTAAAGTCAGGAACAAGACAAGGGTGCCCACTCTCACCACTACTATTCAACATAGTTCTGGAAGTTTTGGCCACAGCAATTAGAGCAGAAAAAGACATAAAAGGAATCCAAATTGGAAAAGAAGAAGTAAAACTTTCACTGTTCGCTGATGACATGATCCTCTACACAGAAAACCCTAGAGACTCTACCAGAAAACTACTAGAGCTAATCAATGATTACAGTAACGTTGCAGGATATAAAATCAACACACAGAAATCCCTTGCATTCCTATACACTAATAATGAGAAAATAGAAAGAGAAATTAAGGAAACTATTCCATTCACTGTTGCAACGAAAAGAATTAAATACTTAGGAATATATCTACCTAAGGACACAAAAAACTTGTACATAGAAAACTATAAAACACTACTGAAAGCAAACAAAGAGGACACTAATAGATGGAGAAATATACCATGTTCATGGATTGGAAGAATAAATATTGTAAAAATGAGTATACTACCCAAAGTAATTTATACATTCAATGCAATCCCTATCAAGCTACCAACGATATTTTTCACAGAACTAGAACAAATAATCTCACAATTTATATGGAAATACAAAAAACCTCGAATAGCCAAAGCAATCTTGAGGAAGAAAAATGGAACTGGGGGAATTAACCTGCCGGACTTCAGGCTCTACTACAAAGCCACAGTCATCAAGACAGTATGGTACTGGCATAAAGACAGAAATATAGATCAATGGAACAAAATAGAAAGCCCAGAGATAAATCCACGCACCTATGGACACCTCATCTTTGACAAAGGAGGCAAGAATATAAAATGGAGAAAAGACAGTCTCTTTAACAAGTGGTGCTGGGAAAACTGGTCAGCCACCTGTAAAAGAATGAAACTAGAACACTTCCTAACACCATACACAAAAATAAATTCAAAATGGATTAGAGAGCTAAATGTAAGACCAGAAACTATAAAACTCCTAGAGGAGAACGTAGGCAAAACACTCTCCGACATAAATCACAGCAGGATCCTCCATGACCCACCTCCCAGAATATTGGAAATAAAAGCAAAAATAAACAAATGGGACCTAATTAAAGTCAAAAGCTTCTGCACAGCAAAGGAAACTATAAGTAAGGTGAAAAGACAGCCTTCAGAATGGGAGAAAATAATAGCAAATGAAGCAACTGATAAAGGATTAATCTCCAAAATATACAAGCAGCTCCTGCAGCTCACTTCCAGAAAAATAAATGACCCAATCAAAAAATGGGCCAAAGAACTAAACAGACATTTCTCCAAAGAAGACATAAAGATGGCTAATAAACACATGAAAAAATGCTCAACATCCCTCATAATCAGAGAGATGCAAATCAAAACCACAATGAGATACCATTTCACACCTATCAGAATGGCTGCTATCCAAAAGTCTACATGCAATAAATGCTGGAGAGGATGTGGAGAGAAAGGAACCCTCTTACACTTTTGGTGGGAATGCAAACTAGTACAGCCACTATGGAGAACAGTGTGGAGATTCCTCAAAAAACTGGAAATAGAACTGCCATATGATCCAGCAATCGCACTCCTGGGCATACACACCGAGGAAACCAGAATTGAAAGAGACACATGTACTCCAATGTTCATTGCAGCACTGTTTATAATAGCCAGGACATGGAAGCAACCTCGATGTCCATCTGCAGACGAGTGGATAAGAAAACTTTGGTACATATACACAATGGAGTATTATTCAGCCATTAAAAAGAATACATTTGAATCAGTTCTAATGAGGTGGATGAAACTGGAGCCTATTATACAGAGTGAAGTAAGCCAGAAAGAAAAACACCAATACAGTATACTAACGCATATATATGGAATTTAGAAAGATGCAAATGATAACCCTGTATACGAGACAGCAAAAGAGACACACATGTATAGAACAGTCGTTGGGACTCTATGGGAGAGGGTGAGGGTGGGATGATTTGGGAGAATGGCATTGAAACACGTATGTTGTCATATGTGAAACAAATTACTAGTTCAGGGTCAATGCATGTTATAGGATGCTCTGGGCTGGCATGCGGGGATGACCCAGAGGGAGGATAAAGGGAGGAGGGAGGTGGGAGGGGGGTTCAGGAGGGGGAATTTATGTAAAACCGGGGCTAATTCATGTCAATGTATGGCAAAACCAACCAATATAATATTGTAAAATAATTTGCCTCCAATAAAAAATAAATTAATTACCAAAAAAATAAAAAATAAAAATGTGTTTCCCACCTGGGGTATACTTTCTACAATCTTCAGTGATCAAGGCACCCACTTCACTGGAAAAATCATACAAGCCTTAACCAAAACTTATCAAACATCTTAAAACTATCACTGTCACTATATCCTTAATTATTGGACAAGGTCAAACAGAACAAAGATTAATTACATTGAATTAAATAAACTGCTAAACATGATTATAATTTTCATGACTTTTTATCTGACATATTACTGGTTTCTAATCTTTGTTTTGAGATATAAAGAAACTTTTCCCAAACTATTTATGGTTTAAAGCAATTTGGTAATTTAAGCAAGTAGATAAAACATTTTTCTTTTCTCTCTGCCTTGTCCCTCCAGAAATTTGAGACATTTTAGTTCTAAACAGCCTTAAGAGGTAAATAAAAGACTGTCTCCTGACATATACAAGAATCTCAAAATATTTTGAGGACCTCTAGAAGAAAAATCCATCTAGGCAAACTATGATGGCACGTCTTTGACGTGACTTTCTTGGCCTTGAGAGGCCTTTGGGAATTCAATCCAAGACTTCTTCTAAGGAAATACACCAGTCAATGTAAAAGCCTATGTAGTTAATGAGCTAAACTTATTCTCAAAACGAATTAGTCTTGGGTGCATTTTTAAAAAATGTGGAGATAACTTTAGAAAAAAATTCAGTTCAGTTCAGTCGCTCAGTCGTGTCCAACTCTTTGCGACCCCATGAATCACAGCACGCCAGGCTTCCCTGTCCATCACCAACTCCCAGAGTTCACTCAAACTCGTGTCCATCAAGTCAGTGATGCCATCCAGCCATCTCATTCTCTGTCGTCCCCTTCTCCTCCCTCCCCCAATCCTTCAAATTCTGTCAATTAATGTCTGTGGATACTAAGACTCACTTGCCAGATAATTCCTTGTTATTATGTCATAGGTTTACAAAATTTAATTTAAAGTATTAAAAGGATATTCTAAGTTGGTTTCTGAAGCCTAACTTCATAATCAGTCTTTGGATAAATATCAGATGCTCCATGATCTACAACCAGGAGATTAATACCAGGCTATAGTCATTTAATGGACTAAGTCAGATGCCATGGGATATACTAGGCTATACCTCATGAAAGTTCTTAAATTCTTACTTGGACCTTGCTAATCAGTCAGTTCAATCACTCAGTCCTGTCTGACTCTTTGTGACCCTGTGGACTGCAGCACGCCAGGTTTCCCCGTCCATTACCAAATCTGGAGCTTGCTCAAACTCATCTTCATCAAGCCAATGATGCCATCCAACCATCTCATCCACTGCAAACAGTGACAGTTTTACTTCTTTTCAATGTGGATTCTTTTTCTTTTTCTTCTCTGATTGCTGTGGCTAGGACTTCCAAAACTATGTTGAACAAAAGTAGCAGGAGTGGACATCCTTGTCTTATTCTTGATCTCAGATGAAATGCTTTCACTTTTTCACCCTTGAGAATAATGTTTGCTGTGGGTTTGTAATATATGACCTTTAGTATGTTGAAGTAGGCTCCCTCTGTGCCAACATTCTGGAGAGATTTTATTATAAAATGCTGTTCAATTTTGTCAAAAGCTTTCTCTGCATCTGTTGAAATTATCATGATTTTTATTCTTCAGTTTTTTAATATGGTGTATCAGTTCAGTCGCTCAGTTGTGTCTGACTCTTTGCAACCACATAGACTGCAGCAAGTCAGGCTTCCCTGTCCATCACTGACACCCAGAGATTGCTCAAACTCATGTGCATGGAGTTGGTGATGCCATTCAACCATTTCATCCTCTGTCGTCCCCTTCTCCTCCTGCCTTCAATCTTTCCCAGCATCAAGTGAGTTGAATCTTTTCCAGTGAGTCAATTCTTCCCATGAGGTGGTCAAAGTATTGGAACTTCAGCTTCAGAATCAGTCCTTCCAATGAATATTCAGGGTTGATTTCATTTAGGTTTGACTGATTTGAACTCCTGGCACTCCAAGGGACTCTCAAGAGTCTTCTCCAACACCACAGTTTAAAAGCATCAATTCTTCAGTGCTCAGCTTTCGTCATGGTCCAACTGCCACATCCATACATGACTACTGGAAAAACCATAGCTTTGACTAGATGACCTTTGTTGTCAAAGAAATGTCTCTGCTTTTTAATATGCTGTCCAGTTTGGTCATATGGTAATATGATCTAGGTTGGAAATATGCTCCTTTTCTTCCAAGGAGCAAGTGTCTTTTAATTTCATGGCTGCAGTCACCATCTGCAGTGATTCTGTAGCCCAGGAAAATTAAGTCTGTCACTTTTTCCATTGTTTCCCTGTCTATTTACCATGAAGTTATGGAACCGGATACCGTGATCTTCATTTTTTAAATGCTGAGTTTTAAGCCAGCTTTTTCATTCTCCTCTTTCACTTTCATCAAGAGGCTCTTTAGTTCCTATGCCTTCTGCCATAAGGGTGGTGTCATCTGCATATCTGAGGTTATTAATATTTCTCCTGGCAATCTTAATTCTAACTTGTGCTTCATCCAGCCCAGCATTTTGCATGATGTACTCTGCATATAAGTTAAATAAGCAGGGTGACAATATACAGCCTTGGTATACTCCTTTCCAATTTGGAACCAGTTCATTGTTCCATGTCCTATTCTAACTGTTGCTTCTTGAACTGTATACAGGTTTTTCATGATACAGGTCATGTGATCTGATATTCCCATTTCTTTAAGAATTTCCCAATTTTTTGTGATCCACACAGTCCAAGGGTTTAACATAGTCAATGAAGCAGAAGTAGACATTTTTCTGGAATTCCCTTGCTTTTTCTGCGATCCAGTGGATGTTCACAATTTGATCTCTGGTTCCTCTGCCTTTTCTAAACCCAGCTTGTACATATGGAAGTTCTTGGTTCACATACTTCTGAAGCCTAGCTTGGAGGATTTTGAGCATTACCTTTCTAGCATGTGAAATGAGAACAACTGTGCAGTAGTCTGAACATTCTTTGGCATTGCCCTTCATCAGGATTGGAATGAAAACCGACCTTTTCCAGTTCTGTAACCACTGCTGAGTTTTCCAAATTTGCTGGCATACTAAATGCAGCACTTTAATAGCATATTGTTTTAAAATTTGAAGTAGCTCAGCTGGAATTCCATCACTTCCATTAGCTTTGTTCAGAGTGATGCTTCCTAAGGCCCACTTGACTTCACATTCCAGGATGTCTGGCTCTAGGTGAGTGATCACACCATCGTGGTTGTCTGGGTCATTAACATCTTTTTTGTATAGTTCTTCTGTGTATTCTTGCCACCTCTTCTTAATATCTTCTGCTTCTGTTAGGTCCATACTGTTTCTGTCCTTTACTGAGCCCATCTCTGCATGAAAATTTCCCTTGGTATCTCTGATTTTCCTGAGGAGATCTCTAGTCTTTCCCATTCTGTTGTTTTCTTCTATTTCTTTGTGTTGATCATGTAGGAAGACTTTGTTATCTCTTCTTGCTATTATTTGGAACTCTACATTCAGATGGATTTATCTACTAATACTGCTAGCTTTATTTTTTTTTTATTGCCTATTTTACAAAATTGCTGTCTCTTATATTACAAAACATGTGACTGAGCCTCTAATAAAATGATCATATGGAGTTCCATATGAGATCAATGATTGTAATAATGTAACTCTAAATATGAGAAGACAAAACAATAGGGAATATTTTCCTGCACTACTAGTAAGGCAGATACAGTCCAGGACTTTTGCTACTTTCATAACCTAGTTCAAGAATAGCACATTGAGTGGTCTATCAGAAAAAAAAAAAAACTTTGCCAGGCCTGGGAATGAGCATTCCTAGCACTGTGGGATGAAATGCCCCCCTAAACATGGTCAGATATATAGCTATGAAGGCGCCATGCCAATGTAGCTGCTGACCTTTAACACCCCTGAAAGGAGTTCAGGGTGGAAGCCAGAAAAAAGGCAGCCCGTGCTCTGGGAAAACTGGCAGAACAGGCCTTCAGATAGTGATATGTTTTCAGGTAAAGATTTCCATGACCCCCAGTTCTTACATCTTCTCATACCTAAATAAACACTAACATCACCGACCAGTGTCTGGTCCTGGTTCTCCTGCCTAGCCCCTCTTCTAGGCCCCTTGGTCTATTTTCTACTTCTACTCATCTTTGGGCCATGTCTCTAACATTCTTGTTAAGTTTGCTTCTTCTCAGTTCAGTTCAGTCGCTCAGTTGTGTCCGACTCTTTGCGACCCCATGAATCGCAGCACACCAGACCTCCCTGCCCATCACCAACTCCTGGAGTTTACCCAAACTCATGTCCATTGAGTCAGTGATACCATCCAACCATCTCATCCTCTGTTGTCACCTTCTCCTCCTGCCCTCAATCTTTCCCAGCATCAGGGTCTTTTCAAATGAGTCAGCTCTTCACATCAGGTGGCCAAAGTACTGGAGTTTTAGCTTCAATATCAGTCCACCCAATGAACACCCAGTACTGATCTCCTTGCAGTCCAAGGGACTCTCAAGAGTCTCCTCCAACACCACAGTTCAAAAGCATCAATTCTTCGGCACTCATCTTTCTTTATTGCTTCTTCTAGAATACAACAAGTAAATCTCCAGATAGTACAATAACAAGGATACCAGCCAGGCAACACCCAGACAATGCTGCAACAGGCCACCTTGTCATTCTGTGGACTCTCATCTCCTTCCATAAATGCACCCTTACAGACTGCAGGCATTAGGACCCAGGACATCATGACATCCCTATCCAGCCTGAAGAAGCCAGAGAGGTCTTCACCCCTTTCTCCAAGAACCTGGGTCCCCATGACCCGAGATGGGGATAGGCAGGTAGTTAGAAATGAGCAGGGTGTTAAGGACCGAAGATTTGACCCATAGAGAAAAAGAGGAATATGGGGTCCTGCCCCAAGGCCACAAGTGCAAGGCCTTGCACCAAGGCCACAGAAATGGAACCTAGAACCAAGGTCACCTCCAAAGCTGACTGAGCACCTTTGTAGCCAAAACCTCCCCCTGATCATCATCACCAGCAGCCTTCCTGACCCCAAATTAGGCAAAAATGCTCACCCCAGTAATCATCCTATAGTGCCCTAACCAATCACCTAATGCCAACCTTCCAGCAGGCATTTTCTTTGTTTTGAGGATATAAAAATTGGCTTCTAACCCATGAAGAGCGTCAGTTCTCCCTGGTTTGTCAGGAGGCTGACCCGCTG
The DNA here is from genome assembly GCF_049115385.1 of Moschus berezovskii. NCBI lineage: Eukaryota > Metazoa > Chordata > Mammalia > Artiodactyla > Moschidae > Moschus > Moschus berezovskii. The sequence continues at coordinate 45,339,648 of NC_142483.1, read as the reverse complement.
CATTTGCAATGCCTTCATTATCTCTGCCCCCTGCTCTTAATAAACACTCCCTTCTGAAATGCTCTGTGTCGAAATTCTCTTCCAACCCGTGCTCAGACTGCCTCAACATTTTTTAGTTCACTGAACGAGGCTCTAGATTGCCAAGTTTGTCATTTCCTCAGTTAAACCACAGCAATATCTCCCAGGAAATAAAAACCTACATCCTGGCTTTGAAGAGCAGAAGTGTTCATACAGTTGGGCTTGGATTACAGTGAGACAGCCCAGGGATGGGATGAAAAAATCATGGGTTTCTGTCTGAAATACCTAGGTTTGATTCCTGACTTTGTCAGTTAATTGCTGAGTGGTTTTAGGCAAGATATCAAACCTCTCAGAAACTACTTTCCCATGATAAAATGAAAATACTGCTACCCACCCAGAGGTCTGTTGACCTGATTAAATGACTACTGATCTTTTCTCTCTCCATTTTCCTAGAGAAGTTTGCACAAGGCGTATTCAGACTAATACAGAGGCTGATCTTCTCCTTTGTAATTTTCAACACTTGGCTTAAATGCCCTTTGAATTGAACCAGAATAACACAAAATAAGTTGATTGACTTTTAGGAATTATACTGTAGAGAGTGGGGCTTCACTGCACACATGGCTAGAGTCAGAGACAATCCGTAATTCGGGGAAGCAATGAAATGCTTGCCTGGCATTTTGATTTTCGTGTAGATGAGGAGTCATGACATTTTCCAATATATCTGGAGGCATTTACAAAATGCAAAGTGGTATGAGCAGCAGCACAGAGCACCATCAAGACTGAACATCGTCAATGGCGTGGATAATTTGTGTTATTGCTACTTAAATTATTGCAGCCTAAACACAGGGTATGATGCAACCTAAGCTATCTAAGATATGTAGGAGGAGAATAAACGTTTCCATCAATATTCCAAGAGCATTAATTTCCAGCCAACTTGTCTGTCTACACTGAAATCCCAATTGGGAATTTCTGTCCATAATATATTAAAATAAATCTCTCCATCAAAATTAAAAAAAAACACACACACTATTTTCAAAAGCTTTTCAAATAGGTTGTGTATTTGATTTTATTTTACAATTCTTATTCGACATCTGCTATGCTGTCCTGCCTGTGGAATCTAGTGGTTTGCATTATCAGTGGTACTGAGGATTTTTCTGACCTTCATTTTACACAAACCCTAATTGTGCCCAGGAAAAAAAAGGTGCAATTCCCTCAAGTTGTCCTCCTTCACCGTGCCTGTTAGCAAATATCCATCCAGAGCCAAGCAAGTCACTGCTTTATTGATCTCACCCCGTGGATCTTGGCTCACTTGCCACGAGGATGAATCAGGTCAATTCCATAGGAAGGAAAACTTAATACAGCTATGAAATAACCCATAGCTGAGAGTATGGGGAAGAATGAAATCACAGCTCCCAATTTCTTAAAATAACACTGTTTTAGAAACAGACTCACAGACTTAGAAAACTTATGGTTACCAAAAGGGAAGTGGGGGGTGGCAGGGATAAATTAGGAGTTTGGGATTAACATATACACATTAATACATATAAAATAGATAATCAACAAGGACCTACTGTATAGTACAGGGATCACTACTCAGTGTTTTGCAATAACCTATATTGGAAAATAATCTGAAAAAGAACGAATATATGTATAACTGAATCACTTTGCTGTACACCTGAAACTAACAGATTGTAAATCAACTACCCCCAAATATAAAATAAAAATTAAAACTTAAAAAATCACAATGAAATAAATGCTCTTTTCAACAAATGCTGTTTTCTCTTCTTCAAGAGGCAGTGTCAAAACATCTTTTAAGTTCTGAAGTTCACCTACTGAAATGATTTCAGACCACAATCACCACAATCATTCATTATTTTGTGGCACAGAGATGTTCATACTCTCCAGGAGGTAAACATGGATATCCCTTCCTGTGCCTGAGGAAGGTGGCCCAAGACTCCTCTGCTTGCCAGTCTCACACGGATGCAGGCAGGCATGGAAGCATCCAGTCAGGTAAACCTGTTATAAATGCTGGTCACATCACTCTCCTCAGTGTATTTTCATTTTCCGGGTCCATTTCTTTTCACTGATCATGTGGCCTCTATTCTCAACAAAGGCTGTATGACCTTCCCTATATATTTATCAGTCATAGAAATGACAAGGCAGAAGGGAGTTGGAAAGGACTGAATTTGATGGGAAACCCTTTAACTGACAGAAGAGCTGCCCAGATTCAAGGGCAGGGTTTCTCAGTGGTCGTATCAGTACCATGTCCAGTTTGCCATGTGTCTCTGTCTCCATGTCACAGGGAGGAATGACAAGGAATGGAGAGCAGAGTGTGCCTAGAGTGCCAACATCTGCTCTGGAGACCACACTCTAAAAAAGAACTTAAAGTTCCAAGAGCTGATAACAGTAGGTATCATTTATGTAGTGTGCTCTACATACTATTGATTATATTAGTTAATAGCAATTAATTAGTAATAAATATGTATTATGTATGTACATATATATTTGGTATGTATTATATCATTGTGAACTATTTCTCCAGTCTTATGAGCTTGTTTTGTTTTAGAAGTGGGAAAGCTGTTGAGTGTCTTGCTCAATGTTCCAAACTCAGGCCATAGAAATCTATCACGCATCCTGTGAGGCAGTGGAGTGTGTTGTGAAGAGCTTTCCACTCAATGAACAGGCTTGTAGCAGTCTCTGCGGGCAGCTTTCCAAGCTCATGGGCCAGATTTCTCACTGCCAGTACCTGCTTTGCTTAAGGGTTTTCTTTGACCACCAGAGCCCCTCTGTCCCTGTGTGTAGGAGCCTGGAAGTGCAGAGAAATTAGTGTCCAATGACAGACCAGGGCGCCGCTGATGTGTTTGTAATAGTCAGGGTCCCTCAGAGGACTAGAACTCATGAGATGTATGTATGCACATACATACATATAACATACCATCTATATACTGAGAGAGAGAGGTTTTAAGAAAGTAGAGGCTGAAAGGTCCACCATCTGTGGGAAAGTCTGGTAGGCTGAAGACCCAGAGAGAAGTTGATGCTATAGTCCAAGTCCAAAGGCAGACTGCTGGCAGAATCCCTGAGGGAAGGTCAGTCTTTCTAGTTAGGCCCTCACCATTAAGGAGAGGAATCTGCCTGATGCAAAGTCTGCTGATTTACATGTTAGTCTCATCTTAAAAAAACACCTTGACAGAAACATCTTGAATAATACTTGATCAAGTGTTTACATACAGTGCCCTAGCCAAGCTGACACACAAACTCAGCCATCACAGTGTTCTGCACTGTTCCCCCAAGTTCCCAGGTACCCACAGTGAGCATTGGCTTGATGACACGCCCTGTACCGAACCCCTCCCCTACTCTCTCACTTCCCTAGGTCCCCACCCTAGCGCATTCTCAACCCTATTCTTTGTATCAGGGGCTGGTCCGGGGGAATCTAAACTGAAATGATATGCTTTGTGCATGGCCCATTTTGCTCCTAGAAGATAAGACCAGACTAGATATGAATCCTGCTGCAAGGAACAGAGTTACATCAAGGAGCCAGCAGGGACTGAACATCTACAACCTGGTTGGCAAGGCACTATGATTAAGAACCAGCCCTGGGACTTTCCTGATGGCAGTCCAGTGGTTAAGACTTAGTGCTCCCAACACAGGGGATGCAAGTTCAATCCCTGGTCAGAGAACTAGCATCCCACATGCTGCACAGTGCTGCCAAAAAGATAAAGTTGTTAAAGCTAAAAAAAAAAAAACAGAAAGGAGAACCATCCTTGATGAAAGTAGACAGCTCTGCTGGTGGATCTAGCTGCAGAGGAGGAGGTGGGGCTTGCATCCAACCAAAGGAAACAGGCCCAGGCAGAGATCCAGAAGCAGGAAAGAATTTGATGTGTTCCAGAAACTTCTAAGAATGGGCAACTCTCCTGGCTCTGCAGAGGAGGGCTGAAAGGGGAAACAAGGTTGGGTGTGGGAGGATGAATGGGAAACTTTTATTCTAGTCTAAGGGAGAAAGGTGAGGATCTGGCCTGAGGTGGGAAACACACAGGAAGCAAGTCTGAACAGGCTGAAGTGGAGATGTGCTTGTGGAAAGCCTGTGATTCCTACAGTCATGACATAAATAGAGATGTGTGTGTTTCTTTTTTCTTGGCTGAGCCACACGGCATGCAGGATCTTAATTCCCACCAGGGATCGAACCTGCACCCCATGCAGTGGAAATGTGGAGTCTTAACCAATGGACCACCAGGGAAGTCCCAAATTTGTATGTTTCCATGCTTCACATCCAGGCTGGGAAGGTACAACGTGTGCCCCTCAGTGTATCTTAGGAGAGCCATGCCATCTGTGAGAGAAGGGGCCCCTAAATCAGACCACACCCTGAGGATAACCAGCTGCTCCCTGGAGAGGGCTGAGCTGAAATCTATCTGCCTTGGTCCAAGCCCAGAGAGCAGAGACATATCTCTTCCAGGAAATAACCCAGATAAAGCCTTTCTGGACTTCCCTGGTGGCCCAGTGGTTAAGAATTCGCCTGTCAACACAGGGGACACAGGTTTGATCCCTGGTCCAGGAAGATGCCACATGTCACAGAGCAATTTAGGCCATGTGCCCCCTACTACTGAGCCCTCGAGCCCTAGACCCTGTGCTCTGCAACAAGAGGAGCCACCGAAATGAGAAGCCCAAGCACCACAACTAGAGAAAACCCACACACAGCAACAAAAACCCAGCACAACCAAAAATAAGTAAATACATAAAGTGTAAAAGGGGCTTCCCTGGTGACTCAGATGTTAAAGCGTCTGCCTGCAATGTGGGAGACCTTGGTTCGATCCCTGAATCGGGAAGATCCCCTGGAGAAGGAAATGGCAACCCACTTCAGTACTCTTGCCTGAAAAATTCCATGGATGGAGGAGCCTGGTAGGCTACAGTCCATGGGATCACAAAGAGTCGGACACAACTGAGCAACTTCATTTAAAATGTAAAAACAAAAATAGCCTATCTGATACAAGAGACCAAATCCGAAATCTAGCCCTCTCTCTCCAGAAGGCATAGACAGAGACATGGCCTCTCTCAAGAGCCCTTATGGGGACTATCAGCCCCTCCAAATCAAGAGCTGGGGATAACAATGCTCTCTGTTTCCAGCAGATGCTCCCCTATGTCACACTCAATCCGGTTACTCATTTGCCATCTTCCTTTGGGGAAGCTCTGTGAGGGAGCACACCTTGTCCACCACGGTCACTGCTGTACATGGAGCCCTAGAGCTATATTTGGCACCTCGGACACACTCACTTGTTCAGTCGCTAAGTCATGCTCGACTCTGCAACCCCATGGACTGCAGCACACCAGGCTTCCCTGTCCTTCACTATCTCTCGGAGTACGCTCAAACTCATGTCCATAGAGTCAGTGATGCTATCTAACCATCTCATCCTGTCTTCCTCTTCTGCCCTCAATCTTTCCCAGCATCAGGGTCCTTTCAAATGAGTCAGCTCTTCACATCAGGTGGCCAAAGTATTGGAGTTTCAGCTTCAACATCAGTCATTCCAATGAACACCCAGGACTGATCTCCTTTCAGATTGACTGGTTTGATCCCCTTCCTGTCCAAGGGACTCTCAAGAGTCTTCTCCAACCCCACAGTTTGAAAGCATCAGTTCTTCAGTGCTCAGCCTGCTTTATGAGGACACGCTTATATATGATAAATAAAGGGATGCTAGACCTCTAGAGCAGTAACCCCTGGCTCCCACAAGTCTATGAAGGAATTTGTCACCCACCCTTTTCTGAACATGTCCCTTTAAACCACTTCTCCTCTGCTACAGTGAGGCTGGGTGGAGGGACTCTGACATCCTGTGGTTAGATGACTGGATGCCCAGAGGCGCTGGCAATAGCAAATTCCACTGAGGAGTCTTCCAGCCCAGCCCAAGGCAAAAGGAATAGGCTGGATGATATTTTGTCATCTTGGATGCTGAGGAAACAGGATCTACTTATACCACTTTTCACCTGGAAAAAAATCAGGCATTTCTGCACTCCTTGATTTAGAGATGAGAAGACAAACACCACCAGGAATAAAGCAATGAGCTGATGGCATCTCCTCCAGCCGGTGAATGGCTTAGATTTATCTCAGCAGCACAGTGTCAGTCCCAAGTGGGTCCTCAGCAAGTCTAGGTTGAATGCAGCATGAAAGATGGCCATCGGACACAGAAAGACCCCACGTGCTGCACAGTCCACGTGTGAGTGTGAGAGTGAGCACGTGCACACTAGAAATGGAGTCTCAAAGGAGGAAGAGCTCCTTGCTCCCAAGAGATCTTTGTCTCTTTGAAAATGGACACACCCTCCCCCTAATACCCAACTCAAGAATCTGAAAAAGAATGAATATATATATGTGTGTGTGTGCGTGTGTGTAACAGAATAACTGTTGTACATCTGAAACTAACACAACATTGTAAATCAACTACACTCCAATAAAATCTTAAAAAAACAAATACATGGATAGTAACAGCAACAATAATAACACCTAACTCAGATACCACGAGAGGCAACTAATAATCAAGAGGCAAATTTCCAGGTTTTGCCTGACCGCATGCATACACAGCACGGAGCTGCCCTGCAGGCCAGGCTTAGTTGGGTTGCCTCAGCAATGCCTCATCATGATGACTGTGATGTGTGTGTAAGCAAGTTCATCCTTATCTGTATAAACACCAGCATATTAGCATTGGAAGAGGTTTGAATCAGGAGCATTAGTGATGCTTAAAGCTGGATGGATTAGGAGGCATCCTAGAGAAACTTCCACCTTCCATGAAAATAGCACATGAAGAATCGGAAAGCCCAGTGGCCTGTGCCACCAGCACCCCCACAGTGTAGAGAAGCCTTTCCTCTTGGGGTTGGTCTGTTTTAAGAAGGATCTTGCTACCTCCCAACTTTAGGATGTCCCATCTGCCTGGGGAGGGGTTCCTTCCAAGCAAGTGCTTGGAGAACTAGAGGGATAGTGACCTCTTCCCACTCCAGACGGGCTAGGAGACCCCTGTTAGCAGAGCCCATACACTCGGCCTAATTTGGTCTGAGATTGAGGAAGCAGTGAGGCTGCCAGCTGTGACACTGTCTCTCACACACATCCCACACCCTTGACAGTCAACAATCAACCAGACTGGTTCAGGTTGGTAGGTTGGTGAATGACACCCACTTACTCGTTTCAACTCCTTTTCTCCCCACTCCTAACGGCTTTGCATGGGCTCGTCATAGTTCCCGTTCAGCGTGACAGCATTCTCTCACCTCTTTCTTCCACTGTCCTCCTTGGCCTCTGATGGCTAACTCCACATTCCCCAAAGGGGAATCTGATTGGTTCTACTGATGCTTTTAAATCAGGCCACTTGGGTCATTGAATAGTGTAATGCCAGAATTTCCTTGGGTCACTTTACTCAACATCCAGGCAGCCGTGGCCAGGGAGATGGGGCCAGATGGAAAAAATATGGCAAATGCCCAACTTCTCTTCAGTGGGTTATGGCCAGAGCTTCCCATCAATAGCAAGAGGGGCAGGAACACCCAAAACTCAAAGTGGACACAAGTCTGTATAAATATTTGGTAGACTTCCTGAAAAAAGAGTTGCTTGGCTAGGATTCATTTTCATGGTTAGGTTATAAACTGTCGGCTGGGGTGATGAAAAATAGTCTATTAATTTGTTTTCATCTAAAATGCTGTTTTACATTTTCTTTTTTGAAGGGATGCTGACTTGATATGAAAAGTGTCAAAAACTGATACAGCTTTCAGCACCCAGGAGTGATTAAGTTACCTTTGCAAAGTCTCAGTAATTAAATCAGAGACCAAGTTGGGACTGAGCCTACACACAGCTAAGTTCATATTTAAAGGCAGAATTCCAACTATACCAAACCTATAATCATGTATCAAATCATCACATTTTACACCTTAAACTTATATATATACTTGTCAATAATTGCTCAAAGCTGGAAAAATAAATAAAAAGCAATGTAGTAAAAAAAGAAAAAAGTATACATATATATACCACAGGTTGGTCAAGTATAACTCTAATCAAACTCAAAAACTCACCAGCTTTGCTTCTTCACTGACTACACTGCAGATTTTGCTTTTAAGTGTTTTGCAATTAATTGTGAGGATGCCTGTATCTCAAGAAGCGTGAAACAAAAGATAGGAAGTGCACTGCAGCATCTCCAAAGATGATAAAGATAATTAATTCCGTTGCGCCAACACTGAATGCATAATTAAAATGGTAGCCTGGTTTTCCCTCTGCTCAAGGTCATTCCCCGCACCCAGCTCATGGGAAGTTCTTTCTAATTTAGCATGTTTCACCAGGGTTTTGTTAGTGAACACTTCCCAAAAGTGACCGTGACCATCCTGTGCTTTGGGAGGTCAGGCCTGGGTCCATGAAATTCACTGTGGCATTACCAATGCCCATCGACATTAGATGAATGAATTAGAAAAATACCCCCGATTATAAAAACTCTCTGAAAGATGCAGGGAAACTTACCACACCTGACAGCCAGAGAGCCCAAGGAGGGACCCTGGTGGTCCAGTGGCTAAGACTCTGTGCTGTCAATGCAGGGGCCTGGGTTCCATCCCTGATCCAGGAACTAGATTTTGCATATGCCACAACTAAAGATCAAAGATGACACTTGCCGCAACCAAGACCCAGTGTAACCAAATAAATAACTTTTTAAAAAAGAGTGAGAGTGCTCATGGAGAAATGTACCATTTTGTTACTATTATATGTGTCTGTCAATTTCTCTCTGTACTTCTACCACTTAGCTAGCATCCCCATTTCATCCTCATTTTTCCCTACCATGAAACCTCTAATCTACTTTCTGTATCTATAGATTCGTCTCTTCTGAACATTTTATACAAATGGGATCATGTAATATGTGGTCCTTTGTGACTGCCTTCTTTCACTTACCATAATGCTTTCCAGGCTCATCCATGATATGGCATGCACAAGCACCATTCATTTCTGTGGCTGAATAATATTCCACTATATGGATTTGCTTTATCCATTCATCTGCTGATGGACATTGAGGTTGTTTCCACTGTTTTGCTGTTACAAGTAATACTGCTACGGCCTTTTGTGTACAACTTGCTGTGGGCATATGTTTTCATTTCTCAAGTGAACAGCCAGGAGTAGAATTGCTGGGTCAGATGGTAACTCTATGTTTAACAGATTCCTGCTGCCTAATTTCGTTGTTGGTTTTTTTTTAGCTCTTTCTTTCCTGTATCAGTACTACCTACCACCCACACACCTTTTTCTTGCCTTTTGTTGAATTAAGTCTCTCTAGTTCTGATTGTTTTCTTTCACTAGTTGGAAAGTTATATATTCTATAGTTATTCCTTTAGAGATTTTCCTTTACACTTCAAACCTTTAATTTTAATCTGTAAATGTTTAATTCACATACTTTTCTAATGAGGTCCCTCTTTGTGCCTTCCCCCCAAGACAAGGCAAGAAGCAGACTGTTGGACAAACAAGCAGGCCCTACTGTGTAGCACAGGGAACTATATTCAATGTCCTGTAATAAACCATAATGTAAAGAATACGAAAAAGAGTGTATCTATGCATAACTATTGCCGTAGAGCAGAAACTAACACAACACTGTAAATCAGCTATACTTCAACTAAAGAAGAGGCATGATGTGTTTTTATACCACGCTACTCTCCCCCACCACCTGCTGCCCTACTTCAGATGCTGAAATCATCTAGAATTCTAATTCCAGATCACCCTTCTAAAACATTTCCTCAATTAGTACTTATTTAGACAGCTCTAGATTTTACTCACCACTGCATCTCTCTACTTCCTCCCAAACTAATTTTTCTTCTTACTGAAATACAGCCTCTAGTAGTCTCAGAAACAGTCCTGGGGGTAGGGTGGGGGGCCAGTAGGTTTTATATCCACACATTTAGTGAAAAGTGTTCGTCAGTCAGTCATGTCCAACTCTGCAACCCCATGGACTGTAGCCCACCAGGTTCCTCAGTCCATGGAACTCGCCAAGCAAGAATACTGGAGTGAGTTACCATTCCCTTCTCCAGGGGATCTCCCCAACCCAGGGATTGAACCCAGGTCTCTTGCCTTGCAGGCAGATTCTTTACTCTCTGAGCACTCAGAATGTCCCATCTGAGCCACTGGGACATTTGAGTGGCTGATGAAAACCTTGCAATGGCTCCTGATTTTATTCACAGTAAAAGTCACACTTCCTAAATGCCCACATGACCTGGCTCCCATTCCTCTCAGCCACATCTCTGGTCCCTGACACTGCATTTGTCCTGTTCTAGCCACCTTCCTCACAGTTTCTCTAATAGAACTAGAAAAGTGACATCTCACCTTGAGCCTTGGTTTTAGCTCTTTCCTCACCGTAATACTGCCTTCTTCCCCTAAACAATCATTCAGCCAACTCCCTCATTTCAATTCTTTGCTTCAATGTCACCCTCTTGGTGCAGTCTTCCCTATCACTGCCTCCCTTCTACTTTAAAAACCCTGGTTCCCTTTATTTTGCTCTATAATTTTTTCCCCAAAATTAAAACCCCTTAAATTTACCACCTTCTAAACACACTATGAAGAAAAGCTGAGCGCCGAATAATTGATGCTTTTGAACTGTGGTGCTGGAGAAGACTCTTGAGAGTCCCTTGGACTGCAAGGAGATCCAACCAGTCCATCCTAAAGGAGACCAGTCCTGGGTGTTCATTGGAAGGACTGATGCTGAAACTCCAATACTTTGGCCACCTCATGCCAAGAGTTGACTCATTGGAAAAGACTCTGATGCTGGGAGGGATTGGGACAGGAGGAGAAGGGGACAACAAAGAATGAGATGGCTGGACGGCATCACCAACTCAATGGACATGAGGCTGGGTGAACTCCGGGAGTTGGTGATGGACAGGGAGGCTTGGCATGCTGCGATTCATGGGGTCTCAAAGAGTCGGACATGATTGAGCAACTGAACTGACTGAAATACACTATGCTGGAAACTTCTTCTGGTGATCCAATGGTTAAGACTCTGTGTTTCCAATGCAGGGGGCACGGATTCAATTCCTAATCAAGGAACTAAGATCCCACATGCCGCATGGTGTGGTCAAAAAGTAAAAAAAAAGAAAATTAAATACATTAAAATGAATGAATAAATAAAATAAACACACCCTGCTGTTCAATGACAGTTTGCTCTCAGCCCAATCCCTGCCATTCTCCTGCCCTGCTCTGTATCATAGGGATCTAAGTTTCCCAGTTTCAGTTGTCCTCTGGCTTCTGGGAGATTCAGCCAAAGGGAGGGACTGGCAAGAGGTTGAAGAATGGAAAAGAAGAAAAAGATTGAGGCCTTTCTCCTGTTCTCTGTTCCTAGGGCAACTCCAACAGTATCTCTGCCTTCTTCATGCTTCCATCTCCTTCCATCTGACTCCTTCCTTCCTCTGTGATCCAGTGACATCCAGCCTCTAGCCTCAACCGATAGCGTCAACTCCTAGGTTCCGGTAAAAGTGCCCCTTCCTTCTGGCTCCAGGGCTACAGCAGATCCCATTTGACTTGCCCACTCTTTTTTAACACTTATATTAATTCTCTGTATAAAACTCCTTCCATATGAAAATCACAGAGTGGTCTGGTTTTCTTGGGTGGACACTGATAGACACCCAATTGTATAACTTTCCTATTTCTAACTTTTACAATTTGCCTGCCCATAAACTCCACGAGGGTGGGGATATTGTTTCTTTTTCTTACTGATATAGGGCAAGTACCTAGAATGGTGCCTGTTACATAGTAGGTGCTGAATAAATATTTTTTGAATAAACATTCATCTCTGTGCTTGACACTGGGATGTGACCCCCAGATCCCTCCCTCAAGACAGAAGAACTTACCCCACCTCCAGCAGCTAACAGTGTTGTCCTGTTGGCAGACATATTTTAGCTTTTAGCCTTCTCCAGAAAAGGACTCTCAGCTAGCAAGAGCTGCCTCATCCAATGTTGCACCCCATTCCTGGGAGCATCCTGAGCCCAGTACTGGTCCATAGTGTGTTAGCGGCTCAGTCGTGGCCGACTCTACGTGAATCTACGGACTGTAGTCCACCGGGTTCCTCTGTCCATGGAATTCTCCAGGCAAGAATCCTGGAGTGGGTTGCCATTCCTTCTCCAGGGGATCTTCCCAATCCAGGGAGCAAACCTAAGTCTCCTGCACTGCAGGCAGATTCTTAACCACCTGAGCCACCAGGAATTGGTCCATATGATAGTAGAAAGACCCCATGCAATACTGGACAACTCTGAAGGCCTTCCCATCTCAGAGTTCCTCTGGGGGTCTGCTGTAGCCTCTGCCAGGGCTCTTTTGCAGTCCAACTTGCCTTTTTGCTTGATCTTGCTTCCCTCCCTACCAGTACAAGTGTTAATTCCTTATGCAACTCCCCTGTGCTAACCTCCATCTCAGCCTCTGCTTCCTTGTGAGCCCAATCTGGAGCAGTTTCACTGGATATAAAGCTCTAGTCCAAAGTTCTTTTCCTTCACCACTTTAAAGCAGTAGTCCTATTGTCTTTCTAGATCTACTGATTTGAATTTTAATTTGATCTTATTCTAGCTCTTTTAGAGCTGTGGCAAATGTTCTGTTGCCTCCTGCTTTTCCTTCTCATAGAATCAGAGTGTTGTTCAGGTTGCTGACGGCCAATGTGCAAGATCTTCTGTCTAGCCCCAGGGGTGAAGGTCAATTACTCTTAACCCATTGCTTCCCATACTTTTAGATATCAAGGCCCACACTGAATATGCTTTTTATATGACGTCTTATAAGTTCTTCCATTTATCCTGGGAAAAGAATAGGCTGGGAAACTCTAGGTACTGGAGGTGTCACCCAGGCTGCCCTAAGAAATTCAAAGATCAAAGTCTCAGGACTGTCACCCACTTTCAGCACTGCCCACTAGCCAAGCATTCTATCATGCTAATGCCATTCCCCCCGCTGCCATGATTGTGTTTTGTATGGAAGACAGAGTAGTATTTTCTAGCCTTTGGTCATTGTGGTATAAATAGGTGATCCAAGTGTTAATAGTTGTACCATCTTGTAACCATCAGGTAACAGCCTAGGAGCAAAAATCAAATAGTCTAGGGCAAAGCCCCAAAATGGAAATAACCTGGGTATCTGGTAACACTGAGCCACTGAATCAATGCTGGAATTTCCTGCCTGAGAACTTGTATGTAGAGAATTTTCCTCTTTTAAAGATTTTTTCCTTTCAATTGGGTTGTCTGTTGTTTGCGCCAAAAAGCATCCCATCTGATACAGTAAGTAACTTTGTTTCTAGTAGATTTTTGGATAGGGTAAAAAGAGAAGTCATTAGTTAAAGCCAATGACAAAATCCTTTTGGTCCTTTTCCTGCCATCTTTTTCCTGAGACAGGAATGTACATACCTTGCCTGAAGTTCTAGAAGTCATTTACTATAAGAGAAAGGTCAATCACATGAAGGCATTTCAGCCCTGAACTAGGACCAGCCATCTCCTTCCTCTGGACCTATTACAAAAATAAACAAATCCTCCAGTCTTGAAGCCACTACAGGAGGGTCTCTGTCACAAGCAATCAAACAAAAGTCCTTAAGTGATTCAATATCCTTTGCATATTTGTCTAGCAGGCTGTCTATTTCTTGTCAAATTTTATGAATTCTTTATATATTGGAGAGGTTTACTCTTATCTACACTACAAACACTTTCTCAAGCTGTCTCTTGTCTATTCACTTTTACAGTATTTTGCCATGCAAATGTTCCATATTTTCCTATAATCAGATTTTTTTGGTCACTTATTTTCCTCTTGGTTACCATGCTGGTGTCAGAGATGTGCCCACAAATTCAGTGATACTCCTCTCATCAAGAGGTATAGTTTCATTCCCTTTCCATTGAGTGTTGGCTGAACTTCATGATCTATTTCTAGTGCATAGAATATGGCAGAATTGATGAGAAGTCACTTCTAAAATTAGGTTAGAAAAAGACTGAGGCTTCCACCTTAGGTGCATTCATTCTGATTCTCATTCTATCTTGAATCTCCCACTCTGGGGGAAGCAAGGTGCCATAATGTGAGCAGTCCTATGGAGAGTTTCACGTAGGGGAGAAACAGAGAGCCCCTGCCAATGACCAGTGAGGAACTGAAACCTGCCAAGAACCACATGAGGGCACTTGGAAGCAGATTCTCCAGCCCCATTTGAGCCTTCAGATGACTAAAGCCCTTGCTGACTGACTGCAACCTTACAGGAGACCCTGAGCCAGAACCATCCAGCCAAGCCTCCCTCATATTCCTGATCCTTAGAAAGTCTTTGAGATAATAAATGCTTGGTGTTTTAAGCTGCAAAGTGTTGGGGCAATTTGTTACACAGAAACAGATAAGTAATAAAATGGCAAACCATATCCAAGATCCTACATTATTTCTGAACTCTCCTATAAAAACCAAGGGTTTTTATTCTTAACTTAGAGTATAATTGCTTTACAATATTTTACTAGTTTCTGTCGTACAACAATGTGAATCAACCTTATGTATACAAATATCCCTGCCCTCTTGTACCTGCCTCCTACCTATCCCACCCCACTAGGTCATCACACTGAGCTGAGCTCCCTGTGCTATATAGCAGCTTCCCACTAGCTATTTAAAGGAGATCAAATCAGTGAATCCTAAAGGAAATCAACCCTGAATATTCACTGGAAGGACTGGTGCTAAAGCTGAAGCTCCAATACTTTGGCCATCTGATGTGAAAAGCTGACTCACTGGAAAAGACCCTGATGCTGGGAAAGATTGAGGGCAAGAGAAGGGGTTGACAGAGAATGAGATGGTTGGATGGCATCACTGACTCAACGGACGTGAGTTTGAGCAGACTCAGGAAGACAGTGCAGGATAGGAAAGCCTGGCGTGCTGCGATTAATGGAGTCACATACAGTTGGACACGACTTAGTGACTGTACAACAACAACAAAGTGTATATATGTCAATCCTAATCACTCAATTCACCCCATCCTCTCCTTCCCCCACTGTGTCCACAAGTCCATTCTCTATGCCTGCATCTCTATTCCTGCCCTGCAAATAGGTTCATCAGTACCTCTTTTCTAGATCCCAAATATACATGTTAATACATGATCTTTTTCTCTTTCTGACTTACTTCACTCTGCATGACAGACTCCAGGTTCATCCACATCACTACAAATGACTCAATTTCAATCCTTTACATGGTTGGGCAATATTCCATTGTACATGTGTACTACATCATCTTTATTCGTTCATCTGTCAATCTTGCAAGGTCTTAACTTAATACATTTTAAGTCTTGAATCTACCAGATTTATTTTTTTAATGTGGGGTAAAATAAGTGCACATACTTTTTCCAATATGAGAAGCATTTTTATGTAATCTATTAAAAGTCTATTAGCTCCTTGAAATGCTAAATTTTTAGAAATTAGAAACTCTTGAATTTTCTCCTGGAACTAGTATTTGTCTATCCCTAAACCAATAGAAATTGTTTGATTGCAGTGGCAATTGGATGGGGTTAGAGGTTCAGTGGGAGCAGCCAAGAGGGAACTGGGCCACAGCAGGAAGAGATATATTATATAGAGGGAGATGGAGACATGAATAAGACACAAACAAATGTTGCTGGAGGTATCAAGGAAGCAGAAGTATGACGGAGAAAGACCCTTGTCCTTTCTTTCCTCCAATTTTCCCAATTTCTGTCAATGCTCCCTATTGCTGGAATTCCCAGAAGGAAAGAGAACTGGGGAGAAAGAGTCTAGGACTGCAGGGTAGTTTCAAGGAAGTTTCAACCCAGCCAATAGGGAGTCTTCAAGCAAAAGCTTAGAGGACTCCTCAGTAAGAGGATTCCTATACACACACAGAAAAGAGGAGTCCCACAAGCAACTAGGATGCCTACCATGCTTGGTCAATGGCTGGGAGCAGGACTAGGGGAAGCATGACTTTAGTGCAAACACAATGTTAAATCCAGAGGAGCAGCATCTGGAGCTGCCAGTCAACCACATTCCCCATTCCCCTTGGCAAGAGATGAGCAACATGTTTCCACAGTCACCACCTTTGGTTTTAAAACTCAATCTATATTAGAATCACTAGAATGGCATCACTGGTGGTCTCTAACTGCAAAGTATGGTATATATTCTCTGACTAGGTAAGTACTTGGCATCGTACATTTGTCAAGTTACTATGTTACAGGAAAAATGCATACCATACTCCATTTATGTGAACTGTTTTAAAATAATTACCTTTTATACCTGAAATGAAATCAAAATATACTTGATATGTTCAAACTGAACATTTATCATGTTCCAGGCAATGTTCTTAGGCATTGGGAGGACACAGTGATAAAATAAGACGGTGTTTCCATCTGAGTTTACATTCTAGAGGGGAAAGTGTCAGGGTATGAAATAAAAGAGAGTAATAAGATGAAGAACCCTGATTTGCAGCATGACAAGTACCCAAATGGAAGGAGCCAGGGAAAGATGTTAGGTCAGTGGCCCTTTATCGGTGCCCTTTTGGCACCACAGACAGGTTTCATGGAAGATCATTTTTCCATAGCCAGTGTGGGATGGGGGAATGGTTTGGGGATGATCCAATTACATTACATTATTGTACACTTGATTTCTATTATTCTTACATCAGCTCAACCTCAGATCATCAGGCATTAGATCCTAGAGACTGGGAACCTCTGTGTTAGGTGGAATAGTTCAGGCAGGCCCATGAAGAGGTGACAAGTGAGCTGGGACTTGGATGAAATTACTTCTGTCTCAAAATGTTTCATACCTTATCCTCAACCCTCCAAGTGCTTTTGGATATTCTTGCTTAGTGACAAACAGAAGTCAATATATTAGAGGTATAGACTTCTTTTGAGACAAAAAAATCAACTAGCTTCTTTTCCTAATCATCGTGATTTTTAAAAATGACTCATTTAGAAAGAAAGTTTGAGACTGCTATTTGCAAGCACTGCTCTACAAATAACACATTACAGATGTCAGTAGTATTTATTCCCAATAAATAGAAAGTTAAATTGGAGTAATTTTCACCATATTTTCCCTTTAGTACTGGTTTCTTGAGTAAGAGAGATGTATTGCTCTACTATGTAAAGATCTTTATCAGATAAGTATGCGACTTACAGATCTGGGAAGACCATATTGAGACAAATCTGAGGAACTATCATTTATCTGCTTAAACATGTATTTCTTCTTTTTTAAATTTATTTTTTTATTTTTAATTGCAGGATAATTGCTTTATAATAGTGTTTGTTTCTGTCATATATCAACATGATTCAGCCATAGGTATATAAACATGTATTTCAACATCAGTGTTTCTCAAGTTTCCTGCCTTTCGTTAAATGTTTATCATGGTTGTGAAATAAACACTATGGAGGGGGAGTCAAGATGGCAGAATTCGCTATCTCCTCACAACTAGGGCACCTACAAGGAGCTGATGGGGAGCCTCGGACACCTAAACAGTGCAAATCCCTGTGAGAACAAGCATGATGTGGAGGGAAGGTGGGGAGGAAAAGTGGAGGTGGGACAGGACCAGCACCCCTGAGGCATGGCTGGGGGAGGGGAAGGGTTCCCATGATCAGAGGGGGCCACTCACAGTGTAGGAATCAGTGGGGACAGGAAGAGGCTTTCAGAGAATCAGATGGGAATGTGGCTACCATCTCTCCCACATACTTGGGCCCTGGTGAGCCTGCTGGGGTCCCAAGCCTGAGCCACAGTCCTCTGGGGGACCCCCTCTGGCCGTAGGGACAATGGGGGCATGGGAGTGAGGGGCTGGGGGAGGAGAAGTGGACGCGAGATGGGACTGGCACCCCTGAAGGGTGTTGGGGGAAGGATAGGGGTTCCCATGTTCAGAGGGGCCCATTCATTTAGCAGGGATGGGGAGAAACGTTTGGGGAATTGGAAAGGAACAGAGCTAGTGACTCCCCTGCCTGCTCAGGCCCCAGCAAGCCTGCTTGCTACATAATTTTCATTTTTTAAAATATTTTTTATTTTTCTAACTTTATTTTATTTTTGTATTCTTCATTATTGTCCTCTTTCTTCTTTGTTGCCTTTTTTTCTTTGTTGGTGACACGGCTTGCAGGGTCTTAGTTCCCAGGCAGAGGGTTGGACCTGAGCTCCTGTGGTAAGAGTGCCAAGTCCGAACTACTGGACCAACAGAAAACCTCAGACCATAGGGGTCATCAGTGTGAGCTCTCCCAGAGGTCCTCATCTCTGCACAAAGACCCATTTCCACCCAAATTCTTACAAATTCCTATTCTTGATGCCTCAGGCCAAACAGCCAGCAAGAAAGGAATGCAATTCCACCCATCAAAAAAAAAAAAAAAAAAGAAGGAAATAACAGAAAAGTATGGTACAGACAAAGGAACAAGGTAAAAACCTATAAGACTAAAGAAACGAAGAAGAAATAGGCAACCTACTTGAAAAAGAATTCAGAGTAGTGGTAGTAAAGTGAAATGTTAGTCGCTCAGTCGTGTCCAACGCTTTGTGACCCCATGAATGGTAGCCCACTAGGTTCCTCTTCAATAGCATTTTTCAGGCAAGAATACTGAAGTGGGTTGCCATTCCCTTCCCCAGGGGATCTTCCCAATCAAGGGATCAAAGCTGGGTTTTCTACATTGCAGGCAGATTCTTTATCATCTGAGCCACCAGGAAAACCTGATAGTAAATGATAGTAAAGATGATCCTAAATCTTGCAAAGAGAATGGAGGTAAATATCGAGAAAATATAAGAAATTTTAACAAGAATCTAGATGAACTAACGAACAAGCAATGATAAGCAACACAAGAACTGAAAATCAAAAATATACTAAAAGGAATCAATAGCAGAAAAACTCGGAGAAGGCAATGGCAAGCCACTCCAGTACTCTTGCCTAGAAGATCCCATGGATGGAGGAGCCTGGTAGGCTGCAGTCCGTGGGGTCGCTGAGGGTCGGACACTACTGAGCGACTTCACTTTTCACTTTCACACATTGGCGAAGGAAATGGCAACCCACTCCAGTGTTCTTGCCTGGAGAATCCCAGGGACGGGGGAGCCTGATGGGCTTCCGTCTATGGGGTCACACAGAGTTGGACACGACTGAAGTGACTTAGCAGCAGCAGCAGAAAAACTGAAGCAGAAGAACAAGTGAGCTGAAAGATAGAATGGTGGAAATAACTGCAGAGGAGCAGAATAAAGAAATGAGGACAGTCTCAGAGACTTCTTGGACAAAGTAAATGCACCAACATTCTAATATAATATAATTTGACCCCTATAAGGGATCAAAAGACTCTGATTCTGGGAAAGATTGAAGGCAGGAGGAGGAGACAGAGAATGAGATGGTTGGATGGCATCACCAACTCAATGGACATGAGTTTGAGCAAACTCCAGGAGATAGTGAAAGACAAGGAGGCCTGGGTGCTGTAGTCCATGTGGTTGCAAAGAGCTGGATGTGACTTAGTGAATGAACAACAACAGAAGAAAAGAAACAGAAAGGGTCTGAGAAAATATTTGAAGAGATTACGGTTGAAAACTTCCCGAACAATGGAAAGGAAATAACCACCCAAGTCCAGGAAGCACAGGGCGTCCTATACAGGATAAAGCCAAGGAGAAACGTGTTAATCAAACTAATGAAAATTAAAATCAAAGAGAATTACTAAAAGCAACAAATAACATATAAGAGAGTCCCCATAAGGTTATCCTCTTAAGTTGTGTTTTCAGCAGAAACTCTACATCCCAGAAGGGAGTGGCAGGATGTATGTCAAGTGATGAAAGGGAAAAACCGACAGCCAAGATACTCTATGCAGACAATAAGATAATTCAGATTCAATGGAGAAATCAAAAGCGTCACAGATAAGCAAAAGCTAAAAGGATTGAGCACCTCCTAACCAGCTTCAGGGCTTCCCAGGTGGCACTAGTGGTAAAGAATTTGCCTACCAATGCAGAAGATTTAAGAGATGCTGGTTCAGTCCTTGGGTTGGGACAATCCCCTGGAGGAGGGCACGGCAACCCACTCCAGTATTCTTACCTGGAGAATCCCATGGACAGAGAAGCCTGGAGGGCTATGATCCATAGGGTTGCAAAGGGTAGGATATGACTGAGGCAACTTAGCACACATGCATGCAAACCAGCTTTACAACAAATGCTAAAGGAACTTCTCTAGCTGGGAAACACAAGGAAGAAAAAGACCCAAAACAATTTAAAAAATTGTAATAGGAACATACATATTGATAATTACCTTGAATATAAATGGGTTAAATGCTCCAACCAAAAGACACAGACTGGATGAATGGATACAAAAATAAGATGCGTATATATGCCGTCCATAGGAAAGCCACTTCAGACCCAGGGACATAAGCAGACTGAAAGTGAGGGCACAGACAAAGATATTCCACACAAATGGAAATCCAAAGAAAACTAGAGTAGTAATATTCATATCAGATAAAATAGACTTTAAAATAAAAACTGTTACAAGAGAAAAGGAAGGTCAATACATAATGATTAAGAGATCAATCTAAGAAGAAAATATAACAATTACAAATATTTATGCACCCAATATAAGAGTACCTCAATACATAAGGCAAATGATAAGAGTCAGAAAAGGAGAAATATAACAGTAGGGATTTTAACACCCCACTTATACCAATGAACAGATAATCCAGACAGAAAATAAATAAGGAAACACAAGCTTTAAATGATATAATTGATCAGATAGGCTTAATTGATACTTTTAGGACATTTCACCCAAAAGCAGCAGAATACACTTTCTTCTCAACTGCACACAGAATGTTCTCCAGGATAGATCACATCCTGGGTCACAAATCAAGCCTCAGTAAATTTAAGAAAACTGAAATCACATTGAGTATCTTTTCTGACCACAATGCTGTTAGATTAGAAATCAGAGAGAAAAAAATATAAAAAATACAAACACATGGAGGCTAAACAATATACTACTAAATAACCAAGAGATTACTAAAGAAATCAATGAGGAAATCAGAAAATACATAGAAACAAATAACAACAAAAACATACTGACCCAAAACCTATATGATGCAGAAAAAGCAGTTCTAAGAGGGAAGTTTTTAGCAATTCAATCTCACCTCAAGAAACAAGAAAAATCTCAAATAAACAATCTAACTTTATACCTTAAGCAACTAGAGAAAGAAGAAAAAAAAATTAGTGGAAGGAAAAAGTCGTTAACGTCGGAGCAGAAATAAATGAAGAAAAAATAGAAAAAAATTTTAAAAAGATGAATAAAACTAAAAGTTGGTTGTTTCAGAAGATAAACAAAATTGATAAACCTTTAGCCAAACTCATCAAGAAAAAAAGGGGGAGAAGATTCTAATCAATAAAATTAGAAATGAAAAAAGAGAAATTATAATTGACACCACTGAAATACAAAGGATCGTTAAGAGATTATTGCAAGCAACTATATATGCCAATAAAACGGACCACCTGGAAGAAATGTTCAAATTCTTAGGAAAGTACCACTTTCCAAGACTGAACCAGGAAGAAATAGAAAATATGAACAGATCAGTCACAAGTAATTTAAAAATTTCCAACAGGGACTTGACTGGGGGTCTAATGGTTAAGAGTCTGCCTTGCAATGCAGGAGATGTGGGTTCAATCCCTGGTTGGGGAACTAAGATCCCACATGCTGCAGAGCAACTAAGCCCATGTGCCACAACTACTGAGCTTGTGCACTCCAGAGCTCATGTGCCACAGCTAGAGAGCTTTCATGCAACAACCACTGAAGCCCACAAGCTCTGCAGACCAGGTACTGCAACTACTGAGCCCACGCAGTAAAGAATACGTGTGCTGCAATAAAAAGATCCCACATGATGCAACACAGACCCCACATGCTGCAACTGAGACCTGATACAGCCAAACAAATAAATAAACAAATCTTGAAACAAAAGTCCAAGACAATATGGCTTCACGGGTGAATTCTATTAAACATTTGGAGATGCATAAAAAGCTTTCAACAAAATCCAACACACATTTCTGATAAAAACTCTCCAGAAAGAGGGAATTGAGGTAACCTACCCCAGTGGTCATGTATGGATGTGAGAGTTGGACTGTGAAGAAGGCTGATCGCCGAAGAATTGATGCTTTTGAACTGTGGTGCTGGAGAAGACTCTTGAGAGTCCCTTGGACTGCAAGGAGATCCAACCAGTCCATTCTAAAGGAGATCAATCCTGGGTGTTCATTGGAAGGACTGATGCTAAAGCTGAAACTCCAATACTTTGGCCACCTCATGCGACGAGTTGACTCATGGGAAAAGACTCTGATGCTGGGAGGGATTGGGGGCAGGAGGAGAAGGGGACGACAGAGAATGAGATGGCTGGATGGCATCACCGACTTGATGGACATGAGTTTGAGTGAACTCCGGGAGTTGGTGATGGACAGGGAGGCCTGGCATGCTGTGATTCATGGGGTTGCAAAGAGTAAGACACGACTGAGCGACTGAACTGAACTGAACTGAACCTCAACATAATAAAGGCCAGACATGACAAACGCACAGCAATTATTATTCTCAATTGTGAAAAACTGAAAGTATTTCCCTGTAAGATTAGGAAAAGTACAAGGATGTCCATTCTCACCACTATTATTCAAAATAGTTTTGGAAGTCCTAGCCACAGCAATCAGAGAAGAAATAAAGGGAATCCAAATTGGAGAAGAAGAAGTAAAACTGTCACTGTTTGCAAATAACATGATACCATACATAGAAAAACCTACAGAAAGCTACTACAAAACTACTATTACCAAAAACCTACAGATGCCACCAGAAAACTACTGATGCTAATCAATGAATTTACTAAAGTTGTAGGATGTAAAATTAATGCACAGAAATCTCTTGCATTCCTATACACTAGCAACAAAAGATCAATAAGAGAAATCAAGGAAATACCATTTGCCATTGCAGCAAAAAGAATAAAACACCTAGAAATAAATCTTCCTAAGGGGGCAAAAGACCTGTACTCAGAAAACTATAAAACACTGACAAAAGAAATCAAAGATGACACAAACAGATGGAGAGATATACCATGTTCTTGGACTGGAAGAATCCATATTGTGAAAATTGATCCAAAGCAGTCTACAGACTCAGTACAATCCCTATCAAACTACCAATGGCATTTTTCACAGAACTAGAACAAAGAAATTACAATTTGTATGGAAACATAAAAGACCCCAATACTCAAAGCAATCTTGAAAGAAAAACAGAGTTGAAAGAATCAGGCATCCTGACTTCAGACTTTCTACAAAGCTACAGTCATCAAGATAGTATGGTACTGGCAAAAGACAGAAATACAGATCAATCATACAGGATAGAAAGTCCAGCGATATACCCCTACACCTATGGCCACTTATTCTATGACAAAGGAGGCAAGAATATACAATGGAGAAGAGAGTATTTCTTCAATACATGGTGCTGGGAAAATTGGAAAGCTACATGTAAAAGAATGAAACTAGAACACTCCCTAACACCACACACAAAAATAAAGTCAAATGGATTAAAGACCTAAATGTAAGGCCAGACACTGTAAAACTTATAGGAAAACATAGACAGCACACTCTTCAGCATAAATCACAGCAAGATCTTTTTTGACCCACCTCCTAGAGTGATGAATTAAAAACAAAGATAAACAAATGGGACATCAGTTCAGTTCAATCGCTCAGTCATGTCCGACTCTTTGCGACCCCATGAATCACAGCACGACAAGCCTCCCTGTCCATTACCAACTCCCGGAGTTCACTCAAACTCATGTCCATCAAGTCGGTGATGCCATCCAGACACCTCATTCTCTGTCGTCCCCGTCTCCTCCCGCCCCCAATCCCTCCCAGCATCAGGGTCTTTTCCAGTGAGTCAACTCGTCGCATGAGGTGGCCAAAGTATTGGAGTTTCAGCTTTAGCATCAGTCCTTCCAATGAACACCCAGGACTGATCTCCTTTAGAATGGACTAGTTGGATCTCCTTGTAGTCCAAGGGACTCTCAAGAGTCTTCTCCAGCACCACAGTTCAAAAGCATCAATTCTTCAGCGATCAGCCTTCTTCACAGTCCAACGCTCACATCCATACATGACCACGGGAAAAACCATAACCTTGACTAGACAGACCTTGGTTGGCAAAGTAATGTCTCTGCTTTTTCATATGCTATCTAGGTTGGTCATAACTTTCCTTCCAAGGAGTAAGCGTCTTTTAATTTCATGGCTGCAATCAGCATCCGCAGTGATTTTGGAGCCCCAAAAAATAAAGTCTGACACTGTTTCCACTGTTTCCCCATCTATTTCCCATGAAGTGATGGGACCAGATGCCATGATCTTTGTTTTCTGAAAGTTGAGCTTCAAGCCAACCTTTTCACTCTCCTCTTTCACTTTCATCAAGAGGCTTTTTAGTTCCTCTTCACTTTCTGCCATAAGGGTGGTGTCATCTGCATATCTGAGGTTATTGATATTTCTCCCAGCAATCTTGATTCCAGCTTGTGCTTCTTCCAGCCCAGCATTCCTCATGATGTACTCTGCATAGAAGGTAAATAAGCAGGGTGACAATAAACAACCTTGATGTACTCCTTTTCCTATTTGGAACCAGTATGTTGTTCCAGGTCCAGTTCTAACTGTTGCTTCCTGACCTGCATACAGGTTTCTCAAGAGGTAGGTCAGGTGGTCTGGTATTTCCATCTCTTTCAGAATTTTCCACAGTTTATTGTGATCCACACAGTCAAAGGCTTTGGCATAGTCAATAAAGCAGAAATAGATGTTTTTCTGGAACTCTCTTGCTTTTTCCATGATCCAGCAGATGTTGGCAATTTGATCTCTGGTTCCTCTGCCTCTAAAACCAGCTTGAACATCTGGAAGTTCACGGTTCACGTATTGCTGAAGCCTGGCTTGGAGAATTTTCAGCATGACTTTACTAGCGTGTGAGATGAGTGCAATTGTGCGGTAGTTTGAGCATTCTTTGGCAATGCCTTTCTTTGATTGGAATGAAGACTGACCTTTTCCAGTCCTGCGGCCACTGCTGAGTTTTCCAAATTTGCTGGCATATTGAGTGCAGCACTTTCACAGCATCATCTTTAGGATTTGAAATAGCTCAACTGGAATTCCATCACCTCCACTAGCTTTGTTTGTAGTGATGCTTTCTAAAGCCCACCTGACTTCAAATTCCAAGATGTCTGGCGCTAGGTGAGTGATCACACCATCGTGATTATCTTGGTCTTGAAGATCTTTTTTGTACAGCGGCCATCATCAAAAAAATTACAAACAATAAGTGCTGGAGAGGGTGTGTTGAAAAGGGACCCCTTTGCAACCTTGGTCAGGTTGTAAATTGATACAGACACTATAGAGAACAATAGGGAGGTTCCTTAAAAAACTAAAAACAGAACTACTATATGACTCAGCAATCCCACTCCTAGACAAAAACCCTGAGAAAGTTCAGTTCAGTTGCTCAGTCATGTCCGACTCTTTGGGACCCCATGGACTGCAGCACACCAGGCCTCCCTGTCCATCACCAACTCCCAGAGTTTACCCAAACTCATGTCTATTGAGTCGGTGATGACATCCAACCATCTCACCTTCTGCTGTCCCCTTCTCTTCCCGCCTTCAATCTATCCCAGCATCAGGGTCTTTTCAAATAAGTCAGCTTTTCACATCAGGTGGCCAAAGTATTGGAGTTTCAGTTTCAACATCAGTCCTTCCAATGAACAATCAGGACTGATCCCGCTTAGGATGGACTGGTTGGATCTCCTTGCAGTCCAAGGGACTCTCAAGAGTCTTCTCCAATACCACAGTTCAAAAGCATCAATTCTTTGGCACTCAGCTTTCTTTATAGTCCAACTCTCACATCCATACATGACCACTGGAAAAACCATAGTCTAGATGGACCTTTGTCAGCAAAGTAATGTCTCTGTTTTTTAATATGCCTTCTAGGTTGATCATACCCTGAGAAAATCATACTGCAAAGACACACGTACCCCAATGTTCATTTCAATACTATTTACTCTAGCCAGGACAAAGAAGCAACCTAAATATTTCCATCAACAGAGGAGTGGATAAAGAAAATTTGGTACATATAGGAAATGGAGCATTACTTGGTCATAAAAAAGGAATAAAATTGTAGAAACGTGGATGGATCTAGAGTCTCTCATATAGAGTGAGGTAGTCAGAGAAAAACAAATCTTGTATATTAACACATATGTGTGGAATGTAGAAAAATGGTACAGATGAACCTATTTTCAGGGCAACAACAGAGATGCAGATGTAGAGAACTCATATGGACACAGTGGGGGAAGGGGAAGGTAGGATGAACTGAGAAAGAAGCACTGACATACATACATTACCATGTGCAAAACAGACAGCTAGTGGGAACCTGCGGCTAGCGGGAACACAACTCTGTGCTCTGTGATGATGTAGATGGGTAGGATGAGGGGGTGAGTTTGGTACGAGAGGGAGGGGGTATATGTATACATATAGGTGATTCGCCTCCTTGTACAGCAGAAACTAACATAACACTGCAAAGCAATTATACTCCAAAACAATAAAACACAAAGTGGTTAAGGTAACTGCAACGTCCAGTCTGCTCTACCAGCCACAATGGACTTGGGTTCAGACAGATAAATTCACAAGACCCAACAGACCCCACACACCACCAATCTTACTTAGCTTTACTAAAGGATACAGGACATGCTATATTATGGTATGCACAGCAACAACACAGCAGACGTCCCGTGACTCCCAGGCACAGTCATTCTGAACCCAGGACATGTGTTCCCACAAGAGACAAGACAGTGCACGTGATCTCAGTTCAGATAAGCCATCAGTTCTGAGCCCCTTTCAGCTTTATGCCAGCTGGTTGTGTAGCCCCTCAGGCATGTGACCATCCCTTGCCCATTCTTCAAGGCAGCTGCATCTCATCACTGTCAATTACTCATTTCTCAATAACCAGTTTTGACAATGTGCATGTACAGAGTATAATTCTTAACCAGATTCTATTTAATCAGTAGCCTACCATCCCAACAATTCCTTGAGTTGATATTCCAAAGAGAAAAGTCCTAGAGTCAAATCCTCAGATATCCTGAGGCTAGAGAAAAGACCACAGAAGCAGCTGTTAACCCCTTTTTCTAGTTCACCTGAACTCTGTGAAAACCTCCTTGATCCTTGATACATATTTGAGGCATTTTCTTATTCTTAGCATAGCAACTTCTACAGTATTTGGTATACACACAAAAAATAAATCTACTAAAATACAGACAACCACCAAGACCTCTATCCTCCACTGAGGAGTTGGAATTCCCTCCATGAAACAAGTTTACAAGACTCTGTTCTAGTTTCATGTACCAGTTTTCTGATACACAATCTGCCTTTCCCAGATTCTTCCTTCCTCCATCTCCCATTCTCCCCTCTCCCCTCCACTGTTTACCCTTTTTAGTAGATGTTGATAGAAACATTCATTCATGTCCGCTAGCAAGTTTCCATGGAAACTACACTAATTGGGTGTCTTAAGTCAAGTTTCCCAAAACATCTCTTCATCCTGGAGATCATCTTCTCCATTGACTTGATTTTCCTTTAGTTCTGTATGTAAAGCTAAAATCTTTTATTATGCCCTGCAACTATCAGATCAGATCAGATCAGATCAGTCGCTCAGTCGTGTCCGACTCTCCGCGACCCCATGAATCACAGCACGCCAGGCCTCCCTGTCCATCACCAACTCCCGGAGTACACTCAAACCCATGTCCACAGAGTCGGTGATGCCATCCAGCCATCTCATTCTCGGTCATCCCCTTCTCCTCCCGCCCCCTTCTCCTCCCACCCCAACTCGCTCCCAGCATCAGAGTCTTTTCCAGTGAGTCAACTCATCGCATGAGGTGGCCAAAGTATTGCAGTTTCAGCTTTAGCATCAGTCCCTCCAATGAACATCCAGGATTGATCTCCTTTAGATTAAAGTCATGCTTAACTTCATGATACACCAGTTAATACTATGGTGACATTTTTCTAACTTTCCAAGCAAAAACACCCTTTTTCTCATATA
This sequence comes from Moschus berezovskii, assembly GCF_049115385.1. Taxonomy (NCBI): domain Eukaryota; kingdom Metazoa; phylum Chordata; class Mammalia; order Artiodactyla; family Moschidae; genus Moschus; species Moschus berezovskii. Next base: position 45,311,690 of record NC_142483.1, on the reverse strand, counting down.
CCACTTATTTCCCCTAGAGGCCAATGCTCAGTGAACTCTGGGTCCCATCTGGTCTGGGACATGATCATATCCCAGCCCCGAGGAAACAAGTTTTCACTAACCCAAACTTCCAGGTTTCACTGTGCAGCCCCACCCACCTGCCTTTCCAAAGTTCCAGGGCATTTGATGGGGTGTGAATGGCAACCCACTCCAGTATTCTTACCTAGAGAATCCTGTGGACGGAGGAGCCTGGTGGGCTGCTGTCCATAGGGTCGCACAGAGTCAGACACGACTGAGGTGACTTAGCATGCATGCATGCATGCACTGGAGAAAGAAATGGCAACCCATTCCAATGTTCTTGCCTGGAGAATCCCAGGGACGGAGGAGCCTGGTGGGCTGCCATCTATGGGGTCGCACAGAGTTGGACACGACTGAAGCGACTTAGCAGCAGCAGCATGCCGTACCACACAGATATTCATCCTCTTGGACACTATTCTGACTCTATGAAGGCTTTCCATGGTTTTTATTCACATTCATAATTATGTAGTCAAAAGGCAAAGCAGATTCTGAGATACTGCATAAAAAGCAAGATGTGGCTCTTCTTATACTCTTAATATGATGTCATTCTGGCTCACAGCAATACAGGGTGTCAGCTTCCAGGCACAATGAGACAATGTTTCCATCCCAGTGCAAAGACAGGATTTCTCTCAAGCCCAAAAAAGCACCTATATCACAAATGCAACCAAAGCAAAACAAAAACCACTCCAAGCTAGCTTACTGTTAATCCAGGGGGTACTGAGTGATGTCATGTCTCTAAGTCAACCAAGTAGAATTCTAAAGTATATCTTGCATTCTGACTTCAGTCCAAATCTCCTTCTCAAGAGAAAGGAAATCCAGAGGTGTCTCCCAGAATCTGCCATGGTTTGGCACCACAAACATATACTCTATCAAATGTAATCTTGGGGAAATATGACATTATCCTTTTCTGGTATCATTATCCATTTGTGGTCTCTATTTCCATCTGCCACGATTTTCCCTTTGTCCATTCATTATCTGTCTCAAGTCAGATCATGAACCTGCTCTGATTCAGCCATACTGTCCACCCAGAGGACAGAGAGCAGGACTGAACTCACCGTAACTTCTCCTTTTATTCATTCCAAGGAAGGAGGGGGAATAGGGTTAGAAAAGCAAAGGATGATGGGACTTCCCTGGTGGTCCAGTGGTTAAGACTCTGTGCTTCCAACGCAGGGGGCACAGGTTTGATGCCCGGCCAGAGAACTAACATCCCACAAGCCTTGAGGTGCAGCCCCTGCCACCCTCCCAAATAAAGAAAGAAAAGTAAAGGATGATGGAACTGTACTAACAGGCAGCTAGGCAGCATTTAGAGTCATCGTAGTTTAGACATATGAGATGTCATTAGCTAGCCCTGTTGCCTTTGGGAAAAAAAAATTCCAAGAAATTGAAACTTAGTGTCCTAAAGCAGTGCTGTCTTGGTCTTGACCCAAGTTATTCCAAAGATTTGAACTGACTGGCCCCAGTATTTTACCCAGGTGAATTAACTATCTTTTAGCTAGCTGTCGGTATTATCCAAGTTCTCCAATATTCCTTCACTGCTTCTTCTGAAAGGAGACCATCACAACATCACCAATGTGAAAAATAACTTACTTTGATGGCAATCAAATCTAAATCTCAGGACTACCATGGCAAGCCAATTGTTAAAATTTGTTCTTCCACTGCAGAGGGTGTGGGTTCCATCCCTGGTCAGAGGGCCAAGATTCCGCATGCCATGCAGCCAAAAAATTATTTTAATTAAAAAATCTAAAATCTAAATCTGAATATTCACTGGGAGGACTGATGCTAAAGCTCCAATACTCTGGCCACCTGAAGCAAAGAGCCAACTCATTGCAAAAGACCTCGATGCTGGGGAATGACTGAGGGTAGGAGAAGAAGGGGACAACAGAGGATGAGAGGGTTGGATGACATCACCGGCTCAGTGGACATGAGTTTGAGCAAACTCTGGGAGATAGCAAAGGACAAGGAAGCCTGATATGCTACAGTCCATGGGGTTGCAAAGAGTCAGACATGACTTAGTGATTGAACAACAACATCAAATCTCTTCTTAGCAAGTTGTGACCATATACTGGAGACTTCAGACACCCTTGCAGGAAGACAGTGAATGGATCCTGCATTCCTTCCATAAGAAAATGAGTTGGGCCTGGCTTCCTTCCAAAAGCCATATAGAAAAACAAGCATTAATTAAATCTGTCTAATTTCAGCCTGCTGGACTTTCTAACAGTTTTCACTGTGTCTAATTTGGTGAAAAGCCATGATAGCCAATGTTTAGTCTTCCAGAGCCGCCTGCTTTACTCTTAAGCCAAATAAGACTATTACAAGGATGGATAGATAATCACTCCTGCTTCTTCCACTTATTAAAGCTGAAATTTGGGGAGACTTTCCTGGTGGCCCAATGGTGAAGATTCTGTACTTCTAAAGCAAGATGCGGGTTCAATCTCTGGTCAGGGAGTCAGGATCCCACTTGCCTCACCTCCAAAAGATTTAAAAAAAAACTTAAACTTATTTTTTAATTAATTTATTTTAATTGGAGGCTAATTACTTTACAATATTGTCATGGTTTTTGCTATACATTGACATGAATCAGCCACAGGTGGTATTATGTAATATTCAGTCATTACACTTACCGTGTGTGATGGGAAGCGGGGAGAAGAAATTATAGTATATGGGAAGTGAACTGCATACATTTGATCTCCCCCAGGGTAGGTCTTCTTCCCAAGGATGCTAGAATGGTGAGTGTTAATACATGAAGGGCCTGAGATTTTACCCTACTTGCAAGCTAACAAATTAGCCTACTACAGTTTCATGGTAAAAGATAGGAGACTCTTTGATCACAGGACTTTATTTCTCATGAAACAAAAGCATAAGCCGCATGTCTACATAGTTCTTCTTAACACCAGGTGGATGCTGCACTGCAGGTATAGAAGTCTCAAGATGGGCAAGGCATTAGCACATTTAAGAAGAGAAATAATGCAAGTGTGCCTGGAGCCTGGGCATCAGGTGAAGAAGTAGAAGGAAAAGATTTGCAAGGTCAACAACAGCCAGCTTTGCAGGTTCTGTGGATCATGGTAACAAATCCTGAATTTGATTCTGGCAGATAGGGAACCATGTATCTCTTCAAGGTAGGAAACGCCATCATCTGATTCATGCCGAAAAGAGATCATTTTGGCTGCCATGTGGAGAAAAGATAGGACAGGATCAAGAATCAAAAGTTCAGTCCAAATGAATGGTGAAGATGGTTTGATTAGGAGGTGCTAGGACTTCCCTGGTGGCTCAGACGGTAAAAGCATCTGCCTACAATGTGGGAGACCTGGGTTGGGAAGATCCGCTGGAGAAGGAAATGGCAACCCACTCCAGTATTCTTGCCTGGAAAATCCCATGGACGGAAGAGCCTGGCAAGATACAGTCCATGGGGTCGCAGAGTCAGACACGACTGAGAGAGTTCACTTCACTTCACTTCAGTGAGGTGGAAAAGTAGAGATTGATTCAAAACAATATGGAGGGACTTCCCTGGTGGTCCAGTGGCTAAGACTCCATGCTTCCAATGGAGGGGGGCCCAGGTTCCATCCCCGGTCAGGGAAACAGATCCCTCATGCCACAACTAAGAGTTCACATGCTGTAACTAAGGATTCTGCATGCCACAGCTTTAAAAAAAAAAAAAAAAAAAGATTCAGCATGCTGCAACTAAAAAATCCATACACCACAAAGAAGATTGACGATCTTGCATGCTGGAACTAAGACCTGGCACAGTCAAATCGATAAATACTTTTTTTAAAGACAAGACAAAATGGAGCTAGAATTAACACTACTTGTGTGTGGATTAGTGGGGAGAGGTTTTGTGCTAGGGGTACAGAAAGAACTGAGGGTGATGTCTAGGTCTTTGGCTTAAAGAAAGAACATACTAGGGGTAAGATACAGGAAACAAGATTTGGGGAACTCGAGGGGCATCATTAGAGCTTCTTTTGAACAAAAGTGACTTGAAATCCACATAATTTTTTAATGTTCATATCAGCTTTTATTTACAAAAACACAAATTTTGGAGTGTTAGTGTCTAGGGTATAATTAAAAGCATGAGACTAGACATGACGACCCAGTGAATGAAAATAGAGAAAAATCAGACCGATACCATGGATGAGGGCAAAGATTTATCTACAAGAGTGGCCATCGTGGTATTTATCATAAGAGAACAAAACAGTAGCCTCAAACCCTTTAAGAGGAGACTGGTTAAACAATACCATGCCATCAACAGAAATTGTGTTCTAGAATGTATTAGCTTACATGGAAAGAGGTTCATGATATTAAGAGAAAAGTTATGAGGCTATAAGTAGTACAACTCGGCTTTTATTCAGGAAATTCTCTACACTTATGCCTAAAACTAAGAGTAAAAAAAATATCTACCAAAATACATAAATATATTTATGGTGGTACTAAAGATTTTTTTTCTCGCTATTTTCTAAATCCTCTTCAATGAACATGTATCATTTGTATAACAAGAGAACTGTTACGAAAACTTAATCTAATTCTTCACAGCTATCTCTGGGACTAAATCTTGTTTCTAGAAACTCCAGTGTGGGCCTTAAGCTAGCCTGAGTGGATCAGGATAGTCAAATCTATTTTATTTCTTAGCATCATTACCGTGGCCAGCATTTCTGATTCTTGGCTCTATGCTAGAATCAGCTGAGGAATTTCCATGTCTATGCCAGGGCACCACGCTGAGAATGATTCTGATATCAGTGGTTTGGAAAGTGACCCAAGTATAACTGCTGCTGCTGCTGCTGCTAAGTCACTTCAGTCGTGTCCGACTGGGCTATAAAAAGTTAGCTTGTGTTTTTCCAAAACATTGTATGGAAAGAACGCCAAATGAATTTTTTTGGTCAACCCAATATTTGGGGTCCCAGGTGATCCTGATGGGAAGGTGGGGCTGGAAATGAGCCCCAGGGTAAACCCTGGCCTGGTCTCTCATGCAGAGGTTGCAAACATTTAGAGAGGAGAGTACAGTAGAAGGTAGGTGAAGAAGGAGGAAACGTGGAAGAAAGGAGACTTGGAAATAAAGGATTTGAGAGAAATTAATCAGCACACAAAATGCACTGAGGAAAAGGTTGAGAACTCCTCCCACCTCAAAATAGCTTTTATTTCACACCAGGCACTAGTGAGCTGCAAAAATCTGATCCCTGCACAGAAGCTGATAATCAGAGGCCACTTCCAAAGCTGCTGGAGCAGGTGTTCCCTCCCAAAAGAGGGCGGGCCAGAACTGTAAATCTCATTTTGGAAGTTTCGAGCCCAGGGATACTATTCTGTGTCACCGCCACTCTTGCGGCCATCTGTACTGCATCTCGGCTCCCGTTTCTGGGGCAGCCCTCCAGCCCACTCACAGCCCCATGGTTCGCATTCTTGCACAGTGTGTGAATGGAGTGGGAGAGCCTTTGGCAAGGCAACCCTGGGGTCTCCTCCCCTCAAAAGATTTGCCAGTGCTCCTTGCCCTGCTGGCTTCCTCTTTAATTGGCCCACGCTATGGGGAGCGATTGAGATTAAATGGCCACTTGCTGGGTGGCTGTGTGACACTGGGCGTGCGTGGCCCGATTTGGAGCATTTGTTGTCTCCCAGGGTTGAATGAGGCAACCGCTGCGGCGGAAATTCACGGTGTGTTCCTTAAAGCCATGTCAAAGCAGCCTCTTAATTTTGCAAAACAGCCTCTAAACTCAAACCGCTTCTGTACTGGAGCCATTCGAGTCAGAGAGATGTCACAAGCAGAAACCAGAAGGCTCAGAAAGAAGCAGGCAGAAGGAATCCAAAAAATGGGTTATTGTATAATTGCTAGCTCGCTGGCAATTACACAATAAGAGGTAAAGAATCTGCCTGCAATGCAGGAGGCAGAGGAAACGCAAATTCAATCCCTGGATCAGGAAATGGCTACCCACTCCAGCATTCTTGTCTGGAGAATTCCATGGACAGAGGAGCCTGGCAGGCTACAGTCCATGGGGTCAAAATGAGTCAGACACAACTGAAGAGACTTTGCATGTATGACAGCTTGCTTCCAAAAGCCAGCAAAGGAGAGGGAAGGACCCCCTTCACTCCCTGAGGTCCCACACTTCTCTAACAATGCTCTGGGGCAAATTCTGGGGCAAAGATCATCCCAAGAGAGTCCAAAAGTTCTCCATCTTTTAAGAAGAATTTATTTGGCTTATGAAAAGGAAGGCCTATGTACAAAGGTCCTATCCTAGTATGTGTGCAAAAAGGGCCTTTTGCATTTATTATTATTATCATTTTGGCCATGACACACAGCATGCTGGATCTTAGTTCCCCCACTGGACCACCAGGGAAGTCCTAGAAGTTCTGCATTTTAGATGATAAGGGTCAGAGTGGGCCCTGGCTGACTATGACCTTGGGCGAGGTGCTGAGCTTCCTGAAGCCCTAGATCCCAGGCTCTGCACAAGGGTGACAGGAAATCAAAGATTGTTTTTCATCTCTTGGGAGTGTTCTTAAAGGTGACCTTTGAGCCTTGTTCAGCCCCAACATGAAAGATGGATTAGGGACCTCATTGAAATGGAATCAAATGCAAATACCAGTTCTTTGGCAAACCCAGAACCTGACCATCTGCTACCACCTGCGGTCATACACCCTCTTTGTATGAAACTTCTGGCCTCATCTCCTACTGCTCCCCTCCTTCACTTTCTTTGCCCCATTCCCACACTCTTGCCCTAGGGCCTTTGCACTGACTTCTCTAGATTAAGTCCATATTGAGTAAACTGAACTTCTGGTAGAGAGAATAAACATTCCCATCTACTAAAGATCTCTTCAGACCTACTGCAAAAAAACTACAAAGTGTATATATCAACCCAAGGAGATATATCAATAAGAGAATTGCCACCTGGGATTATTAGCTATAAATAAATTATAAATTGGGAATTGTTTACCACCCAGAACACTTTGTTATTCAACAGCCCTTGGATTCTGGGTGAAATTAGCTGACAGTGCCTATTCCACAGCAAAGTGCAAGTGTTAGTCACTCAGTTGTGTCCAACTCTTCACAACCCAGGCTCCTTTGTCCATGGAGTTCTCCAGACAAGAATAGCTGAAATGGGTAGCCATTCCCTTCTCCAGGGGATCTTCCTGACCCAGGGATCAAACCCAGGTCTCCTGCATTGCAGGCAGATTCTTTATCATCTGAGCCACCAAGAAAACCCGTTCCATATCAATGCTCGTCCTAATCTTCAGTTCATAGAGGACATGGTTTGAACTTTCTTCCACTGATACCCAGCTCAGCCCGATGTGCTGGGCAATCATTAAATACAAAAAAGGAGCATCCAGAACGATCAGCCTGTGAGAGGTGAGGTAACTACATCAGAAACCAAAGCAGGAATCACAAACAGAGGTCTAGTGGGTGATGAGCAAAAGGGAACAGGGCAGAAGCCGACAGGAAGAAGCTGCCCCACCTAAATGGACAGCTGATACGCAGCACTAATTATCAACCCATGGGAAAGTGAATCGGGGGCTACTGGATATGACTTTTCAATGCAAGCCAGAAGCCAAATTTCTGTGAAATCCTTTTTCTTTTTTTTTTAGGCCATGCTGTGTGGCATGTGGGATCCTAGTTCTCCAACCAGGGATTGAACCCATGCCCCCGGCACTGGGAGCAGTCTTATCCACAGGACCGCCAGGGAAATCCCCTTCCATTTTTAAATACTGGTAACTCATTCAAATTAAAAACAAAATGGGTCAAACTACATCTTTGGGACAGAATCAGCCAAAAGACTGCCCATGTGTGGTCTCTGAATTGACACAGAGAATGTTACAATGAAAAACAAAAGAGATGAGGGCAGCTCTATAAATGCAAAATGAAGAGAGGTGACTCCCAAGCCTGAGGTCAGGAAAGGTATCAGAAAGGAGACAAGTCTTAGACTGAAGACCATGGCTCAGGAGGAGTGGCAGGCAGGTGTGCATTATATAATAAATCTGCCAAACTTCAGCACAGCGAGCAAAATTAATGTTGCTGGCTGGAGTTTACATGGACAATGCAGTCTGGCCAACTAAAAGCCCAGAGAGGGTGCTGGGGGATCAAGGTATTCCATCTTTCCTTTTCCGTCTTATGTTTCCACCTTTCAAAAATATAGGCAGCCCGGGACCTCCCTGGTGGTCAAGTGGTCAGGACTCTCCATTTCCACTGCAGGGGGCCCAGGTTTGATTCCTGGTTGGGGAACTGGGATCCTGCATGCCGAGTGGTGCAGCCAAAAAATACTTTTTTAAGTATAGACAGCCCTGAAGTCCTTGCCTCAAGGCAGAAGTCACAAGCAACTTGAGACTCCACGGGCTGCTGCTGCTGTTAAGTTGCTTCAGTCGTGTCCAACTCTGTGCGACCCCACAGACAGCAGCCCACCAGGTTCCCCCGTCCCTGGGATTCTCCAGGCAAGAACACTGGAGTGGGTTGCCATTTCCTTCTCCAGAGACACCACGGGTCCCACTCCCAAAGTCTGAACATCTTGGATCTAGGATAGAATTCTCAAGAAAGGAATTTGGACCAAAAGAGAATAGCCTAGAATGGGCTGTGGAGTGAAAAAAGGCAGAGGTGTCCAGGGGTTCCCTGGCAGAGACTACTTATAGTAGGAAGGACCATTTGGGAAGCAGCCAGATTCTAGAAAGGAAAGGAATGTCCTTTCCATCAGGGGCTTCTTAGGCGGCACTAGTGGTAAAGAACCTACCTGCCAATGCAGGCAATGTAAGAGATGTGGGTTCAATCCCTGGGTCAGAAAGATCCCCTGGGGGAGGGCATGGCAACCCATTCCAGTATTCTTGCCTGGTGAATTCCATGGACAGAGGAGCCTGGCAGGCTACAGTCCATAGGGTCACAAAGAGTCAGACAGGACTGAAGCGATTTAGCATGCACACATGTAGTACATCAAAGCACAGGAGATTCTGCATGACTTCCCAGGAGTCCCTGCTACAGTATGGAAGCAGCGGAGAGCTCCAGGAAGATGCTTCACAACCAGGGAGAATTCCTTCCAATACTTTGACTCTACTGAGAAAACGTGAGGTTAAAGTTTCTAAAACTCAGTAAAACGGAGGCTCAAAAGTTTATTTTCATACACCTGGATTTGTGGATAGAGTCATACCAATCTCCTTACAGAGGGGCTAAAGGTAAAGGTGGAGAGGTCTGAAGCAGTTTCTGAACTTGAGTCCAGGCTCCTCTGCCGACGTTCACAGGTAGGCTGTCTCTTAGGATGGCTCCTAATGATCCTCACCCCGCCTGCCCGCCGCCACCCGTGGTATTCACAGCCAGAGTGGTCCCCTCACAACTCTACCAGCACTGGTCTCCTTGAGACCAAGAGCATATGGCAGAAGAGATGACGTACCACTGCTGGGATTGAGTTATAAAAAGACTGTGGCTCTGTCTTGGGATCCCTCCCTCCTCTTTCTCTCTCTCCTCCCCCTGGTATCACTCTGTATGGGAGAAGGAAGCTGCCACATTGTGAACAGTTCTAAGAGAGGCCCAAATTGTAAAGAGTAGAAGCCCCTGGACAATAGCTAGTGAAGAACTGAGGCCCTCAATCCAAAATACTGCAAGTAACTAGGGCTGCCCCTGACCATGTGAGTGAACTTGGAGGCAGATTTTCCAGCCTCGGTCAATCCCCGAGATGACTGCAGCCCCAGGGGCATCTTGACACCAATGAGAGACTCTGAACCAGAATTCCCTAGCTAAGCTGCTCCCAGGTTACTGACCCTTAACAACTGTGAGATAGGGACTTCCCTGGTGGTCCAGAGGTTAAGAATACACCTTTCAATGCAGGGGACGTGGGTTCAATCTCTGGTCAGGGAAATAAGATCCCTGGGCATGCCTCAGGGCAACTAAGCCACAACTAGAAAGCCTGCATCGCAAGTACAAGAGAAGCCCAGGAAGCCTGTGCAGCAACAAGCTATGAAAGATTCCAAGTGACGCAAAGAAGTTCCCGTGTGCCCCAACTAAGACCAGACACATCTAAATATTTGACAACTGTGAGATACTAAATGTTTGGCATTTTAACTTGTTAAGTCTGGGGGTGATTTGTAACACAAGAGTAGATAACGTATTTAGCCCAACCTCAGTCAATAAATTGGGTGCTGAACCTAGTGAATTAGATGATTGGTCCACAACAAAGCACAAAAGTGTTGCTTTTTTTCTGCCCAGAAGGTGCCATAAACCCTCTGCCAGAGAAGCTGATTCTGGAGAGAGAAGTGGATGAGGCAGATAGTCAGAGCAGGATGCCGAGCCACACTCTGTGCTAGGCGCTCCAGGGTGTTACAGTTTCTATACAGGATTTGGTCAGTGTGTCAGAAGAAGGAAGTGTGCCTTCGTGGCTTACACCAGTTGAGGAACCAAGAGTTTCCAGGCATGCTTTCAGCCAAAGAAAGCCCCACAAGCTGGGTAGCACAGGAACTCACACCACACTGGGTGATTTAAGGTAAAGACTGATTTTCAAGAGCAGCAAATCTTTGTAGTCACTTCTTTCCTCCCACTCATTTTTTTTTTTTTTTTAACACAGAAGGGAACATTTGCTGTGTTTTTTTTTCCAATTGCCTAGAGACTTAGCATCTGCCCTCATGTCATTGGGAATTGAGGATTATGGCACTCGATGATATTTAAAGTAGCCATTAATCCCTTAGCTCTACACTTACTTCAATGACACATCAGAAATGATCATCAGCTGTGATCACTGAAGGGTTAACTCAATACTTCATCTCCTGACATGCCTAACATTTGTTCTCCACAGTCTATGAAGCCCCTAGGACCTAAGACAGAGGTTGAGGTGGGAAACCTGGAACCCAGCCCTCTCTGGAGAGATCTTCCATGGCCTCCCTTTCAGTACCTTCCAGTACCCAGGGGTACCCTTCTGTCTTGGGAGACATCTCACAGGTGGATATTTCCAGAACACAGCCAGTGACCTCCCTAAATCATGGGATGTGGGCAACACCACCACAGCTGTTTCCACTAGAAAAGCATACAAACCTCAACAAACTCACTTTGGATCCAGAAACTTAAAGGGACTCCTCCAAATTAACACAGGACTTCCTCTCCCCTTCATCTTCACTCTGATGGTTCTTCTTTGTAACCTTGTGACAAGGCATCCACTCACAAAGGACTGAGTTTTAAGCCCTTATCTGGAAGCTGGCAAGCTGAGAAGTACTGAAGGTGAGCTTGTGGAATCAGGGCAAGGGCAATTCATGATGAGTTGTCTTTGTCAAGTGTTAAACTTCTTTATTAGCATCAATCTTTGTTTGTGTCCACTGGCATGTAGTAGCTTTCACTTCTTGACTATAGGAAGAGGAAGAGGTTTGGTGGGCCAGGGAGGGGATGAGAGAAAGCCAACCAAGACAGGTGGTGTGGAGACAGGTCTTCTCCTGGCCCCCTGATGGATCTGAACACCTGTGGGTAAGGACATAGGGGCCATCACCTTCCCATTGCATCTAATCTGTGAAATATACACTGGCCTTGTCAGAACCTTATTCCACTTATTTCCCAAAAGTCTGCAAAAAAATTAATTTCTGGCTTGTGCTCGAGAACAAATAGATTTCGTGTCCCTAGAGTAAGCCTTAGGGTTGTGAGGCTTCGGCATTTTGATTCTCTACAACAGCTCATCTATTTCCTCCAGTCCCCTAATGTGGTGCCTGTAGACCATTCAAAGTTGCAAGCACTTCAGAGAGTGGGAGCTGGCACTAGGTTGGTGAAGCTGTCATGCTGCCAGAACCTCATTTTCAGTAATAATGTATCAGGGGCTTTTTCAGAGGTTCCTGTTCCCTCCTTCATGATCAGACCACACACCTGGCAAGACAATTTTAGGAGCCTCTTGTAGGTTATCAACCCAAGGCCTCTTGACATTGAAGGTGCATATTCCCACAGGATAAGCCGATTCTCAAGCCAAAATTATAAGAATCCCAATGTATAGAATAGCTGTGAGTGGAAATCTTGATTAAATGAGGGGCCATGGCATCCAGAGTCCCACCAAACTGAGTTAGAAACCACACAGTGACATTAGATGGTATCTTTAAATGTGACCAAACGGGTCCCCTTTGTTCTGTTGCTCAGGCTGAGGTCTATTTTGTTTTTTTAGAATTATATTCAATTACAGGGTGTGCTATAGCTCTAAGACAAGTACAGTCTGTCTCCAGGTTCAGCGAAAGCACCATGGGGAGATGACCATGGGGACCCAGTCAAAGATGCTCTGCTGCCTGTGATGACAACATGGCAGTGGTTTAAGCCGCTGCAAGTTTCGGGGTCTGGTGCAGTACTGCCTACGTTACCACTTGTGACTCTTTCAGGGGACCAGTTCTGTGATGCTATTTGGGGGTATTGCTCCTGGCTGTGAAGCCTCCAAATCTGACTTTTCGTCTTTCCTGCAAATTATTTTCTGCTGAGGTTAGCCAGAATCAGTATGCGCAACCCAAAGAACCCAAACCCTGCCTTTCAACAACCTCCAAGAGAAAGACAAAGGAAGAGAAGTTACTACAGAAGAAAAAGACTCCAGTGTATCCCCAGACAGAAATTTGCTTGAGGCACCCTTTCCCCCTGGAGAGAACCCTCCATTTCCAGTGGCTTGGGGTCCCTGCTTGGTGCATGGTTCTTTCAGTTTGAGCCGTGACCACTGTCCCAAGGGCGGGGCACATGCCTAGAGGGGGTGCTCTGGCAGAGACAGAAGAGCCATGGTCCTGAGGGGCTAGCTGAAAGGTGGACGGAGAGGCCCTATTGCTAATTAATAAAATATAAAGAATGGTCCAAAAGAGCCATTTTCCCACCACATACAGCACTTTCTGCATTAAGTGCCTCGGATGATCCCCTGCCTGAGCGCTGCTCCCTGAAACAGAGCTGAGATAGAACTTGCCTGCTGGTTGTGCAATTGACAAGGCTCCTAGGGATGGGCAGTGAGGGGAAGGGAAGCGTGAGGGGAAGAGGGTGAAAAGCCATCCCCAGATGTGTCCTCATCAATGACTGGTCACACTGTGGGCAGGAGTGCCCCACTGGGACCTAACCCCTGCACATTGGATTGCACATATGACCACAGGGGGTGGGCTCTCACAGGCCGCCCAGGCTGTAGGAGCAGCCCCAAGTGTAGGCACGGCCCTGCCAGTAGAAGGTACTGATTCCTGGGAACTGAACACACCAGCAGTGGCTGGAATCAGAGGTTGCCCAATGGGATGTGAGGCGAGTAACATATCTAATATCCCTCCACTGCTTCTCTCATGGCACTCCATGCATTTCAGAAGGTTATACCATGTGCCCGTCCTTTAAGAAGGATAGCTGCCTGGCACTTCCCTGGAAGTCCAATAGCTAAGACTCCATGCTAATATTCCACTGATAACTTGAAGCTCTGTGTTATGTTTCAAATTTTCCCAATTATCAGAACTGTTTGCCTTAAGTTTTTTCCAGCTAGATTTGAGAGTTGTCTCATCTTCTTCTAGGGAAAGCCCTTTATCAAAATTGCCAGCATGAAAGTAATAAAACAAAGTCTGGGGGCAAAGGGGGGCAATTGTGACTTTGGACCATACTCAAGTAATAATGTCCCTGAATTTACTACCCTTAGCAAAGTATAGAAGTAAATTACGAATGAAAGAAAGAGCTTGAGGTTTGCACATTTCCCTTCTTATAAACAAGTATATATTAATTCCATTCTCCATTCCTAGCGATATTATAACACTGACACAGTCACTGAACACTTTTCTGTGTCAGAAAAACACCTCTCTGTACATCTACAACAAGCTTCACTCAGTTAACCAGGTTTGCTCAAGTCCATGAAGTGAAGGTGAGCTGTTACAATTTTCTTCCTACAAGGAGAGTGATTCGAATAGCACACACAGATCTGGACGTTAAATACGGCAGCTAGTAGACTGTAACGTCTGTGTCATAGATCTACCCCCCCGCCCCACATAGAAGTTACAAGGTGGTCTCAATACAGGCTGAACTGTCACTCACAGGTAGTGGTGCTGACTCAGGGAAGCAGCGGCCTAATCTAGGGCCTGGCATGCTGCAGTCCATGGGGTCACAAAGAGTCGGACACAACTGAGTGACTGAACTGACTGAATCTAGTACTCAAGTCAGAAACTGCCCATGGTGGTTACCCTGAACTCACCTGGCCCTTCCAATTATTCTTTTGCCCAGAGACAGCTCTCCACGAAGTCACACGAAACACATCAAAGCATCTTGCATCAGACTTCAGCATTGATGTGTCAACAAAGCTCCACATTCACACTTGTGCCAGTATATACTGGTACCTAAACACTTATAACTTTGTTTTCTCAGAGTAGCCAAAGAATTGACACTTTCGAAGTGTGGTGCTGTAGAAGACTCTTGAGAGTCCCTTGGGCAGCAAGGAGATCAAACCAGTCCATCCAAAAGGAAATCAACCCTGAATATTCATTGGAAGGACTGATGTTGAAGCTGAAACTCCAATACTTTGGCCACCTTATGCGAAGAATTGACTCATTGGAAAAGACCCTGATGCTGGGAAAGATTGAAGGCAGGAGGAGAAGGGGATGACAGAGGATGAGATGGTTGAATGGCATCACTGACTCAATGAACATGAGTTTGAGCAAGCTCCAGGAGTTGGTGATGAGCAGGGAAGCCTGGTGTGCTGGAGCCCATGGGGTCACAAAGAGTCAGACATGACTGAACAACTGAACAACAATAATAATTTGGGAGAAATAAGGTTATCCCATGTCTGACTTTAAAGAACATGGGCATGCTGTGTATAACAGACCAACATATTATATAAAAGAGTGCTGTGTGGAATCTAGAAAAATGGTACAGATGAACCAATCTGCAGGGCAGAATAGAGACACAGATGAGGAGAACAGACACATGTGGACACAGGGTTTGGAAGAAAAGGGAGTGGAATGAATTGGGACATTGTGATTAACATGTATGCACTACTGTGTGTAGAATCGATAGCTAGTGGGAAGCTGCAGGGAGCTCAGATTGGCGCTCTGTGGTGATCGAGATGGGTAGGATGGGGAGGGCAGGGGAAGGATATGTATACATATAGCTGATTCACTTTGCTATACAGTAGAAACAATACAGCACTGCAAAGCGGCTGTACCCCCTCCCCCTAAAAAAAAAAAGAAGAGTGCAAGGGAAACAGATAGCATAGCAGTTGCCAGGGAAGGAATGATGAATGTGTACTGATGTTTTGTCATGGAGAGTAACACTGCTCTCCTCTCCTTTTAGAAGATTGCTTCCCCACACCCCTCCAGACACAGGATTCAGTCGGTCTGCCAATCCTAGACCGAGCTGATCAGTGATTTGTCACATGTCCTTGCCCTGTCTCAATTCAGGCCAATCTGAGTCCATTCCTGGGATTCTACTTACTGAATTTGTCAAGGAAACGCTCTTTTTCCTCCCTGATCAGATGGCTATGAAAAATCTGTCTGGAGCTGCCTAAAGCTTTGGTTCCATTTTCCTAAGCACAGGAAGCCTGGGAGAAAAAAATCAGCATGCAAAAAGAGGTGGATACAAAAGCAGGGGAATACCAATGACATCCAAGTCTCTCAGTCTAGGCACCCTTAGATCAGCATCACCTGCACCCCATCTCTTCTTGGGAAAGGGTGGAACTTGGAACTGACAGAGTCCTAGTACAGAATACTTCATAAGTGGATATGTTAATACAAGTTGGGTATGGAGGGTAGGTTAAGGCCCTGGATGCATATTAAGAAAAGGGAGCATGAGGGGACACAAAGAGGAGCAATGATCAGACCAAAGAGGCAGGTGTGTAAAGCAACTATTCTCTATTAAAAATTATTTTAAAAATAAATAAATGAATAAATAAAAAGAGGCAGGTGTGCTGTCCAGGAACGGGAGAAATAATTGATCACAACTGTATACCGGATGGTATACTTTATGGTATTGTCGGAATAAATACATTCTAAATTGATTCAAATTTTTACAGTAAAAGCTGAAAAGTTCCCCTCTCACACCTGTTTCACAACCACTCAGTTCCCATTCCTAGAGGAAATCATAATTATCAGTCTCATATCACAGAGCAATTTTTTGCATACATAAGCAATATACATAACTATTCTAGAAAGCTTTGAATGCCAAGACAACATACTTGGTCTGCATTTAGTTGGCAATAGGGAAACAGTGTAGTATTACTTTCATGAGGTATAATTTACATATAAAGTGCATAGTGTAGTTTTTAAAAGACTGACATAGCGAGAATCACGTTTGCAGATGATCTGGCAATCAGAAGGGTTTAGAATATTACTGGGTGGGCTTAATAGCATATTTGAAATGACCCAGAAAAAAGAATATGGCCTGTGGTAAAAATCAAAATGGCTCAGTTCAGTTCAGTCCAGTCGCATCCAACTCTTTGCAACCCCATGGACTGTAGCACACCAGGCCTCCCTGTCCATCACTAACTCAAAATGTCTAACATGGGTGTAATTAGAGTCCCAGAAAGAGAGACAGAGGTCACAAAATATTTGAAGAAATAAAAGTCCAAATTTCCAACTTGGTAAGAAATGTGAATTTACAGATTGAAGAAGTTTAGTTAGTTCTAAGTGGGATAAGTACAAACAAACCACACGAGGCACATAGCACAAGGCACTGCTGAAAACGAAAGAATAAGCAAATTTTGAAATAAGCCTAACAAAAAGGAAACTTTACACACAGAAAAGCAAAATTAAAAATTATGGTTTATGTCTCACCAAAAATAATGGAGGCCAAAAGTCAAAGAAAATGGTCTAACCCAGAATTCTATATCCAGTCAAAATAAATCCTTCAAGAATAAAGGCAAAATAAAGACATTTTTAAATAAACAAAACCAAAAAAAAAAATTCAAATTCATCACCAGCAGACCTGTTCCACAGGAAATGTTAAATAATGTTCTTCATACTGAAGAAAAATAATACCAGATGGAAACATGGATCTTCAAGAAGGAATAAAGAACACCAAAAATAGAAAATATATGGGCAAACATGAAACAGTATATTGTCTCAATTTTAAAAAATACATACAACAATATGTATAAAGCAGCAGTATTACACTGAATTGGGGCCTATAAAACATGTGGATGTGACATGTGTACATGTATGTGTCTCCATATACACACATATGTATACATACATACATATATATACAAGCATACATACGGTATATTCACACACAACTATCATATAAAAGATAAGATAGGTAAATGGAAGTACATGACTACAAGGCACAGTTTAGGTGAGATGGTATGATATTCATTCAAATTAGATTGTAAAAGGGCTTCCCTGTGTAGCTCAGTTGGTAAAGAATCTGCCTGAAATGCAAGAGACCCCAGTTCAATTCCTGGGTCAGGAAGATCCACTGGAGAAGGGATAGGCTACCCATTCCAATATTCTTGGGCTTTCCTAGTGGCTCAGCTGGTAAAGAATCCACCTGCAGTTAAGGAGATCTATTAACATGCAATCCCTAGGGCAACCACTAAAATAAAAACCAGCATATAAAATTAGAATTCAAAAAATTATTTAAACACAGATGATAAGAAGGGAAGAACAGAGGAATAAAATACAACTAAGACAAGCAGAATATAAATAGCAAAATGGCAAACCTGAATCTAACCCTATCAGTAATTAGATGTAAGTGGACTAAACACTAATTAAAAGGCTGAAACTGAGAAAAGATATACCTAACATACTATCTGTAGGAGACGTTTCATATAAAAATACACACACACACACATACGCATGCAGGTTTAAAGTAAACCTAATGGCAATCCACTCCAGTGTTCTTGCCTGGAGAATCCCAGGGACGGGGGAGGCTGGTGGGCTTCCGTCTATGGGGTCACACAGAGTCGGACATGACTGAAGTGACTTAGCAGCAGCAGCAGCAGCATAGAAGAGCATATACCCTGGAAACAGTGAGGGTAACAAAATTAGAATGGTTACACATCAGATAAGGTACTCTTTATGACAAAGAGTAATGCCTTTAAGATGAGGAGAAATGCCATCAGTAAAGAATATTTCAAATTACAAACAGGTCAACTTGGGAGAAAAAATGTCATCACCATGCATAAACCAAATAATAGAATTTGCAAGCACAGCATATCTCACTTTATTGCACTTTGCAAATACTATGGTTTATTTTGTTTTTACACAAATTGAAGGTTTGTGGCAACCCTGTGTTGAACAAGTCCATCAAGTACCATTTTTCCAACACCGTTATTTTTTCCTATCTGGTAGAAAAAAATTTTTAATAGAGCTTACTTTTTTTAGAAAAGTTTTAGTTTCACAGCAAAAAAAAAAAAAGAGGAAGAGATTTCCCATACACCTTTCCCCACCAAAGTATATTTTCCCCCATTGTCAACTTCTCCCGACACAGTGGTACATTTGAGCCTGAGCTTGTGTTGATATATCATCAACCCAAAGTCCATAACTAACATTAGTGTTCACTTTTGGAGTTGTATATTCTATGCTTTTAAATTTTTTAATTAAAGTGTGTATATTTTTTAGATATAATACTATTGTATTCTATTGTATTTTAATACTATTGTATTCTTTGGCAATGCCAAAGAACGCTGAAACTACCACACAATTGCAGTCATCTCACATGCTAGCGGAGAAGACAATGGCACCCCACTCCAGTACTCTTGCCTGGAAAATCCCATGGACGGAGGAGCCTGGTAGGCTGCAGTCCATGGGGTCACTACGAGTCAGACACGACTTCACTTTCACTTTTATGCATTGGAGAAGGGAATGGCAACCCACTCCAGTGTTCTTGCTTGGAGAATCCCAGGGACAGGGGAGCCTGGTGGGCTGCTGTCTATGGGGTCGCACAGAGTCGGACACAACTGAAGCGACTTAGCAGCAGCAGCAGCACACACTAGCAAAGTAATGCTCAAAATTCTCCAAGCCAGGCTTCAACAGTATGTGAACTTACAAATGTTCAAATTGGGTTTAGAAAAGGCAGAGGAACCAGAGATCAGATTGCCAACATCTGTTGGATCATCAAAAAAACAAGGGAGTTGCAGAAAAACATCTACTTCTGCTTTATTGACTATGCCAAAGCCTTGACCTGTGTGGATCACGACAAACTGTGGAAAATCCGTAAAGAGATGGGAATACCAGACCACCTGACCTGCCTCCTGAGAAATCTGCATGTAGGTCAAGAAGCAACAGTTAGAACTGGACATAGACTAACAGACTGGTTCCAAATAGGAAAAGGTGTACATAAAGGCTGTATACTGTCACCCTGCTTATTTAACTTATATGCAGAGTACATCATGAGAAATGCCAGGCTGAATGAAGCACAAGCTGGAATCAAGATTGCAGAAGTATCAATAACCTCAGATATGCAGATGACACCACACTTATGGCAGAAAGCGAAGAAGAACAAAAGAGCCTCTTGATGAAAGTGAAAGAGGAGCGTGAAAAAGTTGGCTTAAAACTCAACATTCAGAAAACTAAGATCATGGCATTTGGTCCCATCACTTCATGGGAAATAGATGGAGAAACAGTAACAGACTTTATTGTTTGGGGCTCCAAAATCACTGCAGATGGTGACTGCAGCCATGAAATTAAAAGACTCTTGCTCTTTGGAAAAAAAGTTATGACCAACCTAGACAGCATATTAAAAAGCAGAGACATTACTTTGCCAACAAAGATCCATCTAATCAAAGCTATGGTTTCTCCAGTAGTCATGTATGGATGTGAGAGTTGGACTATAAAGAAAGCTGAGTGCCTAAGAATTGATGCCTTTGAACTGTGGTGTTGGAGAAGACTCTTGAGAGTCCTTTGGACTGCAAGGAGATCCAACCAGTCCATCCTAAGGAAATCAGTCCTGAATATTCATTGGAAGGACTGATGCTAAAGCTCCAATACTTTGGCCACCTGATGCGAAGAACTGACTCATTTGAAAAGACCCTGATTCTGGGAAAGACTGAAGACAGGAGGAGAAGGGGATGACAGAGGATGAGATGGTTGGATGGCATCAGCGACTCAATGGACATGAGTTTGAGTCAACTCCAGGAGTTGGTGATGGACAGGGAGGCCTGACGTGCTGCAGTCCATGGGGTCACAAAGAGTCGGACATACTGAGCAACTGAACTGAACTATTGTATACTTAATAGACTACAATATAGTATAAACATAACTTTTATATCCACTGGGAAACTAAAATATTCATATGACTCACTTTATTGCAGTGTTCTGGCCCAAACCTGCAGTATCTCCAAGGTATCCCTGTACATGAAGCAAAAGTAGATAAAACTATAACAGAGAAAAATAATTCCATAATCAGAGTTGGATTTTTTTTCCAATACTCCATCAGTCAGTGATAGGAAAACTAGACAAAAAATTAAAATCAGTAAAGATACAGATTTGAAAAATTCTATTGGCCAATTTGACCTAAGTGACATGTGTGGAACACTTCACCAACAGCTGCAGAATACATGAGATACAGTGATCAACATTGATCATGTGCTGGGCCATAAACTGAGTCTCAGTAAATTCAAAAGATGAAAATCATACATATATCCTATGTTTCTGCCCACATGAAATTCAAAATACCTAGAGGGAAAAAAAATCTGGAAGCTAAATAGCATACATCTAAACAAGTCAAAGAAGAAATCAAGGAAATTATGAAATATTTTGAAGTGAATAAAATAAAGCAGATTAGGTATCAAGGCCCCCCATTTTCTTAATAAAACTCATCTGAGGCTGGGTTTTTACTCAAACTATCAATACTTGAATCTTTTTAATTAATTACTTTTGAGTGTGTGAAACACTAACATGATTCTTAAAGCACTGAAGGAGGTGATGAGAAGACATGAAATCTGACCCCTGAACTGGACCCAACAATTGACCCCTGAGCTGGACCCAACAATTGACCCCTGAGCTGGACCCAAGCAAATGGGAGCCTCCAACCCACTCCCCTGTCCTTGGACTTTACGTTCCACTTGCATTCCCCAAGCTAGAAGCTGCCCAAGAAAGACACAGCCTTGAGGAAGTAATGTGTTGTTTGGATCATTTGAACAGTACACATGACTGAACCCAGTTAAGTCTTCTATATAAACTTTTAAGACTCTGTAAGGCAGACGTGAAGGTCTATGCATTTTGCAGCTGCCCAAGACAAGACTCATAAGTAAGTTCCCTTGCTTATGAAACCTGCTACCAGTCAATCAATTTTCTTGTTGTTATTTAGTCACTAAGTCACATCCAACTCCTTTAGACCCCATGGACTGTAGCCTACCAGGCTCCCCTAACCATGGGATTTTCCATGCAAGAATACTGGAATGGGTTGCCATTTCCTTCTCCAGGGAGTCTTCCTGACCCAGGGATCAAACCTACATCCTCTGCATTGCAGATGAATTCTTTACCACTGAACCATCAGGGAGGCCAATTAATCAGTCAAGAATATTAAAACATGTATGATGCACCTAAAACAGAATTTAGCGGCTCAAAGGCAAATTATAGCTATAAATGTTTATCTTAGAAAGGAGGAAACCTCTTAAATCAATACTCTAAAGTTCCATTTAAATAGCTATTAAAGAACAAAGTCAACCCAAAGCAAGTAGACTATAAGAGAATAATTTTATGAAATTGAGGAAATTAATGAAGACTAAAAGAGAAAATACAAAAACAGAAAATGAAGATGAAAACTTGGTTCTAATAAAAGATTTAAAAATTGATAAACTTCTAATTATACTAATCAAGAAAATAGAAACACAAATTACCAATATCAGGAGTGAAAAACATTAAAAGGATAAGCAAATACTATGAACTTTATGATAAATTAAATAATTTAGATATAATGAATCAAGTCTATAAATAACAGAAACTTAATGATAAATTAAACAATTTGGATATAATGAACCAAGTCTATAAATAATATAACTTATTAAAGCTGATACAAGAAGAAATATGAAATGTGAACTCCAATATCTATAAAAGAAATTAACTATTAAAGTTTCTCAAAAACAAGTCTCCAGGTCCAGATGGTTTTATTAGCATATTCTATCAAACATTTAAGAAAAAAAATAACAGCAGTCTTACACAATCTTTTTCAGAAAATGGAGTAGAAATATTTCAACTTATTTTATGGAGCCAACATTTCTCCCACACCAACACTAAACAAAGATAATACAGGGAAAGGGTACTATAGACCAGTATCTCTAATGAACATACATGAAACTATCCTTAGCAAAATATTAATAAATCAATATATCATGAATAACTGGAGTTTATGCCCAGAATGCAAAGTTGGTTTAAGATTGAAAACCATTCAATAAAATATGACATATTTACCGAACAAAGGGAAAAATCACATGATTATTTAAATGTAGACAAAAAAATTTAATAAAATCCTACATCAATTCATGAAGAAGCAAACAGCATACTAGGAGTAGAAGGGAATTTCTTCTGTCTGAAAAT
Source organism: Moschus berezovskii (assembly GCF_049115385.1). Classification (NCBI taxonomy): domain Eukaryota; kingdom Metazoa; phylum Chordata; class Mammalia; order Artiodactyla; family Moschidae; genus Moschus; species Moschus berezovskii. The sequence goes on along the minus strand of NC_142483.1, from coordinate 45,289,268 downwards.
GCATCAACATAACACCTACAGCCAACACCACACTCAGGAATGAAATGCTGAATGTTTCCTCCCTATAGTCAGTGACAGAGCAAGGATATCCACACTTACCATTTCCATTCAACATGGTACTCAAAACACAAAGAAAAGTCATCATGATCATAAGAAAAAGATCAAATATTTTCTTTTCAAAGAAGACTATGTAGAAAATTTTCAACGATCTATAATCAATTACTAGAACAAGCAAATTTAGTTAGGTCACAAAATATAAAGTCAACATTGAAACAGATTAATTGTATATCTACATATCAAATGAAGAACTAAAATGTCAACAACGGTACCATTTACAACAGCTTTCCAACCTCCGTGGCATTAGGTGTGGTCTTTGACCAAACTTGGCCAATGAGACTTAACAGAGGTGACTGCACTGCTCTAGGCATGACCCAGATAATCCTCCCAGTGAAATCCTTAGTCTTCTCTCCCCTTCCTCATTACCAGAAACCTTGGCAGCCTTGGTAACCTTGGTCTGAAGATAACAGAGCTACAAAGATGGTTGCCTGGATCCTTAGAGCCCTGCCTTAGGAGAGAGGTGCCTGCTCTCAGGAGAAATTGTTTTGTTACTAATAATAAATTCATCGTGTTTGGTCCATTAACTCATATTACCTTAACTGATACAGTGAGAATCACTTGGGGATCAGATAAGAAAATACTCTAGAACACCAAGCTGCAGTTTTGTGCCAGGAATAAGATATATCCACGCAGCTGAGTGTACATCTTAAACAAGCACTGAGTGGAAAAACTGAGATCCACAATGTGGTGCCACTTATATAATTTGGAATACATTCCACTGTATGTTGAAAGAGTCACGCAGTTATAGGAACATATCATTAAATGCATTAGAAAGGCTAGGGTGGAATGGGGGTGGGTTTTAGGATCAAGGGGGAGAACAAGTAACCATGAAATGATACTCAACTCAGCCACTGCACGGAGACAACACAAAAAGACAACAGGTTGGAGATGGGGAGTGTGAAAGTACATGCTTATATTAAGAGGCGATGTGAACAAGGAACTACACTCAATACCTAACAATAAACTCTAATGGAAAAGAAAACAAACACAAACACACATACATATGACTCAATCGCTTTGCTGTATATCTAAAACACTGTAAATCAACTATACTTCAATACAAAAATAAAATAAAAAATTTAAAGAGGTTGTATGTGGTGAGCATATAAAGTCATGGATTGTTTAAAAATGTTAAGATTGTTTAATAGAGGTCTGTTTAATAATGTGTTTATATTATTAAACAATAATAGTGATTGTTTAATAATGGCACAGTCTGTTTTTGCAGAAACAACGAATATACTTAGTTAAGGAAAGCACTTTGATATTCATTGTCACATTTACAAAATGTGTGTATTTTCTGGTAGATGCAAAAACTCATATGTCATAATAGTGCTTGTCTATTTATGACCAACCTTGATAGTGTATTAAAAAGCAGAGACATTACTTTGCCAACCAAGGTCTGTCTAGTCAAGGCAATGGTTTTTCCCGTGGTCATGTATGGATGTGAGAGTTGGACTGTGAAGAAAGCTGATCGCCGAAGAATCGATGCTTTTGAACTGTGGTGTTGGAGAAGACTCTTGAGAGTCCCTTATACTGCAAGGAGATCCAACCAGTCCATTCTAAAGGAGATCAATCCTGGATGTTCATTGGAGGGACTGATGCTAAAGCTGAAACTGCAATACTTTGGCCACCTCATGCGACGAGTTGACTCACTGGAAAAGACTCTGATGCTGGGAAAGGTTGGGGGCGGGAGGAGAAGGGGACGACGGAGAATGAGATGGCTGGATGGCATCACCGACTCTGTGGACATGAGTTTGAGTGTACTCCGGGAGTTGGTGATGGACAGGGAGGCCTGGCGTGCTGTGATTCATGGGGTCGCGGAGAGTCGGACACGACTGAGTGACTGAACTGAACTGAACTGATGCTTTTCCAAAAAATGTTTGTTAGCAACAGTAATATGATAACCCAGGTACCATTAAGGGGCACCTCAAAACAGTTTTGTTAGAATTGAGACCATCTTCCAGTTAACCAAAACCTCTGCTCTGGATCTGTAAAGGAACTGCAAAGAACCCGGAACACACATCACATGCAGTGATTCACAGCTGGCCTTTAATCCTCTTCTGGAAACAAACTGCTCAAGACTGAGGACGTTTTCAAGTGGCATGTGTGAGAAGATCCAACCCCTTAATAATCCTCCTGTTTGAAGTTCCCATATGAGAGAAAAGAGGCACAGTATCAGTTTGGCCATTTAGTCCTTGAATTATATATGATTTTAGATACGGCTTTTAGACTAGAAACTCATCTCTGTGTTTAACTGCTGGAAAGGGTGCAATAAAAATACACTTAAGACCCCAAGGAAAAAGCAACAGCCATTAAAGTTGTACAACTACTTAAAGAAAAACTGGTAATTGAACGAGACTGCAGTGCTCACACCAGGATTTCATGTGAGAGGACAAAATGAATGATACAGGAAAAGATAGTCATAATGTTTTTGGATCATTACTGACTTTGGCAATAAAATGTTTCAACACACACTTGCCGGCTCTGCACTACAGTGAATCTCAAGACTTCAGTGCATCATGGGAACTTTGTAAGGATGTAAAGATAAAATGCCTTACCCGTGAAACCCTTGAGACTTGCTGAGGACACAGTGGTTGATCAACACCCATGGCAAACGCTCTGCAGGTGAAAACCCGAATTAGGCCACAGGGCAGAGGCAGGCAGGGAGCACTAGTTAAGCCAAAATGTGAAATCTTCCCTTTGAATTGTTCTGGGACAAAGTGGGTGGGAAGGGGGAACAGATTAGGAATGATTCCTAGCTTTCTCCTAAAACTCTTTTTTCAAACTGTTAAGACTTGTACACGCCAGAGCAAAACAGGTGCCTAGCATCCTGGTAGGAAATAGCCTTTGGCACAGCACCATCTAGTGGTGTCCAGAAGAACTCAAAGCTCTTTATTTCTTTTTTCTTCAAACTCCTTGGAGGGGAGGAAGGCGAGTTTATGCATCCTGGGAACCTATTTTCTTTGCATTCTAGCCCCTCCTTAAAGGGGAGACCCTCCACTGGACTTTCATGATGGCAGTGCAGACAGCCCTCATTTGAATGAATCTTCCCACTTTTCATCATCTCAGGTGAGGATAATAGCATTTATCCCCAAGTTTGTTGTGAGGCTAAAAGTGCCCATACATGCAGTGCTCATGCCCATGTCTGGTATAGAACAAGCACTCAGATGTCTTTGCCAGCAACCACTGTTAGAGCCAATGATGCGCCTACACTGAAAAACTCAACTCACCATGCATTAGAACTCAACCAAGTGATCTAGGCTTGTCAGGTGGCCCTCCCACAACCATCCACAAACACAGGTGGCTAAGAACACTGCTGGAGGCAGCAGTACTTCCATGGAACAAGAGCAAAAAGTAGATGAAAAAAGCTTCCATTCTTTCCTTGATTTTCAGGATCATTACAGGTTTGTTTTGTTTTGTTTTTGGCTGTGCCAGGTCTTCGTTGCACCATGCAGGATCTTTTTAGTTACAGTATGTGGGATCTCATTCCCTGACTAGGGATCGAACCCAGGCCCCCTGCATTAGGAGCACGGAGCCTCAGCCACTGAACCACCAGGGGAATCCCAGGACTGTTACTCTTTCCAGCATCCCCAAACAAAAGGATGCTTTTAGCCATTTTTTATTTTTAAAACACCTCTGGGAATCCAGTGTTTCCGGCTCACCAAAGAAAAAACCCACACATGACATCTTACAGTTGACTTTGTGGGTTAGTGGGTAGTTCACTGACCCCCAAAGCTTATTTCCATGAACCCCAAGTTTAACACTGCCTCATTATAGAAAGTGATCTGGAAACAGATGAGGGAGCACTTTGCCCCCTCCAGCCCACTTTTAAGCTCATCGCTGGAAGCAAGGGGGTCACAAAGGGGTTGGAGGGAGAAAATGTCCCCTCTTCTTCCTCCCAGCCAGGAAAATGTGCTTCAAGACTGCCCTTGGGCAACGTGATAGCTCTATGCGGAGGATGAAAAGTTTACGAAATACACTGACATTAAGATCCCAGCCATCTGTCAGATAATTTAGAATTTTAAACAATAAAATGAACAGCTTCCCAGGCGTGCCAGCAGGCCTGGCCACCCATATCTGCCTGAAAACCACACCTTCTACTAAAGAACTATCTGAGTAAGGTGACCAGAGCTGTAGCCCACTGGCAATCACAGGGCTTTCCCCAACCATCTCCAATCACTCCTGGGCCATGGTTGTTTGTTGGATCATACAATACCTCGTCCAAATTCAAAAGTTCTGCATGGCTCACTGTGATTTTAGTGATGTCACTTAATGTAGTCTACAAAGTTCAGTAATTTTGGAGATATATGATCTGGCCTGTTTTGTAAGTTCCTAGACTCCTCTAGGGTGGATTTATCTTGAAAGCCCAACTGCCCCCTTGGTTTACATTTGGATTTCACAGGAATCATCTACTTATTCTTGTTTTTAAAATATTTATATATGTTTGCATGTATTTGGCTATGCTGGGTCTTAGTTGTGGCATGTGGGATGTAGCACCCTGACAAGGGATTGAAACTGGGTCCCCTACACTAGGAGCCTGGAGTCTTAGTCACAGGATCAATAAGGAAGTGCTCCACTTACTTATTCTGAGGGTGAGTCTCCTTCCCATATTTGTCATGAGTTTAACTCCTATAGACTTTGCTCCAGATGACTAAGCAGTATCAGGAATAAAAGGCTTTAGCAAGAATTGAGGAAAAATAAGCACTATTGTTTCCTAAAGGTAGTGAAAATATGATTTTTAATCTAGAGAAATGAGATCTTCATCATCCCACCATGACCCCAGGGTTCTTCTCCTAGGATTTTAAATAGAATTGAACAGAGAAAGGTGATAAGATACAAGCAGGCTATTGTAATAGCCTTAGGTTAGTCTCTGTATTTTTGGAGAAACTGGAGGCCTACATGGTTAGAATGCAGGAAATAAATATCTATACACATCCTATTTCCTGAAGAAGTGATTCGTTATTTGCTTTAAGAACATTAAGATGATCCCCAAATCCCAAGTACACAGGAACAATCTGATGTCTTTGAAGTAAAATTTTAGTCACTGATAAATTCCCAAATATCTTTTGGACTTTCCAAAAATGAAGTTTCATTTTCTAAAATATCTGATAAGATTTAAGGAAATCATAGGCAAACTGCTGAAAAGGTGAAGGGATGTCTAGCTAGCTGTAACTCTCGGTCTGTCCACTGCACGGGTAGAAGAAATGTGACTTCTGTGTCCTGGCAAAAGCCTTCTGATTCCACTGACTGTTTCCTCCAAGATGCAGTGACCGCCGGTATGTGACTACTTCCACCCAGCAAGTTTCTTTATGCTGGGCATTTACCAGGGTACCAAATAAATGGTGTGGATGCTATTGGCAGAAGAGGAAGAAACAGTAGGGAGGGAGGATGAAGGCGAAAGGAAGGGAAGAGGTGAATATGAAAACCACTCTGGTGTGCTTGGTTACAAATGCATCTCCCATCATGCTTTGAGAGCCTTAGGGCTAAGATGCTCTTCATTTTAAGCTCCAAACTCTGCTGCAAAATATATGCTCAGTATGTGCTTGAATATAGGAGCCAGTCAGTGCCTAATGAATTACATCAGCAACTCAATAGTTGGCTACAAATCCTAGCTAACTGCCTAGACGGAGGATTCTAGTCTTCTCCAGTTGAGAAGACTCAAAGTTCACTCCATTTACAGTCTTGATCTTAATGAAACAGAGATCCTGGAACTCCATATCAAGATGAAAATAAGTTACAGCAAAATGTTCCAAGTCCAGCTCTTGGGGGACTGGTCTCTAGTAAATGCAACTTTCAAACCAGCAACCCTAACAACATACTTCTTGAATAAAGAGAAAGGAAATAAATGATTTGGTTTCTATTTTATGTGCTATTATAATAATACGACACTTTCCCATAACCAGTTTTAGAAATGTAATAACTGCGTATAGACTATATATCAATATGCGTATGTGTATATATTTTAATATTTATTATATATATTTAATTATAAATATATATTTATATTATTTATATATATATCTATATAAATGTATATATATAAAACCATTTCCAAAACACTGTTCCCAGAGGGATGCAATGAAAAGACTCAGGATGATCTCAACCTCTATTAGCCTTAATTGAGAAGACATTTCAGGCAGAGTTGTAATAGGTTTAAAAAACATATCTAGTCTAGCAGTTCTAGAAGAGAACAAGTACTAAACAAGGACCTCCCTTCCATACTGCATCAGTCTTCTTATCCTGCTATTCAGAATGGCCTTCAAACGTCTAGAAAAAATACCAGGAAATCAAACCAATAATAAAATGAAGAGTAATGACCCTGTCATTAGCTGTTCTGTTACAGAGAACTCAATGGAGAAAACTTGTACAGCTAACACATAGCGTTTGCCATCTCCATGGATGCATTATTCATAAGATTATAATTAAAAGGTGATGGAGGTAGATTGAAGCTCCCCACAGAGGTGCCACTCAAAGCTCTGGCTTTAAGTGTGCCAACTGGCTCTTGGGGACCGATGCCAAGAATGTAGTCAAATGCTTTCTGTCAAAAGCAATGATAATTCAATCAACATGGAAGAGCAGACCAAGCTGATCGCCTCAACCAACACAGCCTTTAGGATCACAGAGGATTCTTTTAGGGTTTTCTGAACCTGTGCCAGGTAGAGACAAGAGAGAGATGGAGCCACAGCTGAAGGGTGGCTAAAAGGAAAGGACTCCCTCTGAAAGGGAAGTTGACCATGTGGAGAAATAAATCAACCAGTTGTACCCCCTACCAGCTCTACCTGTGACTATTAAAGAGCCCAGGAGCACAGGCACTAAGAACTGGAAATAAAATCCAAAAAGAAATGTTCCTCCAGTGCAAGCTGGCAACCTTCTTCTGAAGGAAGTCATCACGTAGATAAGCCCAACAGTGTGGTGAACTCACCGTATCTCTCTCTGCCAAAGGAAAGTGGATGAGAAGGGATGGACAATAAAGGTCAGCATCAGGCCAGATCCCCCAATACTACCCTACCACTGACTAGTTATGGAAAAGTCTGACATCTGGGTTTCAACGGCAGAGAATGTTTTTGTCATTTTGTGAAAGCATAAGAGGGGCAGATCTAGATCATCACCAAACCCCTTTCAGTTCAGTTTCCCCAGTAGCAAAGCTCCTGGTCCCTTAGGTCTACTTTTAGCTCCCTTTCGGACAGTATCACGCATGGTGTATGTGTTTGCTGCAGTACTCATCAGCAATTAGGGTCCTCTCACAAGCCTATCTGGAATTTTCTGAAGACCTTCAAGTGCCAGAGAACCTGCATCTCATGTTAACCAACATTTTGAGTAGCTTTTTCACTCTAAGCACAGAGTTATTTCAGTGCAAGTCATGGGACTGTACCACCTGTTCCCTACTGTCAATGTGTTTGGCCATCTGAAGGTAAGGAATTAGCTGTGGCTTAAACACTAGGAAAAAAGAATTTCCTTTATCAAAAATCAAACAGCATTAAACACTTTTGATCCATATCCCAAGCAGACATGAGAAAAGCCAAGTTCCTTGGCTGCTTCAGTCCCCACCCCCACTCCACCCCCCTCCACTTTTTTCTAATTTAGGTATAGCCTCCTAAGCCAACCCAAAGCTGGGGAAACAAGACGAGAATATCTTTGGGTTCCAAATCTCACTGAACATTTTCTTCAGAGCAGCAGTGGCCTACCACGGAAGGGAAGGGAAACAACACACGAGGTCTTGATGAGCAGACAGAGCTGTGAGGCAGGGCTTTCGCAAGGCACGGCGTCATTCTGGTTTGAGTGTTGGGGCAGGCTGCATTGCTGATCCAGGCTGGGTGGCCAAGGAGAGAGGTTAATAGGTGACTTGAAACAAGGGCTAATGAACCAGTGCAGATACCCAAGGAAGCACTATCTTTTACTTAATAACGCTCAGTCTTGACAGGATTCAGCCCTGGCTTATCTCCAGATACATTACAGCCATGAAATAGAATCAAAACCCATCACCTGAACTGAGTTGAAAACAAACTCAGGGATTTACTATCAACCAAAATAGCATCCATCTGGCCTCTTCATAGCCACAACCAAAATTAAAGCAACTGGGTGGTGTTTCCATGGTGATTCAGTTGTCACCAGCGCAGACTGGCCTGTCCCTTGGGTAGACCAACTAGGTCTCCATGAGGCCCACATGGTCCTGCACTTGACTTCCTTTTTCTGACCACTGCGATTCAGTTTCAAACTTCTGTTTCTAACCAAAGCCTCGAAAGCCCAAAATAGCACAACCTCCCTTCAGGCACCATTATTCTGGGCAGAGGCTGCACGGCTTCAATAACTTCACGTCCTACCGCTTCTAGGGAAGACCCTAATATTGGATGCAGGCTTTCCCTCTACTTAGGACTTAAAAAGAAAGCTACAATTCAACCTCTTAGTAATTTTAGAAAAGCCCTGAATCTAAAATAGAAAAAAACAGCTTGAAAACAAAACTCCTGAAGCAATTGTAAGTTACCAGTCCCTCAGGTGGGGCTCTTCAGACACCCCCAAAAAACAATAACTGGCTTAGGACCCTGCTGTTCCCCTTTCCAACTGCATGAAAAAAAAAAAAAATGTTGCTTCAGAGCAAGTTTGGATGGATGGGGCTGTGGTTGGAGGCCATACTCCAGAGAGCAGATCAAAAGCACAGTGCAATTCATCTCTCTGGAGACAGGGAGTCACAGAAATGACCTAAGCTCCTCTTCACTCCTGGAGACACAGCTTTTCCTACAAACCAATTTGTTCATCCCAGACTTACTTTCTGAGGCCATAAAGCTCACATCAACAGCAATTTTCAAAATGGACTCTAGGCCGCAGGCTGGATTCCCCCACCACCCATGAAGGCAGAGGCTGCAACTGCCCAGAGAGAAGCTTTTATAACCTATGGCTGGATTTGTTGCTCAGGGAAACCTTAGAGGGAGGGGCACCCATAATTCCACTGCCCTGCCTCTCAACTCACAAGGGAGGCGTCATTTGAGCAACAATGCACTGTTTTACTTCTTTGACTACAAAAAATACTCTAGGTGGGTTCTTAAGAAAACTTGGAGTGGCTATACTTTTCATTAAACACAAGGCCATTACCTAGAGTCTTACATACCATGGGGAGAAATTATTGCTCAATAGCACTTGCAAGCAGGGGTTAAGTAGGCAGTTCTCAGGCTATATCCTTCATGGGTTACACCTGGAGCTTATTACACAAGGTTATCTTTGGGTAGCCTATGACTCTAGAATCCAGTGTGAGATTCTAAGCTCATTGAGGACAATGCTTGTGTGCTACTTCTCTTAGTTGCCCCAGGAGAGCCTTTCATACAGTAGGTGCTCAATAACTAGTTGGTGAAATTAATGGCTGTACCTTCACACATCCCATAAATCTTGCCCTGATGCTTAGAGGCAAGTGCAGTGCCTTGAACATTAGAAAGCACACCCCAAGTATTTACAGATCTGATTTAATGCTTCAGTTCAATTCAGTTCAGCTGCTCAGTCCTGTCCAACTCTGTGATCACACAGACCACAGCACGCCAGGCCTCCTTGTCCATCACCAACTCCCAGAGATTACCCAAACTCATGTCCATTGAGTTGGTGATGCCATCCAACTATCTTATCCTCTGTCATCCCCTTCTCCTGCCTTCAATCTTTCCCAGCATCAGGGTCTTTTCCAATGAGTCAACTCTTCACATCAGGTGGCCAAAGGATTGGAGTTTCTGTTTCAACATCAGTCCTTCTAATGAACACTCAGGACTGATTTCCTTTAGGATGGACTGGTTGGATCTCCTTGCAGTCCAGGGGACTCTCAAGAGTCTTCTTCAACACCACAGTTCAAAAGCATCAATTTTTCGGCACTCAACTTTCTTTATAGTCCAACTCTCACATCCATACATGACTACCGGAAAAACCATAGCCTTGACTAGACAGACCTTTGTTGGCAAAGTAACATCTCTGCTTTTTAATATGCTATCTAGGTTGGTCATAAATTTCCTTCCAAGGAGCAAGTGTCTTTTAATTTCAAGGCTGCAATCACCATCTGCAATGATTTTGGAGCCTCCAAAATAAAGTCAATCACTGTTTCCACTGTTTCCCATCTATTTGCCATGAAGTGATGGGACCAGATGCCATTCTACTGCTGCTAAGTCACTTCAGTAGTATCCGACTCTGTGCGACCCCATAGACGGCAGCCCACAGGCTCCCCCATCCCTGGGATTCTCCAGGCAAGAACACTGGAGTGGGTTGCCATTTCCTTCTCCAATACATGAAAGTGAAAAGTGAAAGTGAAGTCACTCAGCCGTGTCCAACCCTCAGTGACCCCATGGACTACAACCTTCCAGGCTCCTCCATCCATGGGATTTTCCAGGCAAGAGTACTGGAGTGGGGTGCCATTGCCTTCTCCAAGATGCCATTCTAAGTCCCCCTAAATCAGAGCTGCCACACAAGGGTGCGCACAGCAAAAAGATACCACATGTAAGAAGCTCCCATTTACACTGAAGCCATTAAAGTACTAGGCTGGCTAAAACGTTTGTTCAGTTTTTTCTGTAAGATGTTATGGAAAACCTGAACATTCTGGTCAACGCAATATCTGAACAGAAAAGGGAAAACTATCTGATACACATTTATCCAAAGAAGATATGCAGGGACTTCTCCGGGTGGTTGCCTTCCAATGCAGGGGGTATGGGTTCAGTCCCTGGTTGGAGAGCTAAGATCCATAGGCCTGACAGCCAAAAAAACACAAAATACAAAACAAAAACAATATTGTAACAAATTTAGTAAAGACTTTTAAAATGGTCCACATTAAAAAAAATCATTTAAAAAATATGCAAATAGACAATAGTCACATGAATAAATGTTCAGTGTGATTAGTCATTAGGGAAAGGAAATCAAAATCACAATGAGATATTACTTCACACCCTCCAGTATGATTAGAATCAAAAAGGCAGAGAAATGATGACAAGGGTGTGGAAAAACTGGAGCCCTCATACACTGCTGGTGGAAATGCAAAATGGTTTAGCTGCCTTGTAAAAACAGCAGTTTCTCAAAAGGTTAAATATAAGGTTGCCATATAACCCATCAACCCCACTCCTAGCTATATACCCTGGTGACATGAAAACATATGCCTACACAGAAACTTGTACACAAATGTTCAAAGCAGCATTATGCATCACAGCCAAGAAGCGGACCCAACCCAAATGTCTATCAACAAACAAAATGTGGTAAAGCCGTACAATAGACTATTATTCAGCAATAAAAAGGAATAAGATACTAATGTACTATATGACAGGGATGAATCTTGAAGACATGCTAAAGGAAAGAAGCCAGACACAAAAGATCACATATTGTACAATTCCATTTTTATGAAATGTCCAAAATAGGCATATCCATAGAGACAGAAAGTAGATTGGTGGTTGCCAAGGGCTGTGGTGGTTGGAAGAAATGAGGAATAACTCCTAATGACATTGGGGCTTCTTTTGGGCATAAAGAAATGTTCTAAAACCAATTGTGATGATGGTGCATAAGTCTGAATATATTAAAAAACAACTCTTGTTTTTTAAGGAAGCTCCACACTGTTTTCCATAGTGGCTGTACTAGTTTGCATTCCCACCAACAGTGTAAGAGGGTTCCCTTCTCTCCACATCCTCGCCAGCATTTATTGCATGTGGACTTTTGGATAGCAACCATTCTGACTGGTGTGAAAATGATATCTCATTGTGGCCTTGATTTGCATTTCCCTGATTTTGAGGGATATTGAGCATTTTTTCATGTGTTTGTTAGCCATCTGTATGTCTTCTTTGGAGAAATGTCTGTTTAGTTCTTTGGCCCATTTTTTGATTCGGTCATTTATTTTTCTGGAATTGAGCTGCAGGAGCTGCTTGTATATTTTGGAGATTAATTCTTTGTCAGTTGTTTCATTTGCTATTATTTTCTCCCATTCTGAAGGCTGTCTTTTCACCTTGCTTATAGTTTCCATGATCCAGCAATCGCACTTCTGGGCATACACACTGAGGAAACCAGAATTGAAAGAGACACATGTACTCCAATGTTCATTGCAGCACTGTTTATAATAGCCAGGACATGGAAGCAACCTAGATGTCCATCTGCAGATGAATGGATAAGAAAGCTGTGGTACATATACACAATGGAGTATTACTCAGCCACTAAAAAGAATACATTTGAATCAGTTCTAATGAGGTGGATGAAACTGAAGCCTATTATACAGAGTGAAGTAAGCCAGAAAGAAAAGAATCAATACAGTATACTAATGCATATATATGGAATTTAGAAAGATGGTAACCTTAACCCTATATACAAGACAGCAAAAGAGACATAGGTGTATAGAACAGTCTTTGGGACTCTGTGGTGAGGGTGAGGGTGGGATGATTTGGGAGAATGGCATTGAAACATGTATATTATCATATGTGAAATGAATCACCAGTCCAGGTTCGATGCATGATACAGGATGCTCAGGGCTGGTGCACAGGGATGACCCAGAGGGAGGATATGGGAAGGAGGGAGGTGGGAGGGGGGTTCAAGAAGGGGAACATATGTACACCCAGGACGGATTCATGTCAGTGTATGGCAAAACCAACCAATATAATATTGTAAAGTAATTAGCCTCCAATCTAAAAAATAAATAATTAAAATAAATGTAAAAAATAAAAAACAACTCTGTGTTTTTAATGGGTTAATTGTGTGGTATGCAAATTAACATATTAACATTAAAATAAAGCTGTTATGTTTTAAACCCATTCAGTTCAATTCAGTTCAGTTGCTCAGTCGTGTCCGACTCTTTGCAACCCCATGAATCACAGCACACCAGGCCTCCCTGTCCATCACCAACTCCCGGAGTTCACTCAAACTCATGCCCCTCAAGTCGGTAATGCCATCCAGCCATCTCATTCTCTGTCGTCGCCATCTCCTTCTGCCCCCAATCCCTCCCAGCATCAGAGTCTTTTCCAGTGAGTCAACTCGTCGCATGAGGTGACCAAAGTGTTGGAGTTTCAGCTTTAGCATCAGTCCTTCCAATGAACACCCAGGATTGATCTCCTTTAGAATGGATGGGTTGGATCTCCTTGCAGTCCAAGGGACTCTCAAGAGTCTTCTCCAGCACCACAGTTCAAAAGCATCAATTCTTCGGTGATCAGCTTTCTTCACAGTCCAACTCTCACATCCATACATGACCACTGTAAAAACCATAGCCTTGACTAGACGGACCTTTGTTGGCATAGTAATGTCTCTGCTTTTTAATATGATATCTAGGTTGGTCATAACTTTCCTTCGAAGGAGTAAGCGTCTTTTAATTTCATGGCTGCAATCAGCATCTGCAGTGACTTTGGAGCCCAAAAAAATAAAGTCTGACACTGTTTCCACTGTTTCCCCATCTATTTCCCATGAAGTGATGGGACCAGATGCCATGATCTTAGTTTTCTGAATGTTGAGCTTCAAGCCAACCTTTTCACTCTCCTCTTTCACTTTCATCAAGAGGCTTTTGAGTTCCTCTTCACTTTCTGCCATAAGGGTGGTATCATCTGCATACCTGAGATTATTGATATTTCTCCCGGCAATCTTGATTCCAGCCTGTGCTTCTTCCAGCCCAGCATTTCTCATGATGTACTCTGCATATAAGTTAAATAAGCAGGGTGACAATATACAACCGTGACATACTCCTTTTCCTATTTGGAACCAGTCTGTTAAAATAAAACTAAAAAATCTAAGGGAACAAAGTTGTTCTATATTTCAAAAATCTTTTTGGGTGAATTTGTTGACAATTAGATCTACACAATAAGATATTCTTCCAAGTGCATTTCATACAAGCAGGGCCACTGGGAATGGTTGGGCAGGTTGTACACTTAATAAAGTATTAATATTAATACTTAGCAGTATGCAGCAATCATGCCCAAGGGGAACTCCACCTCAGACCATGTGCTTTCTAGCATGGGAGAGTACAGCTGACCTGTGCCTTTGACCCTTCTTTGTGTCAACAATCAAACAGTAATTATTCTTCATTTTCACTCATTATTCCTTATTTCACATGGCCCAACTCACCTAAACCCTCCAAACAATTCCCTTGAAATGCATGGCACACAAAAGAAGGCCAGAGCCAGGAACAGAATGGGTGTGAAACCTCAGCCTTCTGGCTGGTTGTATTTGAAACTTCTCTATCTACTTTCTGACTCTGTACTGACCATCTGAGGACTCCATCTGTCTCCTAGGCCCTGTAACCCCGGATTATGATTCTTGCTAACAATTGATTGCCGTGATTCCATTTCAACAATGATCTGGAGTTTTACTTGGAGTGTTTAAGAATCCTTCATTATCTCCTAATGGCATAAAAGAAAACACACTTTAACCACTAAAAAAAAGTGAACAGCTTGGTATTATTTTTAGAATAAAATGAGTTGACACATGTGAAAAAAAACTTGAAGGTTTATAGAGAACCAATGATTTGAAAGAAGTAATTAGGGAGTCTACAGTAAAACAGTTGAAGGTATGTGTTATCAGGTTAATTATTTTACTTCCCTGGGCCTCAGTTTATCCATTTGTAAAGTAGGCAAAATGGTAGTAACCTTCCCATAAAGTTGTTGTGAGCACCAAATGAATTAATACATATAAAGAACTTTGGAAAACTATGTAGTTCCTACTTTGCTCTTATTATAGTGTTTGCTGTTTCATTGTACATTCCCAATTTCCCTTTGAACAAATTTTGGTGGGATTTGCTCCAATGTATTGACCACCAATTTATGGGTTTCTTCTTATCCTGGCTCTAATTTTTCTCCATAAATAAATTAAGCAACATAATTCAGTGGTTAAGAAGCTGATTCTGGAGCTGATCATCTGCATTTTAAACCTGGTTCTGTCATTTCCCTATAATCTCTCTGAGCGTCAGTCTCACCATCTGCTAAAGGGAGATAACAGTAGCACCAACTCTATAGAGTTGTTGTGAAGATTAATGAACAGAGATTGGTAAATAGTAAGCACCGTGTAAATGTTTGCTATTATTATTAGGTTCAAAATATAAAAATATTACTGATGGTCTTATGATCAGTATTCCTCACTCCTCCAGGCTGCTGCTAAAATTTAAAGAAAAGAAAAAGATCTCCAATGATAATCAGGTACAAACTAGGTCCACCCTCTCAGGCCAAGGTAAGATAAACCTCACTACTGGAGAAGAATCCCAGGATATCCATCCTGAGTTTAAAGCCCAGAATTTACATCAGTTTAAACATTTAATCAAGTTAAACACAAAGAAAACAACTAGTAGGAACCATTCAAGGTGATTCAGTTCAGTTCAGTTCAGTTCAGTTGCTCAGTCGTATCCGACTCTTTGCGACCCCATGAATCACAGCAAGCCAGGCCTCCCTGTCCATCACTAACTCCCGGAGTTCACACAAACTCATTTCTGTAAGAATGCGCCGCGGCAAGACAGAAAGAGCGCCAGAAGGGTGATCAAGACGCTTTATTGGGCAATCGCTCTCGGGCAGAACTCCCAGGGGCGAGCAGGGAGGGGCGGGAGTCTGCAACTTGTGGGAAGGGAGGCGGCACTTTTATACCCTAGTGACTGAGGATGTGGCAGACCCTTTCCATATAGGGTAAGGATCGGACCCTGAGGTGTTGGTTGGTCTATATGGCCTAGTGTAGGTTTTTAATTGGCCGGCGTCTTGGCGCCTCTGTGTCCATCAGTCTGCCTGGCAACGGGCCGTTGATTGGTGGATGGCTGTCTCCGGGACCTTCCGACGAGGGGTTTTGCTGACGTTTTCCGTCCGGTACTCTCAGCCTGCGGTCGGCGTGACCTTTCAATTTCCATCCAGTCGGTGATGCCATCCAGCCATCTCATTCTCTGTCATCCCCGTCCCCTCCTGCCCCCAATCACTCCCAGCATCAGAGTCTTTTCCAGTGAGTCAACTCATCGCATGGGGTGGCCAAAGTATTTTTCATCCAAATTCAGATTTCAGAAACACACAAATGATGGATGCCTTCAAAGAAGAGCAAATACAATTTGTACCCGCCACAATAGGGCAATAAGTTTGTTAGCAATACACAGTTGTGACAAAACAATTCATCACACTTTAGAATTGATCAATGACTGTCATTTTTCCCATTTGTACTTTCCAAGGCCCCAATCTCACAGTGGTTAAGATGAACATCACCTTGATGCAAGGCCGTAAGGTCTAGAACTGTAAGAGCAACTACCGCTGGACTGGTTCTGACCTGGTGTACTACCAGGGAAAGAGCTGAAAGTATACACTTGAAAGCAATACTGTTTTTTTTTTAAATCTTCATGA
Source organism: Moschus berezovskii (assembly GCF_049115385.1). Classification (NCBI taxonomy): domain Eukaryota; kingdom Metazoa; phylum Chordata; class Mammalia; order Artiodactyla; family Moschidae; genus Moschus; species Moschus berezovskii. The sequence goes on along the minus strand of NC_142483.1, from coordinate 45,272,877 downwards.
TATTATGCTGACTTTGTTTGCTCAGTCACTAAGTCATGTCCCACTCTGCAACCCCATGGACTGCAACATAACAGGCTTCCCTGTCCTTCTCTGTTTCCCAGACTTTGCTCAAATTCATGTCCTTTGAGTCGGTGATGCCATCCAACCATCTCATCCTCTGTCATCCCCTTCTCCTCCTGCCCTCAATCTTTCTCACCACCAGAGTCTTTCCCAATGAGTCCTGGGAATAATGACTTCTGACTGTTCCTTTTAAAAAAAAAAGAATAACAATTGTCCATACTAAAGCCCAAGTCAGTTTTAGACCCCAGTCCTACCAGAGTATGGTCATGAATCCTGGACTTTAGATCCTAAAAACAGGCAATATTCTCCTATAAATACTGATTAGCTTTGGTTAGATTAGAAGTCAAAGGATCAGAGGGAATTCAACACAATAGGTACCCTCAAGGGGTTACTTCTGAAGAATTTCTTACTGATTCACACAGAAATTATTTAACCATTTAAAACATTCAGTGAATCACAAAACCAAGTGATGAATACTAATGTCAGCTAATGATGAAGAAAATGAAGGAAATATAAAAAATATTAATCCTGACATACTATTATGTGTCTATAGCATGCATATGAGAATTTGGACCCCCAAAATTGAATATATAGGAAGAGTCATCACCATCCTACTTAAAAATCTCTTATTAGCCATAAAATAAATATCTCTCAGGAAGGAGGCCTCTTCCTCCATGTTTCTCTTCTCATAGAACAAGGGTTCTTATTAAAACCAATTGTGGAAAGGAAACATTGACAGATTGAAACATAAAAAATCTAAACACTTTGTTTAACAAAAGATATTGCAGACAGAATTAAAAGACAAGCTATCCATGTGAGAAAAATACTGGTAATATACATAACCAGGAAAGTAATCATATCTATAATTCAGAGACTCCACAAAACCATATAAAAAAAAAAATAACAAAACCCCCTAACTGGCAAAGGACAGGAACACAAATTCACAGGAGAAACAATAGTAATAAATACATGAAATACATTGAACCTCAATAATACTCAATGAAGTTTAAGTTAGAAATAGAATATGCCTTTTTTGCTAAAAAATATCAACAATAACACTACAAATAGAATTTCTACTGTAATTTCCATCTTCGTTAAAATAAAGAGACATTTAAAATCTCTTTACGACTAACTTCATTTATTCAACCAGTATTGACTGGATGCTTCTAAAGCCAATGACAGTGCTAGACGAAGCAGTAGGTACTAAAACAAATGAAAAGACACCTGCTGCTAAGTCACTTCAGTCGTGTCCGACTCTGTGTGACCCCATAGAGGGAAGCCCACCAGGCTCCCCCTTCCCTGGGATTCTCCAGGCAAGAACACTGGAATGGGTTGCCATTTCCTTCTCCAAAGTGTGAAAGTGAAAAGTGAAAGTAAAGTCGCTCAGTCATGTCCGACCCCTAGCGACCCCATGGACTGCAGCCTACCAGGCTCCTCCATCCATGGGATTTTCTAGGCAAGAGTACTGGAGTGGCTTGCCATTGCTTTCTCCGGAAAAGACACCTACAAGGAAACTATAGTCTAGGGAGAGACAGAGAGAGAGACCAACATCCAAGCAACCAACAAAATACAGGACAGAATGAAGGAGCTACCTACACGAGAGATTTGGAAGGTCAGAAAATTCCCAGTGGGAGATATCCTCAAGAAAGTTTAGCATTTGAGCAGAACCTATGACATTGAGCTGAAATAATATAGGCAGAAGAAGGAGGGAGAATATTCAGTCAGCATTTTTTAAAAAAGAAAGAGAAAAGTGAAATCACAGAAGGAAGGTCACATGGAAGTTTATGAACATTGAGACTGGTGTGAACACGGCAGCAAAGTGACTAGTGGTGAGACTGTCAGGTAGAAGACGGCCTATTCAGATAAAGTTGAAAAAGAGCCAAAATTTTACCAGCATCATTTAAGAACAGATGCTTAGGTAAACACATGCAATAGACTTGGGGTTGCCAAGGCGGCAGGGAGGGAAAGGGATAGATGGGAGTTTGAGGTTGGTAGATGCAAACTATCACATTTAGAATGGATAAACTAGGTCCTGCTTTTTAGCACAGGGAACTATACCCAGTATCCTGTGATAAACCATAGTAGAAAAAAATGTTTTTTAAAAAATAATGCATATATGTATATAACTGAGTCACTGTGCTGTGCAGCAGAGATTGGCACTACACTGTAAATCAACTAAACGTCAATAAAATAAATTTTTTTATAAAATAAATTTTTAAAAAACCATTTTTGAAAAAGACCATGTCTTAATCTCTGAAATCGTAAATCAACTATACTTTTTTTAAAAAAGAGCAGGTACGTAGGGATTAAAACTATAACAGAAACAAGAAATGGTTGCCACAAGAGACACAAAAGAATTGGAGTAGAGGTAGCTTCGCATAATTGGGAAATGTTCCCTTTGTTGGCCCCAAATGGTGGTCACACGGGTGTGCGCTTTACAGTTATGGGTTAAAATATTCATTGATGAATGCTATAGTTCACAATTAAAAGCATAATTTTAACACTTTTCTAAAATACAGATTTGAATCTCCTTTCTGTCCTTAACTATCTGGTAAGATTTGTATGGATGTGAGAGTTGGACTGTGAAGAAAGCTGATCGCCGAAGAATTGATGCTTTTGAATTGTGGTGCTGGAGAAGACTCTTGAGAGTCCCTTGGACTGCAAGGAGATCCAACCAATCCATTCTAGAGGAGATCAATCCTGGGTGTTCATTGGAGGGACTGATGCTAAAGTTGAAACTCCAGTACTTTGGCCACCTCATGCCACGCGTTGACTCACTGGAAAAGAGTCTGATGCTGGGCGGGATTGGGAGTAGGAGGAGACGGGGACGACAGAGAATGAGATGGCTGGATGGCATCACCGACTCGATGGACATGAGTTTGAGTGAACTCCGGGAGTTGGTGATGAACAGGGAGGCCTGGCGTGCTGTGGTTCATGGGGTCGCAAAGAGTCGGACACGACTGAGCGACTGAACTGAACTGAACTGAAGATTTGTTTTTAGGTATTTACACGGAATAGTTTGTAACAAGTGGAAATGAGTCCTTCTACCTTTATGAGAATTTCAGTATTAAACTAGTGAACACAATTCAATTTTATGGGTCTCAACACTAAAGGAAGGAGAAAGCGGAAGAAAGATGAGCTCAGAATTCACCCAGCACCAGATCATGAACAGGCTGCAAGCAGCCACACACTCAGAAGTGATACAGAATGAGTTCGGGAGGGAGTTATGGGAATTCTAGAGCCTCATCAAATTTTTGGAGGCAAGACTTGCCACATTTATAAGAAATCATAGCATCTGATACAGGAAACTATATTTCTTTCCAGAAAGTTGTCCTTCATAAATTCCTGCTCAAAAAGAATCAGAGGCCAGAGTTCTTTTTATCCCTCCTTTTTCTGAGAGAGAAAAGGAGATTCTTAAGAGATGTCTATCTTGGTTTGGGATTTCCACAAAGAAGGAAACAAAGGGCTGTCTGAAATATCCAAGTGTCTGAGCTATGCTGAATTGGAGGTTAACTTAAGAATCTAGCTGTTTGGGACATGGGGTGGCAAGGTGGAGTGGTAGGGAGGGGAGGAGTCAATCTGCCTGGTGGAGACAGTAAACTAAGACTCCTCCCTCGAGCCAGCTGTTCCCTGTGAACTCTAAGTCTGCTAGGCAGCAAAATCTGTCCAGAAAAGACACACCTCTCAGGCTTTCTAAGATGAAGGGGACCCGGGGCGAATTCATGTCAATGTATGGCAAAACCAACCAATATAATATTGTAAAATAATTTGCCTCCAATAAAAAATAAATTACCAAAAAAAAAAAAAAAGATGAAGGGGAGATACAAACAATTTAGCATCTCAAAGTTATTCCAGTTTGTACCCCAACTCCTCACTCCTTTGAAGGATCTAATAAAGAACTAGGTGATTAGGAGAAGGCAGAACTCCAAGCAAAGGACAAAGAGCAGGGATAGGCAGGAAGGTTGGGACATAGAATCTGATGTTGACTTATAGGAACACGTGCTTAAAGCCTGGTGTGTTCATGTCACTACTTCCCAACTGCCTCTGTCTCTGCCTCTCCCAAATTCCTACCATTCTCTTATTAGGAAGATCCACGGGACTATAAAAGTAACTTCAGGTGATAACCACATAGGAATTGCTAGAGACAGGAAGGATGCATTTTATTACATCCCTTTGGAGTTGCTTTTCCTGTTGGCTCTGCTTCCCACTTAGAGGGACTTAAAAGAAAAACTGGTCAGGAAGAAGGCACCCCTGGCTAGCTCATGGACAGTAATATCTAATGCAGCTCGCTGAATGAGGCTTGAAGAGCATTAAAGCCTCAGTTCAGTTCAGTCGCTCAGTCGTGTCCGACTCTCCGCGACCCCATGAATCACAGCACGCCAGGCCTCCCTGTCCATCACCAACTCCCGGAGTTCACTCAAACTCATGTCCACAGAGTCCGTGATGCCATCCAGCCATCTCATTCTCCGTCGTCCCCTTCTCCTCCCGCCCCCAACCTTTCCCAGCATCAGAGTCTTTTCCAGTGAGTCAACTCGTCGCATGAGGTGGCCAAAGTATTGCAGTTTCAGCTTTAGCATCAGTCCCTCCAATGAACATCCAGGATTGATCTCCTCCAGAATGGACTGGTTGGATCTCCTTGCAGTATAAGGGACTCTCAAGAGTCTTCTCCAACACCACAGTTCAAAAGCATAGATTCTTCGGCGGTCAGCCTTCTTCACAGTCCAACTCTCACATCCATACATGACCACGGGAAAAACCATTGCCTTGACTAGACGGACCTTGGTTGGCAAAGTAATGTCTCTGCTTTTTAATATACTATCAAGGTTGGTCATAACTTTCCTTCCAAGGAGCAAGCGTCTTTTAATTTCATGGCTGCAATCAGCATCTGTAGTGATTTTGGAGCCCAAAAAAATAAAGTCTGACACTGTTTCCACTGTTTTTCCATCTATTTCCCATGAAGTGATGGGACCAGATGCCATGATCTTTGTTTTCTGAATGTTGAGCTTCAAGCCAACCTTTTCACTCTCCTCTTTCACTTTCATCAAGAGGCTTTTGAGTTCCTCTTCACTTTCTGCCATAAGGGTGATGTCATCTGCATATCTGAGGTTATTGATATTTCTCCCGGCAATCTTGATTCCAGCTTGTGCTTCTTCCAGCCCAGCGTTCCTCATGATGTACTCTGCATATAAGTTAAATAAGCAAGGTGACAATATACAACCTTGACGTACACCTTTTCCTAATTGGAACCAGTCTGTTGTTCCATGTCCAGTTCTAACAGTTGCTTCCTGACCTGCATACAGGTTTCTCAAGAGGCAGGTCAGGTGGTCTGGGATTCCCATCTCTTTCAGAATGTTCCACAGTTTATTGTGATCCCTAGTGCCCCTTTTTTCCTGCTCCACTGGCCTCTCTGGCAAGAAGTGAGGGGTCCAAGATTCCCCCCAAATTGAATTCAAGGTAAATCAAAGGGCTAGTAGGCAGCAGTAACTGGGGGACCAAACCAAGCTCAGGGAAAAACCCATAAAATGTGAACGTGGCTTACCACAGTGACAGGCAGAATTTTTAAAGTCTGAATTCTACTCGGGGGAAAAACACTTCTGGAACATATTTAACCCAAGCATCCTATAGAATCTTACCTCATTTAGTCTCACAAGGCATGTAGGAAGTGACTTCTCACCCAAATCTTAGATGGCAGTTCTCATACATGAGTGTGCATGAGAATCCCCTGTAGGGTTTGTTAAAACACACATTGCAGGGTCCCAGGCTTGAGTTTCTGACTCAGGCAGTCCAGGGTAGGTCCCAGGAACCTGTATTTCTAGCAAGTCCCCAGGTGAGGCTGTTGGTTAAGGATATTTCTCACTGACAAAAATATTGTGCACAGGAATGGGCAGTAGTTTAAGTAGTGACTTAAGTAGAACTGCAAGCAAATAGTGTCTTCCTAAATTTTAGTATATACAAAGGTGGTTACATTGGCTGAAGCCGCTGATTTCGTGAAGAGCAAAGAATTTCAACAAAGACCTAGCTCTCTGAGATAAACTGTGTGTCCTGCATTGTGAATACACTAAATGAAAATTGGGGCTATACCTTCCTGAAGTCAGAAGTTTGCTATTAACTTCCAACTGGAAGTGCCAACCTTTTGGGTAAATGGTTTCTGAGAAAGTCACAGCAGATATCAAAGGCTCTGGAAAGTGTGTACAAATGAGAATCACTGAGCTGCTGTTTACTTTGTCTGATGGAATAATGATAGGAGTGAAGGGCACATGTCAGCACCACAGAGGCAAAAACAACTTAGATAAATAGGGGAGTTTTGCGTGATTAACTGATCTCATTTCCTGAAACGGATTGCCTGTTTTCCGGTCACTTACACCTGCATCACCAAATACATTGTTGCAGGTATTGAATTGCTGCTTTGCTTTTCTACAGGTAGAGCTTGCATTTGATGACCACACTGTCCAACTTACAATATACCAGTAATATCCTGACAGCTTCCACTTATGGAACTGTACTACTATCTTTATCAAGACATCTGAGTTGCATTTTCATGATTCCAAGTATAGCTTGTTTGTTTCTTCTCTTTATCTGAAGTGACTTTGAGAATGTTGGAAGTTCTGGTGGAAGTTATGAGAAAAAGTAACAGAATCCGAACTGAAGTTTTAATTGACAATATGGAATTCCAACTTTAGGAGTCCCTCTGGGTGATGTGAGTTTGAATAATTTTCTAAAAATATATTTCTATATTGTTGGAATGCTTAACAAAAGGCATGTGGGGTTTTTTTTCCCCCAAAGGAGACACAGATACAAACTTTGATAATAAAACTTTGAGTACTTCCAAGAATTGCCCTTCCTTTTGTAATCCTCCAAACTCTACAAGTTTTCTGTTATTTCTTTGCTTAAGAACCTGGAAGTAGCCATGACTGTGACGTTACTTTTACATCCTTTATCCTAACACACCATCTGGTGAGATTATTAGAATCATAAAACCCAAGATGTCAGGTGAAGGGAGGGAAGAGTGTACATGTTCATAAAGATGAAAATACCTCTGTAAACATATGACTTTGGTTGAGTACACCTCCTTTTTCTTTGAAATCTGCTCTTTTAAATACATAAAGTTCTTGTACATAGGAGATGCTGAAGTGTCAGTTTTAGCCTAAATATTCCTGGGTAAGCTCCTGCTTATGGGGAATTAGGGTTATAAGGGAGAGAATGTAAAATGTAATACCTATTTGCTCTGGGAGTATAGATGGAGCAAACCATTAAAAGTAGAGAGAATGGAGAAAGCACAAGGAAAATTTCGCCGTCTTCAGCATTCACTTTGGTGGTGGCAGCAGCATTGGTTTTGTAGCTCTGAGAGTTTAGCATGTGTGATGTAGGAGAGCAAATGTGTCCTTATGAAATATTTTAATCTATCATCTTCTGTACTCTTGAGAACCAGGATTCTCTATGTAGAAGAAAGGACATGGCAGAGGTAATATGAAGGAAGTTAAGAAAAAAAATCCCATAGTTACACATTTCTCCAAAGAAGACATACAGATGAAATAAGAGGCACATGAAAAGATGTTCAACATCGCTAATTATTCAGTTCAGTTCAGTCTCAGTCGTGTACAACTCTTTGCGACCCCATGAACCACAGCACGCCAGGCCTCCCTGTCCATCACCAACTCCCAGAGTTCACTCAAACTCGTGTCCATCAAGTCGGTGATGCCATCCAGCCATCTCATTCTCTGTTGTCCCCTTCTCCTCCTGCCCCCAATCCCTCCCAGCATCAGAGTCTTTTCCAGTGAGTCAACTCATCGCATGAGGTGGCCAAAGTATTGGAGCTTCAGCTTTAGCATCAGTCCTTCCAATGAACACCCAGGATCGACCTCCTTTAGAATGGACTGGTTGGATATCCTTGCAGTCCAAGGGACTCTCAAGAGTCTTCTCCAGCACCACAGTTCAAAAGCATCAATTCTTCGGAGATCAGCTTTCTTCACAGTCCAACTCTCACATCCATACGTGACCACTGGAAAAACCATAGCCTTGACTAGACGGACCTTGATGGGCAAAGTAATATCTCTGCTTTTTAATATGCTATTTAGGTTGGTCAAAACTTTCCTTCCAAGGAGTAAGCGTCTTTTAATTTCATGGCTGCAATCAACATCTGCAGTGATTTTGGAGCCCAAAAAAATAAAATCTGACACTGTTTCCACTGTTTCCCCATCTATTTCCCATGAAGTGATGGGACCAGGTGCCATGATCTTAGTTTTCTGAATGTTGAGTTTCAAACCAACTCTTTTACTCTTCTTTTTCACTTTCATTAAGAGGTTTTTTAGTTCCTCTTCACTTTCTGCCATAAGGGTGGTATCATCTGCATATCTGAGGTTATTGATATTTCTCCCAGCAATCTTGATTCCAGCTTGTGCTTCTTCCAGCCCAGCATTCCTCATGATGTACTCTGCATATAAGTTAAATAAGCAGGGTGACAATATACAACCTCGACGCTAATCATTAGACAAATGCAAATCAAAACTACAATGAGATATCACCTCTCACCAGTCAAAATGGCTATCATCAAAAATCCACAAACAATGAATGCTGGAAAGGGTATGAAGAGAAGGGAACCCTTTCTACACGTTGGTGGGAATGTAAATTGGTATAGCCACTCTAGAGAACAGCATGGAGATTCCTTTAAAAACTAAAAACAGGGCTATCACATGATCCTGAAATCCCACTACTGGGCATATATCTGGAGAAAAACATTGTCGGAAAGGATACACTGCAGCACTGCTTACAACAGACAAGACATGGAAGCAGCCTTTTAAACATCAACCAACAGAGGAATGGATGAAGAAGACATGGTACACAAATATAATGGAATATTACTCAACCATTAAAAAGAATAAAATAATGCCATTATAGCGACATGCATGGACCTAGAGACTGTAATAGTGAGTGAAGTCAGAGAAAGAGAAATATCATATGATATCACTTATATGCATAATCTAAAAAGAAATGATATTTATTTATAAAACAGAAACAGACTCACAGACTTTGAGAAGGAACTTACAGTTACCGGGGGTAAGGGTGGGAAGAAGGGATAGTTAGGGAGTTTGGGATCAACATGTATACAGTGATATATTTTAAATGGATAACTAAGAAGGACCTTCTGTGTGGCACAGGGAATGCTGCTCAATATTCTATAACAAAGTAAATGAGAAAAGAATTTGAAAAAGAATAGGTACATGTATATGTGTAATTGAATCACTTTGCTGTCCATCTGAAACTATCACAACATTGTTAATCAATAACAAATATAAAATAATATAAAATTAAAAGTTTTTTTTTAAATCCCACAGTCATGCATTTGAAATAAAAGTATTTAGCATGAACTCAGGGCATTTTCATTTAGCTTCTTAATTCTGCCAAGGAGATCTAGAAATCATGACCAACCTGATAGCAATTAACACCCCTAACACCTAGACTAAGGCCTTGAAACATGCCAGTTTCTGTTCAAAGAAACCAGGGCTTCTTAAAGAAATGGATGACTCCAGGGACAGTATAGAAAATGCACTAGACGAGCCTAGAACATCTTGCCATATCAGAATGTTAAGGAAGCTATCAAAGCTATCAAAGTTTAACAGAACTGTGTTTCTAAGGATGAGGCAAAAGCCAGACATGAGAGAATTTACATGGTAATAAAAATATTCAAATATGCAAGTCATCAGTAAATCCATTATGAAATTTTACTTAAAGGAAAAAATTCACCTCTGGAGCATGATATAGAACAAACTCTTTTTAAAAAGCAATCAATTGAACCAAATATCTGCCTGCTTTTTAGACAGAATCACTAGGTAACCAACAAATTGATGAGAAGAATTTTCTATGGAAGTAGCTACCCAGATAATACATGAAAGAATAATATATTTAGAATGTTACCATTTTACACTCTCCAGTAAATTAATGCAAGTAGCATTGAAGGCTAATAATACCATAGGAGAAATAATCAGACTTTATGTGCTTCCCAAGGCAAAAACACACACCTATGAAATTATCTTGGAAAAAAAGAAATCTGAATAGGATCAAGTCTCAAAATTAAGAGGACAGAAGAAAGTGACAAGTTACATTCAGTTCAGTTCAGTCACTCAGTCGTGTCCAACTCTTTGCGACCCCATGAATTACAGCATGCCAGGCCTCCCTGTCCATCACCAACTCCCAGAGTTCACTCAAACTCATGTCCATCGAGTCGGTGATGCCATCCAGCCATCTCATTCTCTGTCGTCCCCTTCTACTCCTGCCCCCCATCCCTCCCAGCATCAGAGTCTTTTCCAGTGAGTCAACTCGTTGCATGAGGTGGCCAAAGTATTGCAGTTTCAGCTTTAGCATCAGTCCTTCCAATGAACACCCAGGACTGATCTCCTTTAGAATGGACTGGCTGGATCTCCTTGCAGTCCAAGGGACTCTCAAGAGTCTTCTCCAACACCACAGTTCAAAAGCATCAATTCTTCGGCGCTCAGCTTTGTTTATAGTCCAACTCTCACATCCATACATGACCACTGGAAAAACCATAGCCTTGACTAGATGGATCTTTTTTGGCAAAGTAATGTCTCTGCTTTTTAATATGCTATCTAGGTTGGTCATAACTTTCCTTCCAAGGAGTAAGCGTCTTTTAATTTCATGGTTGCAGTCACCGTCTGCAGTGATTTTGGAGCCCAAAAATAAGTTACATTACAAGGATGCAATCACCAAAATCCTGTCTACGGGAAAGTTTAGAAGACAAATAATTCAATTTCTTCAAACTATTATACAAATGAAAAAAGGGAGGTGGGGGAACCCGTAGATTAAAAGATTTCAAAGACATTTATTTTCTTAGAAGCAAAGCTAAATTATTGCATAAAAGGATGCACATTTGGGGGTTAAAACTATAAAGAAGGGACTTCCTTGGGGGGATCCAATGTTTGGGACACTGTGCTCCCAAAGCAGGAGACACAGGTACAATCTCTGGTTGGGGAACTAAGATCCTGCATGCTGCTCTATGTGGCCAAATAAAACTTGAAAAAAAAAAACTGTAAAGAAAAGAAAGGAAGAACTGATTGCACAGGGCACAAAGATGCGACCAAAATAGATAGCAAAGGTCTATTTCTTGACCTGGCTAATGATTGCAAGGTTACTTGTTTTATAATTTATGAAGTTATCTTTTACGTGGGTTTTCTGCTCCTGTTTTACAAAAAAAAAAAAAGTAGTGGGAGAAAGAGATACATGTGACCAATGGGGTTCATATCATTTGTCAGAGAAAAAGTCTTCTAGTAAGAAGAAGACAGTCGATATAATAGAAAAATTAGTAGAAGACTTGAAGAAGCACTTCACAGAAAGAGAAAATCCGAATAGCCAATATGCAAAAGTGCTAAAGTGAAATACAAATTACAACAATTAGATACTGCTGCATGGCCACCAGAATATATTTTAAGTGCTGGCAGAGATGTACAGGGACTCTGAAATTGCTGATGGGCATGTAAATGGGTACAACTGCTTTGAAACAGTTTGGAATTATTTGATAAGTTTGAGGACACACATCCAGTGAGGGCTGCTAAATGTTTTAACAGTCAGCTCTTTGGAAGGAAAACCCTGATTTGTAGTGTCTTTTGATTTCTATGTGTGTAAAAACTAGTGATGAGTCTTTTTGAGAAATACAATTAATTGCAAGTTTATATAATTAAAATTTTCTTTAATTTTTGGCCATATCCCATGGCATGTAGGACCTTAGTTTCTCAACCAGGAATCAAATCTACGTCCCCTGCTTTGAAAGACAGAGTTTTAATCACTGGACCACCGAGACAGTTTCATATGTTGCATTTCTAAATATTATTCTTTATGTGTGCTGCATTTCCCAATTTTTTAAAAAGTTCAAGTGAATATAAAATTGTCCCGAAGCCTAACTTTGAAGGTACAGCAAAGTTAGTCTCTGCAAGGCATCCTTGAGAGATGCAGAAGGCCTAGCAGAGAGCAAGAATCCACAACCTGGCCACGGAGCAAGTCTGATTCTCTGCAAATTATTTCCCTATTGTGAAACTGGGCCTGTCACCACCTACTGACCTACTTCATGGCACGACCATAAAGATAAAATGTTGCTGTTGGTTTCAGCCCCAGGAAGCACTAGAGAAATACTTTCAAGGGAGGCTTTGTGGTTCAATGATAAATTTACTGGGCAATGCAAGCGAGAAGCTCTGCCCTGCTCCAACCCACTGAGAGGACACACCTCTGAGACTCACTGCCTGATCAAGGACCCTGCAGTGGCAACCAGCCCTTCCTTGAGGGCTGGTAGGGGGATCTTAAATGCCATTCCCTCGTAGTTCAGTTCAGTTCAGTCACTCAGTTGTGTCCGACTCTCTGTGACCCCAAGGACTGCAGCATGCCAGGCTTCCCTGTCCATCACCAGCTCCCAGAGTTTGCTCAAACTCATGTGTATCAGGTCAGTGATGCCATTCAACCATCTTATCCTCTGTCATCCCACTCTCCTCCTGCCTTCAATCTTTCCCAGCATCAGGGTCTTTTCCAATGAGCTGGCTCTTCGCATCAGGTGGCCAAAGTATTGGACTTTCAGTTTTAGCATCAGTCCTTCCAAAGAATATTTAGGACTAATTTCCTTTAGGATTGACTGGTTGGATCTCCTTGCAGTCCAAGGGACTCTCAAGAGTTCTTCTCCAATACCACAGTTCAAAAGCATCAATTCTTCGGTGTTCAGCTTTCTTTATAGTCCAACTCTCACATCCATACAAGACTACTGGAAAAACCATAGCTTTGATTAGACGGACATTTGATGGCAAAGTAATGTCTCTGCTTTTTAATATGCTGTCTAGATTAGTCATAGCTTTCCTTCCAAAGAGAAAGTGCTTTTAATTTCATGGCTGCAGTCACCATCTGCAGTGATTTTGGAGCCCAAGAAAATAGCCTTGTCACTGCTTCCATTGTTTCCCCATAGACCTGCCATAAAGTGATGGGACTGGATGCCATGATCTTCGTTTTTTGAACGCTGAGTTTTAAGCCAACTTTTCCACTCTCCTCTTTCACCATCATCAAGAAGCTCTTTAGTTCTTCACTTTCTGCCATAAGGGTGGTGTCATCTGCATAAATGAGGTTATTGATATTTCCCCCCAGCAATCTTGATTCCATCTTGTGCTTAATCCAGCCCAGCATTTTGCATGATGTACTCTGCATATAAGTTAAATAAGTAGAGTGGCAATATATAGCCTTGATGTACTCTCCTTTCGCAATTTGAAATCAGTCCATTGTTTCATGTCCAGTTCTAAATGTTACTTCTTGACCTACATACAGATTTCTCAGGAGACAGGTAAGGTGGTCTGGTAATTCCCATCTCTTGAAGAATTTTCCACAGTTTGTTGTGATCCACACAATCAAAGGCTTTGATGTAGTCAATAAAGCAGAAGTAGATGTTTTTCTGGAACTCTCTTGCACTGTTAGGAAATTCTCACACTGTTAAGAAAGCTCTAGGACCCACAACAGATTTCCCAACCTGGGGATCCGACAAAGGGACTTAGAACTCCCAGGGAATTTGACTTTGGTAGCCAGTGGGATTTTATTGCAGAACTTACACAGGACTGGGGAAACAGACTCTTGGAGGGCACAAAACCTTGTGCACACCAGGAGCCAAGAGAAAGGAGCAGTGTCCCCACAAGAGACTGAGCCAAGAGACTCCTGCAAATGTCCAGGAGTCTCCGGCAGAGGTGTGGGTCGAAGTGGCCTGCTGTGGGGTCAGGGACACTAAATATAACAGTGCAAGCATAAGTCCATTTGAAGGAGCTCACCATTACCAGCATTATCCCTACAATAAGTTTGGCCTCAGGGAATACAGCCCTGCCCATCAACAGAAAATTGGATTAAAGATTTACTGAGTATGCCCCGCCCATCAGGACAAGACCCAGATTCTGGCACAGTCAGTCTCTCCCATCAGGAAGCTTCCACAAGCCTCTTATCCTTCTCCATCAGAGGGCAAACAGAATGAAAACCACAGTCACAGAAAACTAACCAAATCGATCACATGGATCACATCCTTGTCTAACTCAATGAAACTAAGAGCCATGCCATGTAGGGCCATCCAAGATGGACGGATCATGGTGGAGATTTCTGACAAAACATGGTCCACTAGAGAAGGGAATGGCATACCACTTCAGTATTTTTGCCTTGAGAACCCCATGAACCTCAAATCATGATTCTTTATTCTCTTCAGTCTGTTCTGAGTTGCAGTACACAGTATCTAGTTTCCCACCTAGGGATCAAATCTCAGCCCCTGCATTGGGGGCAAGGTGTCTTAGCCACCGGATAACCAGGAAAGTCCCCAAATTATGCTTCCCTGGTGGCTCAGCTGGGAAAGAATCCACCTGCAATGTGGGAGACCTGGGTTCAATCCCTGGGTTGGGAAGATGCCCTGGAAAGGGAATGACTACCCACTCCAGTATTGTGGCCTGGAGAATTCCATGAACTGTATAGCTAGGAGAGATAAGAAAGCCTTCCTCAGTGGTCAATGCAAAGAAATAGAGGAAAATAACAGAATAGGAAAAACGAGAGATATTTTCAATAAAATTAGAGATATCAAGGGAACATTTCATGCAAAGATGGGCTCGATAAAGGACAGAAATGTTATGGATCTAACAGAAGCAGAAGATATTAAGAAGAGGTGGCAAGAATACACAGAAAAACTGTACAAAAAAGATCTTCACGACAAAGATAACCGTGATGGTGTGATTGCTGACCTAGAGCCAGACATCCTGGAATGTGAAGTCAAGTGGGCCTTAGAAGCATCACTACAAACAAAGCTAGTGGAGGTGATGGAATTCCAATTGAGCTATTTCAAATCCTGAAAGATGATGCTGTGAAAGTGCTGCACTCAATATGCCAGCAAATTTGGAACACGCAGCAGTGGCCACAGGACTGGAAAAGGTCAGTCTTCATTCCAATCCCAAAGAAAGGCAATGCCAAAGAATGCTCAAACTACCGCACAATTGCACTCATCTCACACGCTAGTAAAGTCATGCTCCAAATTCTCCAAGCCAGGCTTCAGCAATAAGTGAACCGTGAATTTCCAGATGTTCAAGCAGGTTTTAGAAAAGGCAGAGGCACCAGAGATCAAATTGCCAACATCCACTGGACCATGGAGAAAGCAAGAGAGTTCCAGAAAAACATCTATTTCTGCTTCATTGACTATGCCAAAGCCTTTGACTGTGTGGATCACAATAAACTGTGGAACATTCGGAAAGAGATGGGAATACCAGAACACCTCACCTGCCTCTTGAGAAACCTATATGCAGGTCAGGAAGCAACAGTTAGGACTGGACCTGGAACAAATAGGAAAAGGAGTACGTCAAGGGTGTATATTGTCACCCTGCTTATTTAACTTATATATAGTGTACATCATGAGGCATGCTGGGCTGGAAGAAGCACAAGCCGGAATCAAGATTGCTGGGAGAAATATCAATATGCAGATGACACCACCCTTATGGCAGAAAGTGAAGAGGAACTCAAAAGCCTCTTGATGAAAGTGAAAGAGGAGAGTGAAAAGGTTGGCTTGAAGCTCAACATTCAGAAAACTAAGATCATGGCATCTGGTCCCATCACTTCATGGGAAACAGATGGGGAAACAGTGTCAGACTTTATTTTTGGGGGCTCCAAAATCACTGCAGATGCTGATTGCAGCCAGGAAATTAAAAGACGCTTACTCCTTGGAAGGAAAGTTATGACCAACCTAGATAGCATATTAAAAAGCAGAGACGTTACTTTGCCAACCAAGGTCCATCTAGTCAAGGCTATGGTTTTTCCCGTGGTCATATATGGATGTGAGAGTTAGACTCTGAAGAAAGCTGATCACCGAAGAACTGATGCTTTTGAACTGTGGTGCTGGAGAAGATTCTTGAGCTTCCCTTGGACTGCAAGGAGATCCAACCAGTCCATTCTAAAGGAGATCAATCCTGGGTGTTCATTGGAAGGACTGATGCTAAAGCTGAAGCTCCAATACTTTGGCCACCTCATGCGACGAGTTGACTCACTGGAAAAGACTCTGATGCTGGGAGGGATGGGGGGCAGGAGTAGAAGGGGACGACAGAGAATGAGATGGCTGGATGGCATCACCGACTCGATGGACATGAGTTTGAGTGAACTCTGGGAGTTGGTGATGGACAGGGAGGCCTGGCGTGCTGTGATTCATGGGGTTGCAAAGAGTCGGACACGACTGAGTGACTGAACTGACTGAGCCCCATGCAGTGGTCTTGGTTGACAACTGTGATTGTTGGTTGGCTTGACAGTGTCTCCCCTCTCAACGGACTCTTGCTCCCACAGGGAAGTCCCCAGTGGGAATAGGGGTCTCTTTTCTTCTTGCCCCTCTTTTCAGGTTCACTGCTTTTCCTGTCCCTTACTTTGCTGTCCTCCCTTACTGGTTGTCTCGGAGAGAGGCAGTAGTCAAAGTTTTCTCTCATGGGCTTGCAGAGACTCCTCATCCGTTAACCTGAGCAGGTGCATCCATTCTCCAGGTGGTCCTTGAAACTCTCAGCCTCTGGGCACCCAGCCTCCTCCTCCTAATGACACCCCATCCCACGAGCTTACCCTCCTGGACATGATCAAGACTCCTTCATGTCAGCTCTCCCCTGTATGGTCTACCTTGGGTGCATGGTGGACGCTGTCCAATCTCCTTCCCAGATGAGTCCAGGAGTGCAGCCCCATCCTCAACTGGCCAGCCTGCTGGCTCCACTAACAAGGCAGAGTCAGCTCTTGCCCACTCTGCATTTTCTGGGGTAGCAGGGCATCAGGCTCCATTTGTAGTTCACTTTAGGTTTGTGAGGCTTGGGTCAGGTCCCAGTTCTGGGGTTCCCAACTGGATGGAGTCCAGATCAAACTGTCCAAGTGGTTTTCTGGAAGCCACCTTTGCTAGGCTTTTGCCAGAACACGTCTGCTTCTCACAAAGGGAAAGGGTTGAACAGAGTGGAAGCTCTCTCCCTCGAATACCATGTATGTTAACTGACTGATACTTCTAAGGATTGACCCATGACCAGGCATAATGCTTGGTGCCAGGAGAAGAGAGATGAATAAGATACTGTCTTGGATCTCAAAGGGGAATTGTTCTTCCTCAGGGTCTCTTAAACTTGTCAACTGCTTTTCTAGTGTTTCACTCTGACTATGGAGAGGGTCCTCTGGTTGGCTGCCTCCTTCCTTCATGCTCAGCCCTTTCCAATCAGCCTTCCTGAGCCTTGACTCTGACAGTCCCAAGATTCTACCAACTGCTCAAAAAGAAGATCTCAGGCTCCATGCATCCAACAAACGTGTACTCTGGGTCAGGCACTGTTCTCAGAAGGAGGGATACATCAAGGCATAGAGAAAGACTCTGCTCCAGTTGGGGGCTGGGGCAGACTCACAAGGAACAAGCACACCATATGGCACATGGCAGAAGCACCAGGAGGAAAATGAGACTGTTGCAGGAAGGGGGACCCCTTCCAGGGCCTGAAAGTGGGCTGTTGTTTAACACTGGGAAATGAATTGTCTGAGGAGATACATGTGCTGACAAAGCAAGAGATTTTTTTGGGAAAAGGTGCCCAGGTGGAGAGCAGTAGGATAAGGGAACCCAGGAGAACTGCTCTTCCATGTGGCTCCTAGTCTCGGGGTTTTATAGTGATGGGATTGGTTTCCAGATTGTCTTTAGCCAATCATTCTGACTCTGAGCCCTTCCTGGTGGTGCATGCCTTGTTCAGCCAAGATAAATGCCAGCGAGAAAGACTATGGGAAGTGGTTGGACATGTTGTGTCTCCTTTTGACCTTTCCCGAACTCTTCTGGTTGGTGGTGGCTTATTAGTTCCATGTTCCTTACCAGGACCTCCTGTCATAAAACAACTCATGCAAATGGTTACTATGGTGCCTGGCCAGGGTGGGTGGTTTGCTTCCCCTAACAAGACCAGGAAAGTGCAGTGGAGGGCTATCCCATCTTCCAGTGGTGTCCATGTTAAAGCTACCTGGACCCTTCAGTTCAGTTCAGTTCAGTCGCTCAGTCGTGTCCGACTCTTTGCGACCCCATGATTCACAGCACGCCAGGCCTCCCTGTCCATCACCAACTCCCGGAGTTCACTCAAACTCATGTCCATCAAGTCGGTGATGCCATCCAGCCATCTCATTCTCTGTCGTCCCTGTCTCCTCCTGCCCCCAATCCCTCCCAGCATCAGAATCTTTTCCAGTGAGTCAACTTGTCGCATGAGGTGGCCAAAGTATTGGAGCTTCAGCATCAGTCCTTCCAATGAACACCCAAGATTGACCTCCTTTAGAATGGACCAGTTGGATCTCCTTGCAGTCCAAGGGACTCTCAAGAGTCTTCTCCAACACCACAGTTCAAAAGCACTTCCTTCCAAGGAGTAAGCATCTTTTAATTTCATGGCTGCAATCAGCATCCACAGTGATTTTGGAGCCCGATCCTGCAAAACAGGAAAGGTTAAGGAACGCCCCCCACAACTACCCCCACTTCCCCCATCCCCCTGCTGTCCTTTGTGTTCTAGACAACTGCTACTGCAAAGAGCTACCTCTTCTCCCATAATTCAGATAAGACTCCCTGGTGCCTCTTATCTACCCTCAAAATTCCATTTCTTTGCCTTGTAAATGATTAGCTGAAGTTTGTCCCCACTGATGAACTGGAAAAAAATGCTTGTTTATCAGACTTTGGTTAAGCGTCTCTCCTCCCTCCAGGTTCCTGAACTTTGGCCTACCTTCAAATCACCCTGAGCCAGCATACCACACTCCAACCTCCAGAAAACAGGCGGGCTCAGGGTCATACATCCTTTGATCTACTATCTGAGCACAACACCCTGTCATTCCACTACTCAAAAACTAGTTCCTTCTAGCTTTATTTACTCTTCTCTATAAATAAACTCTCTGAATCAACCCATTGATACCAACTAGATCAGTGATGTGCTTATGTCTATAGGTGAAAAGATGTACTTTCCCAGTTTGTGAACTACACTCCTACTTTATTCTATACAAAGGTTAAAGTGAGATGGTGTCATACAAAGACAGTTTCCGGTATTAAAATTTAAACTTTATTAATGAAGATAATATGAAACTAAAAGTTCAAAACAGACCCATAGACATAGAAAACAAACTTATGGTTACCAAAGGGGAAAGAGAGGAGGAGTAAATTAGGAGTTTGGGATAAAATATACACACTAATATATATAAACTAGATAATCAGCAATGTCATAATACATAGCACAGGGAACTATACTCAATATTTTGTAATAATCTATAATGGAAAAGAACCTGAAAAAGAATATCAGTTCAGTTCAGTAGCTCAGTCGTGTCTGACTCTTTGCGACCCCATGAATTACAGCACGCCAGGCCTCCCTGTCCATCACCAACTCCCAGAGTTCACTCAAACTCATGTCCATAGAATCGGTGATGCCATCCAGCCATCTCATTCTCTGTCGTCCCCTTCTCCTCCCACCCCCAATCGTTCCCAGCATCAGACTCTTTTCCAGTGAGTCAACTCGTCGCATGAGGTGGCCAAAGTATTGGAGCTTCAGCTTCAGCATCAGTCCTTCCAATGAACACCCAGGATTGATCTTCTTTAGAATGGACTGGTTGGATCTCCTTGCAGTCCAAGGGACTCTCAAGAGTCTTCTCCAGCACTACAGTTCAAAAGCATCAATTCTTCGGCGATCAGCTTTCATTACAGTCCAACTCACACATCCATACATGACCACTGGAAAAACCATAGCCTTGACTAGATGGACCTTGGTTGGCAAAGTAATGTCTCTGCTTTTTAATATACTATCTAGGTTGGTCATAACTTTCCTTCCAAGGAGTAAGAGTCTTTTAATTTCATGGCTGCAATCAGCATCCACAGTGATTTTGGAGCCCCCAAAAATAAAGTCTGACACTGTTTTCACTGTTTCCCCATCTAGTTCCCATGAAGTGATGGGACCAGATGCCATGATCTTTGTTTTCTGAATGTTGAGCTTCAAGCCAACCTTTCCACTCTCCTCTTTCACTTTCATCAAGGGGCTTTTTAGTTCCTCTTCACTTTCTGCCATAAGGGTGGTATCATCTGCATATCTGAGGTTATTGATATTTCTCCTGGCAATCTTGATTCCAGCTTGTGTTTCTTCCAGCCCAGCATTTCTCATGATGTACTCTGCATATAAGTTAAATAAGCAGGGAGACAATATACACCCTTGACGTACTCCTTTTCCTATTTGGAACCAGTCTGTTGTTCCAGGTCCAGTTCTAACTGTTGCTTCCTAACCTGCATATAGGTTTCTCAAGAGGCAGGTCAGGTGGTCTGGGATTCCCATCTCTTTCAGAATTTTCCACAGTTGATTGTGATCCACACAGTCAAAGGCTTTGGCATAGTCAATGAAAAAGAATATAGATATAGATAAATACATAACTGGATCACTTTGCTGTTCACCTAAAACTGACAAAACATTGTAAAACAACTATACTTCAATAAAAAAATAGTAGACTATAATTAAATAAAATTAAAAGTTCATTTTCTCAGTTGTACACCTTACCTTTCAACTGTTCAAGAGTTATATGTGGCCAGAAGTACATTTTTGAGACAAGAGCATTTTTTTAGAAAAACTGAATTTTATTCCCTTAAACATTGAATGAGAGGTCATTTAGATTGAAATATTTAAATATACTGCATAGCATCTGACCATATTAAAAATTTTTGGTGATTCAGATAATTCATCTTTGAACTGTGTGCATAAATAATGGTACTGTGCATATACATTGTACATACTATGGTTTCCTCTCCCTTCGATGTTCACTGTGTTTTGGCATTCATCTGCTTTTAGTATTATTTTCTCATCTGTGAAAAGGAGATGTCAACTAAAAAAGATGCACAACCTGAGAGCTGCAAGTTAAGTTTTATTTGGGGCAAAATGAGGACTGCAGATTGGAAGGCAGCATCTCAGACAGCTCTAGGAGAGCTATATTCCAGATATTTAAATAAAATATATTTAAAATTTCAATATATAAGGTTTCGGTGAAGGGGGAGTTCAATACCATTGCTGCTGCTAAGTCACTTCAGTCGTGTCCGACTCTGTGTGACCCCACAGACGGAAGCCCACCAGGCTCCCCCGTCCCTGGGATTCTCCAGGCAAGAACACTGGAGTGGGTTGCCATTTCCTTCCCCAATGTGTGAAAGTGAAAAGTGAAAGTGAAGTCGCTCAGTCATGTCTGACTCGTAGCGACCCCATGGACTGCAGCCTACCAGGCTCCTCTGTCCATGGGATTTTCTAGGCAAGAATACTGGAGTGGCTTGCCATTGCCTTCTCTGAATACCATTAAGCAATCATTTTTCAAAAGGCTTTTGTTAGTCATGAGGATCTGAGGTCACCATGAAGGGATTTACTGCTTCTCTAGATATAAGAAGATATAAGAATTAAGATAATAAAATCTGTTCCTAAAAACATCCAACAACACCGAAATCAGATTGATTATATTCTTTGCAGTCAAAGATGGAGAAGCTCTATACAGTTAGCAAAAACAAGACCAGGAGCTGACTGTGGCTCAGATCATGAACTCCTTATTGCCAAATTCAGACTTAAATTGAAGAAAGTAGGGAAAACCACTAGACCATTCACGTATGACCTAAATCAAATCCCTTATGATTATACAGTGGAAGTGAGAAATTGATTTAAGGGACTAGATCTGATAGATAGAGTGCCTGATGAACTATGGACAGAGGTTCGAGACATTGTACAGGAGACAGGGATCAAGACCATCCCCATGGAAAAGAAATGCAAAAAAGCAAAATGGCTGTCTGGGGAGGCCTTATAAATTGCTGTGTAAAGAAGAGAAGCGAAAAGCAAAGGAGAAAAGGAAAGATATAAGCATCTGAATGCAGAGTTCCAAAGAATAGCCAGGAGAGATGATAAAACCTTCCTCAGCGATCAATGCAAAGAAATAGAGGAAAACAACGGAATAGAAAAGACAAGAGACCTCTTCAAGAAAATTAGAGATACCAAGGGAACATTTCATGCAAAGGTGGGCTCAATAAAGGACAGAAATGGTATGGACCTAACAGAAGCAGAAGATATTAAGAAGAGGTGGCAAGAATACACAGAAGAACTGTACAAAAAAGATCTTCACGACCAAGATAACCGTGATGGTGTGATTGCTGACCTAGAGCCAGACATCCTGGAATGTGAAGTCAAGTGGGCCTTAGAAGCATCACTACAAACAAAGCTAGTGGAGGTGATGGAATTCCAATTGAGCTATTTCAAATCCTAAAAGATGATGCTGTGAAAGTGCTGCACTCAATATGCCAGCAAATTTGGAAAACTCAGCGGTGGCCACAGGACTGGAAAAGGTCAGTCTTCATTCCAATCCCAAAGAAAGGCAATGCCAAAGAATGCTCAAACTACCGCACAATTGCACTCATCTCACACGTTAGCAAAATAATGCTCAAAATTCTCCAAACCAGGCTTCAGCAATACATGAACTGTGAATTTCCAGATGTTCAAGCTGGATTTAGAAAAGGCAGAGGAACCAAAGATCAAATTGCCAACATCCGCTGGATCATGGGAAAAGCAAGAGAGTTCCAGAAAAACATCTATTTCTGCTTTAAAAAGCCTCTTGATGAAAGTGAAGCAGGAGAGTGAAAAAGTTGGCTTGAAGCTCAACATTCAGAAAACTAAGATCATGGCATCTGGTCCCATCACTTCATGGGAACTAGATGGGGAAACAGTGGAAACAGTGTCAGACTTTATTTTTTTGGGCTCCAAAATCACTGCGGATGCTGACTACAGCTATGAAATTAAAAGACGCTTACTCCTTGGAAGGAAAGTTATAACCAACCTAGATAGCAATTAAAAAGCAGAGACATTACTTTGCCAACCAAGGTCCATCTAGTCAAGGCTATGGTTTTTCCCGTGGTCATGGATGGATGTGAGAGTTGGGCTGTGAAGAGCTGATAGCCGAAGAATTGATGCTTTTGAACTGTGGTGTTGGAGAAGACTCTTGAGAGTCCCTTGGACTGCAAGGAGATCCAACCAGTCCATTCTAAAGGAGATCAATCCTGGGTGTTCATTGGAAGGACTGATGCTGAAGCTGAAGCTCCAATACTTTGGCCACCTCATAGAAGGAGTTGACTCACTGGAAAAGACTCTGATGCTGGGAGGGATTGGGGGCGGGAGGAGAAGGGGACGACAGAGAATGAGATGGCTGGATGGCATCACCGACTCTATGGACATGAGTTTGAGTGAACTCTGGGAGTTGGTGATGGACAGGGAGGCCTGGCGTGCTGTGATTCATGGGGTCACAAATAGTTGGACATGACTGAGCGACTGAACTGAACTGAACTGATGTAAAGACCTGTCCCACCAAAATTCCCTGGAGCACAGAGTGCTCATTCCACCCTGAACTCCCTCAGGAGTTGTTGAAGGACAACAGTTATAGCAGCACAGGGTTCAGTCTCTGTAGAGGCAGATGGCAAATGCCTTTGTTGTTCAGTCATTGGCATTGCTCCTCATAAGTGCCAATTTGTAGTTGACAGAAATAACAATACTATTAACTATCTCATAGAGTTAAATGATATAGTGAATATAAACCACTTAGGACAGTACTTGACATAAAGAAAATACCCAGTAAATATTATGTATGTTCAAATTACGGTATATCAACTATTCGGTTCAGTTCAGTTCAGTCACTCAGTCCTGTCTGACCCTTTGTGACCCCATGAACCACAGCACAACAGGCCTCCCTGTCCATCACCAATTCTGGGTGTTTACCCAAACTCATGTTCATTGAGTCGGTGATGGCATCCAACCATCTCATCCTCTGTCATCCCCTTCTCCTGCCTTCAATATTTCCCAGCATCAGGGTCTTTTACAATGAGTCAGTTCTTCGCATCAGGTGGTCAAAGTATTGGAGCTTCAGCTTCAACATTAGTCCTTCTAATGAACACTCAGGACTGATCTCCTTTAGGATGGACTGGTTGGATCTCCTTGCAGTCCAAGGGACTCTCAAGAGTCTTCTCCAACACCACAGTTCAAAAACATCAATTCTTCAGTGCTCAGCTTTCTTTGCAGTCCAACTCTCATATCCATATATAACTACTGGATAAACCATAGCCTTGACTAGATGGACCTTTGTTGGCAAAGTAACGTCTCTGCTTTTTAATATGCTGTCTAGGTTGGTCAGGGAGAAGGCAATGGCAACCCATTCCAGTATTCTTGCTTGGAGAATCCCAGGGATGACGGAGCCTGGTAGGCTGCCATCTATGGGGTTGCACAGAGTCAGACACAACTGAAATGACTTAGCAGCAGCAGCAGCAGCAGGTTGGTCATAACTTTCCTTCCAAGGAACAAGTGTCTTTTAATTTCATAGCTGCAGTCACCATCCTCAGTGATTTTGGAATCCCAAAAAATAAAATCTGCCTCTGTTTCCACTGTTTCCCCATCTAGTTCCCATGAAGTGATGGGACCAGATGCCATGATCTTAGGTTTCTGAATGTTGAGCTTTAAGCCAACTTTTTCACTCTCCTGTTTCACTTTCATCAAGAGGCTCTTTAGTTCTTCACTTTCTGCCATAAGGGTGGTGTCATCTGCATATCTGAGGTTATTGATATTTCTCCCGGCAATCTTGATTCCAGCTTGTGCTTCATCCAGCCCAGTGTTTCTCATGATGTACTCTGCATAGAAGTTAAATAAGCAGGGTGACAATATACAGCCTTGACATTCTCCATTTCCTATTTGGAACCAGTTTGTTGTTCCACGTCCAGTTCTAACTCTTGCTTCCTGACCTGCAAACAGATTTCTCACGAGGCAGGTCAGGTGGTCTGGTATTCCCATCTCTTTCAGAATGTTCCACAGTTGATTGTGATCCACATAGTCAAAGGCTTTGGCATAGTCAGTAAAGCAGAAATAGATGTTTTTCTGGAACTCTCTTGTTTTTCCCATGATCCAGCGGATGTTGGCAATTTGATCTTTGGTTCCTCTGCCTTTTCTAAATCCAGCATGAACATCTGGAAGCCCATGGTTCACATACTCTTGAAGCCTGGTTTGGAGAATTTTGAGCATTACTTTGCTAGCATGTGAGATGAGTGCAATTGTGCGGTAGTTTGAGCATTCTTTGGCATTACCTTTCTTTGGGATTGGAATGAAGACTGACCTTTTCCAGTCCTGTGGCCACTGCTGAGTGTTCCAAATTTGCTGGCATATTGAGTGCAGCACTTTCACAGCATCATCTTTTAGGATTTGAAACAGCTCAACTGGAATTCCATTACCTCCACTAGCTTTGTTCATAATGATGCTTCTTAAAGCCCACTTGTCTTCACATTCCAAGATGTCTGGCTCTAGGTGAGTGATCACGACATCGTTATTATCTGGGTTGTAAAGATCTTTTTTGTACAGTTCTTCTGTGTATTCTTGCCACCTCCTCTTAATATCTTCTGCTTCTGTTAGGTCCATACTATTTCTGTCCTTTATTGAGCCCACCTTTGCATGAAATGTTCCCTTGGTATCTCTAATTTTCTTGAAGAGATTTCTAGTCTTTCCCATTCTGTTGTTTTTCTCTATTTCTTTGCCCTGATCACTGAGGAAGGTTTTATCATCTCTCCTGGCTATTCTTTGGAACTCTGCATTCAGATGAGTTTATCTTTCCTTTTCTCCTTTGCTTTTGGCTTCTCTTCTTTTCACAGCCATTTGTAAGGCCTCCCCAGACAGCCATTTTGCTTTTTTACATTTCTTTTTCTTGGGTCTCCTCTACAATGTCACAAACCTCCGCCCATAGTTCATCAGGTACTCTATCAGATCTAGTCCCTTAAAAATATTTCCCACTTCCACCGTATAATCATAAGGGATTTGATTTAGGTCATACGTGAATGGTCTATTGGTTTTCCCTACTTTCTTCAATTTAAGTCTGAATTTGGCAATAAGAAGTTCATGATCTGAGCCACAGTCTATTGCTTTTCCCTACTTTCTTCAAATTAAGTCTGAATTTGGCAATAAGGAGTTCATGATCTGAGCCACAGTCAGCTCCTGGTCTTGTTTTTGCTGACTGTATAGAGCTTCTCCATCTTTGGCTGCAAAGAATATAATCAAACTGGTGTTGACCATCTGGTGATACTCATGTGTAGTATTCTCTTGTGTTTTTGGAATACGGTGTGTGCTATAATCAGTGTGTTCTCTTGGCAAAACTATAAGCCTTTGCCCTGCTATACTTCAATCTTTAAAAATAAACTTAAAAAAAAAAAAAAAACCTTTTTGCCTAACTCTGGAGGCACTTGTAGATCTTATGGTCAAAGTGTTTTCTCCCCTGCAGTTGTCTTTTTCCCCCCATACAATAATCCTTTTGAACAGAAGTCTCCCCTTGCTCAGTCCAGATTTGTTTTTTCCTTGACTTGGTCAGGGAGACTCTCTTTCTACAGGAACATTTCAGCAAAGACCTGAAGGAAGTCAGG
This sequence comes from Moschus berezovskii, assembly GCF_049115385.1. NCBI lineage: Eukaryota > Metazoa > Chordata > Mammalia > Artiodactyla > Moschidae > Moschus > Moschus berezovskii. The sequence continues at coordinate 45,246,392 of NC_142483.1, read as the reverse complement.
GCATGGAGCATATACTAATAGATTCTGAGGAGAAGAGACATTCTAGACAGGGGAGTAGCAAATGCAAAAGTCCCAAGAAGAGAACACACTTAGCATAGTCAAGTGATAATGAGAAGACTACTGGGTTAAAGCATCACAAGGAAGAAGGTGATCTAATTAGGGCAAAGGGATGCCAGAGACATCATTATGTAGAGCCTGTGAAACATCAGAAGGCCTTGGGATTTTATTTTAAATAGGGTGGGTACCCACTGGAGGGTTCAGAGACAGAGATAACTTGGATTTTACTGAATCAACTTGACTATCAGGTGAAGAATCAGTCAGTTCAGTTCAGTCGCTCAGTCATGTCTGACTCTTTTCGACCCCATGAATCACAGCATGCCAGGCTTCCCTGTCCATCACCAACTCCCGGAGTTCACTCAAACTCACCTCCATCAAGTTCGTGATGCCATCCAGCTATCTCATTCTCTGTCATCCCCTTCTCCTCCTGCCCCCAATCCCTCCCAGCATCAGAGTCATTTCCAGTGAGTCCTCTTCGCATGAGGTGGCCAAAGCATTGGAGTTTCAGCTTTAGCATCAGTCCTTCCAATGAACACCCAGGACTGATCTCCTTTAGAATGGACTGGTTGGATCTCCTTGCAGTCGGTGAAGAATAGTGGGACAAAATTAGAAATAGGGGAATGAGTAGTTTGATAAGAAAGAGAGTAGCCTGACTAGTGGACATAAGTGGTGGAGATGATAAGAAATGAGGAGATTTGAGATGTTTATAATGAAAGCAGGCCAAGTTCACTGATGATTGGATGGGGGCAGAGACGTGGGCTAGTGAAAGAGAGGATTCCAGAATGAATCTAAGTAACTAGAATTATAGAGTTATTCTTTACTGAGCTGAGCTGATGAAGCTATGGGAGAAATGGGGGAATCAACAGTCATATTTGGGGCATGGGAATTTAAAATGTCAAATAGATACTATCTCAGCTGGGACAGAGCCCAAGGCAAGCACCAATGTGTAAGTCACTTAGAGGCGCCAGTGGTAAGGATGGGGACAGTGAGACCAATAAAAAGGTATGCTCTCCACTACTATACATAAAATAGATAATGAATAAGAATCTACTGTAGAGCACAAGGAACACTACTCAATACTCTGTAATGACCTATATGGGAAAAGAACCTGAAACAGAGTGAATACATGTATATGTATAATTGATTCACTTTGCTATACATCAGACACTAACACAACGTTGTAAGTCAACTATACACCAACAAAAATTAATCTAAAAAAATGGCATGATATTAAGGTTGCTGCCATGAGCAATGAGGGCTCAAATCTTCAGAGACACCTAAGAAAATAGACCAAAGGGCGCCAGGATTGTCAGTCTGAAAGGCAGGAGGCAGGAGGATTTATCCACTAGCTCCCTACCTCTGCTGGTTGAGGGTTTCTCCAGGCATGCTAACAACACTACACTCTCTAGCTGTCCACTCCCTGGATGAAACCAGCTGTCTGCTTGGGGCACTGGAGGAAACCCTGAAGCAGGAAAAGAAAACTCTTGGTGACTGCTCTCTGCTAAATGAGTCAAAGTCTTCAAGGAACTGTTTATCCCAACCATTCGGATCAAAGGCGTGGACAAGGAACTACAAAGCAGGACACTGGGCTGAAGATACAAAGTCATCAGTGTATATTCAAACGTAACACGTTCTCTTGAGTGGGTAAAAAGACTAAATAGGAGGAAATTTTCCCTCTCACACTTCAAATCAAACCATTTAGACAACTACCCACTCTATCCATTGGTAAAGTTGATCTTGACACCATAGCACGGGCATAGCCCCCTCCTCTCTGAGGTTTTCCCACATTGGAAAGTGAAAAGGGAACTCCCTCCTCCACCAAGGATATACTAGACTACAGTGTTGGTGCTAATTCAACTGGAAAATTTGAGAGGCATAAATACAAGATCCTTTACAGAGATGCTCGAACATGGGTATATGCACCACAGACATTCTTAGACAGGTATGCAGCCACATGCATAAACAGGAGAACAAATTTGTGCTTGCTTCACTCTCTCTCTGACCAGAGGTGATTGTCTCCTGAAGAATGGCTACTTGGAAGTGTGGGTGACTCAGCAGCAAACAGAGGAAACACTTAAGAAATGACTGACTCACAGCACTTCTAAATTACTTAGCTTCTTGTACCTCACAGTAGTAAAATGAAGATGTTAGACTGAGCTCCTGTTCTGCTGACAAATTCCCATTGAGCTTCATTTTGAACTTATTACATTGAGTAATAGACTTCATCTGATTCAATGACACAATCAAAGACTCTTCAGTTAAAGAACAGAGAGTTCCTGAAGCCAGATAAAAGAATCGTGCCTCATCCTTGGCTGCTCTGGATCTGGGGCCCCCTAGTGGATAAAAAGTTAATCGAGTTTCTAATTGAAAGAGACACACGTACCCCGGTGTTCATCTCATCACTGTTTACAATAGCTAGGACATGGAAGGCAATGGCAAGCCACTCCGGTACTCTTGCCTAGAAAATCCCATGGATGGAGGAGCCTGGTAGGCTGCAGTCCATGGGGTCGCTAAGAGTCAGACATGACTGAGCAACTTCACTTTCACACATTGGAGAAGGAAATGGCAACCCACTCCGGTGTTCTTGCCTGGAGAATCCCAGGGATGGCGGAGCCTGGTCGGCTGCTGTCTATGGGGTCACACAGAGTCGGACACGACTGAAGCGACTTAGCAGCCAGCAGCAGGACATGGAAGCAACCTAGATGTCCATCAGCAGACGAATGGATAAGAAAGCTATGGTACATATACACAATGGAACACTACTCAGCTATTAAAAAGAATGCATTTGAATCAGTTCTAATGAGGTGGATGAAATTGGAGCCTATTATACAGAGTGAAGTAAGTCAGAAAGAAAAACACCAATAAGTACATTAATGCATATGTATGGAATTTAGAAAGATGGTAACAATGACCCTATATATGAGACAGCAAAAAAGACACATATGTAAAGAACAGACTTTTGGACTCTGTGGGAGAAGGTGAAGGTGGGATGACTTGAGAGAATAGCATTAAAACATGTATATTACCATACGTGAAATAGATTGTCAGTCCAGGTTCATTGCATGAGACAGGGTGCTCAGGGCCAGAGCACTGGGATGACCCTGAGCGATGGGATAGGGAGGGAGGTGGGAGGGGGGTTCAGGATGGGGGACACATGTACACCCATGGCTGATTCATGTCAATGTATGGCAAAAACCACTACAATATTGTAAAGTAATTAGCCTCCAATTAAAGTAATTATTTAATTTAAATTTTTTTTTAAGTTAATTGAGTTTCCAAGTCTGGACTTTAATATTGGAAGCAAAATATTTGGGACCACAGGCCAATTTTGAAATCTTTGATTTTTTTTTTCTCCCTAGGGGTATAATAGGTTCATTGACTTTTTTTTTTTTTTTTTAACATTTAAAGGGTTAGACCATGTTTCTATAGGGCCAGCTTCATGGGCACACAATCTGTGTGATTACACAGGGCCCCACACTTGGTTTAATGCTCTGCTGTGTCTCAAAATTCTTAATCTTCATCAGAAGGTCTCCAAAAAGTACATTTTCATTTTGTACTGAGCCCCATAAATTTTGTAGACCATCCTGTGCATAAGTTATCTACAACTTTAGTTGAAGAATACAGAGAATGTAACTTTGCTGTCATCTTTCCAGCATAAACCTAGGACTCAGTTCAGTTCAGTTCAGTTGCTCAGTCGTGTCCGACTCTTTGTGACCCCATGAATCACAGCACGCCAGGCCTCCCTGTCCATCACCAACTCCTGGAGTTCACTCAAAGTCATGTCCATAGAGTCGGTGATGCCATCCAGCCATCTCATTCTCTGTTGTCCCCTTCTCCTCCCGCCCACAATCCTTCCCAGCATCAGAGTCTTTTCCAGTGAGTCAACTCGTCGCATGAGGTGGCCAAAGTATTGGAATTTCAGCTTTAGCATCAGTCCTTCCAATGAACACCCAGGATTGATCTCCTTCAGAATGGACTGGTTGGATCTCCTTGCAGTCCATGGGACTCTCAAGAGTTTTCTCCAGCACCACAGTTCAAAAGCATCAATTCTTCAGCAATCAGATTTCTTCACAGTCCAACTCTCACATCCATACATGACCACTGGAAAAACCATAGCCTTGACTAGACGGACCTTGGTTGGCAAAGTAATGTCTCTGCTTTTTAACATACTATCTAGGTTGGTCATAACTTTCCTTCCAAGGAGCAAGTGTCTTTTAATTTCATGGCTGCAATCAGCATCCGCAGCGATTTTGGAGCCCCAAAAAATAAAGTCTGACACTGTTTCCACTGTTTCCCCATCTATTTCCCATGAAGTGATGTCATGCACAAAGGACATGGCTGAAGCGTGACCCCAAAGTTGACTTCAAGGGCTAAGCAGTAGTGTCCGTCAGGATTCAGAGACAAGGGGGAAAGTGCAGAAAATAAAAAGTGGGGAGGGGAACTGTTGGGGCCAGTGTGAGGAAAGCAGGAGAGACTCCATCTTGAAGCCTGTCATTCATCTTAAAGACAGGATGTGAACTGGGCCTGAACCCTGCCCAAGAGTGAGGAAACCGTTGCTAGTGAAAACCAGGTCTCCTGGAGACTTCCCTCCCTACAGATGACAAACAGACTGTAGTTGAGGCTGCCCCTGTTAGATTAACCATGGAGACATCCCCCCTTGATGTATAATCATTGTTCCCCACCTTTAAACTTGTCTATTCTCCTAGCACCTACTTGTTGTAAAACTCAATCATATACAACAAAGAGGTTGCTAACATGTAATCAATCACGTAGTGGGGGGTATAAAACTGGGCCTCTCAGAAACATCAGGGTTCTTGTTGGGAACTGATTCCCCTTGGACCCACTGGCATAATAAACTGTATGTACTCCACTGTCTTAAGAGTCCTCCGAGGTAGGTTTTGCGACTCCAGATTCCACAAAAGAACTAGAAGAGAAGAGCCTCCCAGGTACCCACAAAGGGCTGAGTCTGTGGACCGAGATGTCGCTCAATAGGTAAGGGTAAATATTGGGTAAACATTCTGCTCAATCTTCTGAACTACCAAGTATGTGAGATCGGCCACCAGGAAAATTGAGTTCTCTGGTAAACAACTGTGCCTGCCCTTTCCAGATACTGCAAAGCACAATAGTAGGATTATGATAATCATTTCACAGAAGAGAACAGAAGAAAACTTGTATAAACACACCTAATCTCCTCAAGTTTTCCATAAAAGCAGTTTGGTATGAGGAATTTAAAACCTGTAATAAAGATTATAATTTTTTTTATGCAGAACATTCAGTGAGCTTGATTTTGCAATCTCCTATGCTACTAAGCTCTTCCCATTTCTCTTTCATGTATTTCAACAGTTATGAGCATACATCTTTAAATTCCTGGGCCTATAGCCGAGTTTAAGACCATCTGTTTTTATTCAGACCAAGGAAGCTGGATTCTTGAATTTTTATCTTTATTTTACTAAGATCTTGGTAGCAATGTTTATTTTGAAGGTAGTAAATATTAGAATTATATAGGATTTATCTTTCAATACAGAGGTTTTTATTTAACAAATCTTGGTGTTTACAATCTGCTAGGCATTGTTCTAAGTGCTTTACAAATATTAGCAAATTTCATTCTCATGAGAACTCTTTAGAACTCACCTTCTCTAGCATCTTCAACAAGAAACAATAAACCCACAAAGAAATTACAGGACAAGGGAAAATATCTTTAGGTTTCTAAGAGTGGCAAACTGCATGAAGGTAAATATATGGGAAAACACTAATAGAGGAAATTTTATTTGCAGATTCCACTAGTACAATTTCTAGGCTGCAGAGAGTTGAGAGTCATCTCCAGTAAAGGAGAATTTATATCTTGCCTCCAGGCAGAAGTGGGGGAGGGTAGAGAGTTTTCCCTGCATTTCCTGCTGTTTAATTGCCTTCAGCTCAAAAAAATGTTTATGTCAAAGAGACATATTTTGGGATGACAGATTCTGGTTTCCTTCAGGATGTGCTCTTATTTCATTTCACAGATAAGGAAACTGGTGCACAAAGTGAACTTGGAATAAGCATGTAGCCTGAAATCCCTAAAATTACTTTTTCTAAATTCTGCTATTCTTCAACTGGTTTTCCTTTTACTGGGGATATTTCCAAGCAGGAAAAAAAACAAAATTTCTAGGTCCTTTACACCTCCTTTACCTAAGTTCTATTTTCTAGAAGCTCCTAAGGATATTTCACTCATCCAAACTGCCACAGTACTCTAACCAAATCTACTATTTTTTAATAGATCGTCATATACATTATGTTCAAAATCATCAATCACCTCTTTTAACATACAAAGATTAAACAAACAAACATGCAAAGATTAACGGAAGGTACTTGGAAAAGAATCTAAACAAGAGTGGATACATATCAATGTATAGCTGATTCACTTTGTTGAACAGCAGAAACACAACATTGGAAATCAACTACAACTGAGTGACTTCACTTTCACTTTTCACTTTCATGCACTGGAGAAGGAAATGCAACCCACTCCAGTGTTCTTGCCTGGAGAATCCCAGGGATGGGGGAGCCTGGTGGGCTGCCATCTACGTGGTCGCACAGAGTCGGACACGACTGAAGTGACTTAGCAACAGCAGCAGCAGCAGCATACTCCAATAAAAATTAATTTAAAAAAAAGAAAGTACCTGCCCTGAGGGGAACATACAGTAAGTACCCTATATATAAATGAGTTCCATTCTGAGAGCATATTCATAAGCCCAGTTTGTTTATAAGTCCAACAAAGTTAGCCTAGGTACCCAACTCACAGAATCAGCTACATAGTACTGTATGTAGCTGATTAGTACATAGCACTCTATAGGTTTATAACACTTTTCACACAAATAATACATAAAAAACAAACACAAAAAATAGTGCTGTAAAGTACACAAAAGCACAACCACCTGTAGAGGATGCACGCATGTGAACTAACTTACATAAATGGACAGGCAAACACATAGTCTTATCTTTGAAAGTTCACAACTTGAAGGTTTGTATGTAGGGGACTTACTGTACCAGTAAACAGTTGAAAATGATGTGTTGACAAGCAGGAACATCTTACTCCTCCAAGTATAAGGAGAAAGGTAGCTGGGAAGCATCCTTGAGGGGTGATCCTTAACTGAATCTTAAAGGGAAATTTGTATTTCATCAAGCAGACAAGCCAAAGAATTTCCAGGACCAGCACATATTGAACCAGTACAGGTACTGAACAACTCTTCTCAGGAATTAATGAAGCTGAGGTTCTTTGTGTTGCAGCACAGAAGGAATTCACTGAGGGACAAAGTGGTAAGTAAAAAGTGGGTTTATAAGTATAGGATGCTTGTGAAGGATATAAGAGGGCAGGCAAGATAGCTCTTCCCTGAGAACTAAAAGGGCTTCATTTGTTCAGTCAACGGAAAAGTGGGGAGGAGGAGAAGACCACCTTCCTCCTCATTTTTTGAGTATAGAGTAGGCTTACATCATTAGCTCCTCCTTCATGGAAGGTTATTGACCCTATATGATTAAACCAGGAATGTCATAGTACGATTCAAATCAGCAGAGAAGTGGTAACATACACTATGTTAAATCATCTCAGATTTCAGTTTGAAGGTCTTCTACTTTGGAATGTCATCTTTGCCCTATGTCCTGAACTTGGTGTGCAGAGGTCCTTGTCCTAAGGATCATTATCTTGCTGACCTCAGCCAGCATGAGGCATGCAGGTCTCATTTTTGCACTTAATGACCTGAAGCATATCTTGTGTTTTTATTGCATGGGTACATTGTTCAGTTCAGTTCAGTTCAGTCGCTCAGTCGTGTCCAACTCTTTGCAACCCCATGAATCACAGCACACCAAGCCTCCCTGTCCATCACCAACTCCCGGAGTTCACTCAAACTCATGTCCATCAAGTCGGTGATGCCATCCAGCCATCTCATTCTCTGTCGTCCCCTGTCTCCTCCCACCCCCAATCCCTCCCAGCATCAGACTCTTTTCCAGTGAGTCAACTCTTCGCATGAGGTGGCCAAAGTATTGGAGTTTCAGCCTTAGCATCAGTCCTTCCAATGAACACCCAGGATTGATCCCCTTTAGAATGGACTGGTTGGATCTCCTTGCAGTCCAAGGGACTCTCAAGAGTCTTCTCCAGCACCACAGTTCAAAAGCATCAATTCTTCGGCGATCAGCTTTCTTCACAGTCCAACTCTCTCATCCATACATGACCACGGGAAAAACCATAGCCTTGACTAGACGGACCTTTGTTGGCAAAGTAATGTCTCTGCTTTTTAATATGCTATCTAGGTTGGTCATAACTTTCCTTCTAAGGAGTAAGCGTCTTTTAATTTCCTGGCTGCAATCAGCATCTGCAGTGATTTTGGAGCCCCAAAAATGGCACATTGTTAAGCAGGCCTGTTTTGTTTCATGATGTTCTGATTCCTTTCTTGAGCAATCATTAATGTACCATGGTCTCCCAAAGTTAATTCTCTATACATAATCCCCTAGTGGGATTTCTAAAATTATCTGTGTAACTGCCCTACTCTATTTCTATCAGCAAGCTGGATCATATGGAATCTAGGGAACTTCAGCAGTAGCCCAACGTGAGGTAAATGCAGGCAAGGGTATGTATGGTGTTAACAAAGAGCCACCCTCCACCCCCACCCCCCCAAAAGATAAAATTCTTACCCAACTGAACTTGAGTCCTTTTGCCTGCAGCACAAGAAAGCCAATTTACTATCACCAGTTGTGAAGGAAGGCACAGTAATTATCTACAGGGCACCAAACAAGGAGTATTGTCAGTTCATGCTCAAAAGACCCAAACTCTCTGAGTCCTGCTCAGTTTCAAAATTATGACTGTCATATAGATATAAAAATGAACATGTTAAAGATTTTGTTTCTCATATCAGGCAGATTTTATAACCATCTGCTCAAAGGACAAGACCAAAGAATAGACACATTTATAGACCAGAAATATTGAAATAAATGGAGGCAAAACCATCTTTTTTCCCAGGGAGTACAAAAGTCGACTGAACTTCAGTAGGAGAGAATTTGCGTTTCCATAGACCATCATTTTGCACTGCTACCACTCATTTACAACTTACACAGTTGTAAAATAGCTCCCACAGAATTATAATCAGGTAATGCAGAAAGGTCGAGTTGACTCACTGGAAAAGACTCTGATGCTAGGAAAAGTTGGGGGCGGGAGGAGAAGGGGACGACAGAGAATGAGATGGCTGGATGGCATCACTGACTCTGTGGACATGAGTTTGACTGAACTCCTGGAGTTGGTGATGGACAGGGAGGCCTGGCGTGCTGTGATTCATGGGGTCGCGGAGAGTCGGACACGACTGAGCGACTGAACTGAACTGAACTGAACTCCTGTGCATAGATTTCCAATGAAGCACACCTTCTCCCCCACACTGGCAGTTACAGACAAAAATCAAATATTCAGGGGGCCATACCTGAAAGAGCAAATAACATATTTTCTGTTAATTTCAGTCTTTGAGCAAAGGAGATTCAAGAAAGGCCAAGGTGGGAAATGCCAAGATACACTTTCATTGGAAGGGCATGGCCTGGCGGCAGGTGGAAGCTGACTGAAAAAGCACAAGGATGGAAGCACGAGTAACATCCAGTAGGCTGATGCAGTAGGTCAGTCAGAGTCTGCAAGCTGGTGCCAAGGTGAGTGGCTGATAAACACAGTCGAATCCAGCAGAAGTCCTGAATGCGGATATGAGGGATCAAGTCGAAAGAAGGGTCTTTTTGACAGCTTCCAGGTTCCTTACACAGTCATCTGGGTTGACAGTGGCGCATCCACCAGTATCAAAGGAGCAATTCTGTGAGGAAAAATAAATTCAGTATTGCATAACCGGAGGCTGAGGTACCTACACAACGTCGGGAAGGCTGATGGAACGGGACCCCAAGAGGCCAGGGGTAGAGTTAGAAGTCACTCCGTCTTTCAAAACAACCAGGCATGAAAGACGGCAGGTGAGAGAGGGGCCCCGAAGGGTGCCAGGAGACTCCAGACTAGTGGAAGGTTCGACCCGAGAGATGTGGAAGCTTCACCGTCGCGCAGCGAACTCCAGAGGCGACAGCCACAGAGCCTCGCGGTCCTTCCGCCCGTTGAGCCTCGTAGCATTTGCCACGGCCAGGCCGCGCGGGCCCCACTTCCGCTTCCGGTCCCAGGGTCTTGACGGTGAGTGGCGTGGGGCGGGGCCTCGGGTACCTGGCGGAAGGAGCAGCCTTCCCTCGGCTGGTGGGCTCCGGCGAGCGGGTGCGACCTGCCTTGGCGGGGAGACTGGCAGTCCCAGGCGGATGCGGCGGCCTCCACCTTCAGGTCTCAAGAAGGTCCCAGGGCGTGAGGGCGACGCTCGAGGCCTGAGGAAGAGAAGCCAGCGGCCAGGGCCAGGCGAGACGGCAGACTGCGGCCCTGAGGCGGGGGCGCGCGAGGAGAGCAGGCAAGAGAGGAGGATGGTGGCTCGGGCCTCTGGGAGAGGAGAGGTGGAAAGTGACAAGTCAGGTGAGGCGTCCGGGACTGGGAAGGCCTTGGCGAGGCGGCGAGTGGAGGGGCTGGGGGCACATGGGGGCCTTTCAGACCCATCAGACAGGCCCAGTTTAGAAGCAGCGAAGGAGGCGGCGCTACCATTGCAAGCGGGAGGACGCCGTAAGACAGCACTTAGGGGTCACTCCCTTTCTAGCCTTTGCACCCATTCTCCTTCACTCTTCTTTTATCAGTAGCTTTTCACTTGAATCTGCATGGGCATTACTGATGCGCACAATTGACCAGAAAGGGGGAAAACACAGGAATTCACTTAAAAGATACTGGGATGAACCAGAGGGATGGGATGGGGAGGGAGGTGGGAGGGGAGTTCAAGATGGGGAACACATGTACACCGGGGCAGATTCATGTCAATGTATGGCAAAACCAATACAATAATGTAAAGTAATTAGCCTCTAATTAAAATAAATAAATTTTAAAAAAAGATATTTAGGGTGCCTTGGTCAAAAGTAAAGAATGGTAAAGAATGCTCCTGCAATACACAAGACCCCGGTTCCATTCCTGGGTGGGGAAGAGCTCCTGGAGAAGGGATAGGCTACCCACTCCAGTATTGTTGGGTTTCCCTAGTGGCTCAGACAGTAAAGAATCCGCCTGCAATACAGGAGACCTGGGTTTGATCCCTGGGTTGGGAGGATCCCTTGGAGAAGGGCATGGCAACCCACTCCAGTATTCTTGCCTGGAGAATCCCCATGGACAGAGGAACCTGGCCGGCTACAGTCGATAGGGTCACAAAGAAAAGAGTCGGATACAGCTGAGCAACTAAGCACAGCACAGCACTATAAAAGGGACTCCTACTAGTGAGCCACTTTGGCTAGTGCAGAGTGATGATGCTAGAGGTTATTCAGCTACCTTAGAATTTATACAGGTTTGTATGTAGTTCCTTAATAGAAATTAGGTCTTTGATTTTAAAACAAACCTGTGTTTTTCTACAGCTATTCAGGGAAATAAAAATGGATGACTTCACTTTTTTTTTTTTAATTTTAATTTGTATTGCTTTCCCCTGCTCAATATAAAATTTCTGGTATGTTTTGTTGTTTTGATCAGCCAAAGAAAAAAGAAAAGTTACTGAAGCTTCAAGTGATGATCCACAGCCAGGGATTGACCTGGTAAGAAAGGAATCATTAACCAGTTTGGAATCTTTCCCAACAGTGGAATGCAGTGAATTTCAAAGTATGGCTTTCTTGCAGTCTTTGGGTAAGGAAAGGTTGGTAGAAGGTATTAACAGAAGAATTCAAATTAAAGAATTTAAAAGCTTAGAAAGCCCAGCTCTCAAAATGACTGAAAATAAGTCTACACAAAATAGTAAGGTTGAATTCCAAGATGAACTGTACAAGAATACTCTGAAATATTCTTGTAACAGCTTGTCACCTGGAGTAGAAAATAATTCCATCTTAAAATTACATGATTACAGTTGTCTGTCCCATTCCAAGGATTGTAATGATGAAAATAACCTTGCATATAAACCTGATGGAGGATGTATGCATGTACCAGAAAATTCCTCAAAGTCAAAGAAAGAAAACCCTGGGAGTCTTATAGATAAGACTGATCCAAACAATATTCCTCAGCTTTTACAAACTGAAGAAAACTTAATGCGAGTAAGTCAGTTATTGCTTGAAGAAAATGATTCATACCTAAGTAAAAATAATGGCATGTTTTCCTGCCTTCAAAGTGAAAAAAATAAACGTTCAATAGAGGAGAGCAGTATTGGGAGAAAATCCAGAAAAAGGATGAAGGTGTCTGAAAAAGGAAATGGAATGGTTATTGAGATGAAGTTTTCTAATATGTGTAACAAATCTGAGCTGATGTTACAAGGAAACCAAACAGGTGCTGAAGGTAAAGAAACAGAGACTTTAGAATCTAAAAAAAGTTCTTTGAAAGTTTTGAGAAAAGTAAATAATAATACTCAGTCACTGATGGATCCTTTATTAAGTCTTCCAGAAACAGGGAAAAAAACAAGTCCTGAACATTATGTAAATGCTGTGTTTCAGAAAGCCCTTGAGCAACTTTCAAAAGAAGAAACAAAGAATGTTTCACAGCCTTTAGGATGTACCGACATGGATCCACCAGAAGGTTATTTTAAATCAATGAAAAACTCGTTAGTGAAGTCACTTAGTGATTGCTTTCCTATTGAAAAGAGGTCTTCTGGGGAAGGCTTGAAGAATGAAGCTGAAGAATCTAAATATAGCTGTCGCAGAACAATACCAATGACTGGCAAAAGAACTTGGCCTTGTTATTCATGTGCTAGAATATCTGCCCAGTGTTGGAAAAAAGCTTCCTTGCCACAAAGTTCTAGGCAAGATGATTTTCTTAAACATCAAACGAATCAAACTCACTTAACTGACTCCAAATTAATGCTACAAAGTTCTGTAACAGAAACAAACAGTGCATCTTCAAGTATAGTAAAATTGGATTCTAATTTAAATTGTTTACCTTCAGTGTCTACAGTGGAACCTACTTCAGTGTTTATAAAGGAACCTATAGTCAATGATGACGAAAAAATGAAGTCAGAGGAACTAAGCAGAAGTGCATCAGAGGTAGTTTCTAATACTACTGAAGATACTCCATTGACTAATGTGACTCACAGCTTAACAGGAAGTAAAAAAAAAGATAGAGGGAATGTAACAAAACTGAATTTGATGGTGGCTTCCCAGGATGGTCAGGAAGCAAGTAACTCTACAGGCAAAACTGTTCATCGAAAAGCATGCATTACTAAGCAAGCACTGGTTGTTCCAGACCTAGTTAAGATACTGAACACAGGACGGCTGACTAATTTTAAAATTCCTTTACTTAAGAACAAAACAGAAAAAAGAAAAGAAATTAATGTCAAATCATCAGAGAGAGAAATATATAGTCCTCTAGAACTTCTTGACAATTTATCTGGAGCAGAGGTAAGGCAAAGTAGGACTAAAGAAAATGCTGTCACAGTAACTTCAGGACCTCAATCTTTGAGTATACAACATAGTGTAATTCCAGTGCAAGCTAGTTCTGACTCATTCTGCAGTAAGAATTCCTGTATTATTGCTCCGAGCTTTTTAAAGCAAGGTAATAATAATAAACCATCTAACCACATCTCTGCATCAGGCCATATCATTTCTAATAAGGCAGCTGGTTCTCTCACAGTTAAAAATAACACATTTTCTTGTGATCCTCGATGTATAGAGAAAAATCCCACCTTCTATTCCAATGAACAAGAACCATTCAAAGCAGTTTCCTCTGAAGTTAGTGGTAGAAAAATGACTAAGAACTTTTCAGAAATTAAAGTGGGGTTTCCAGATATTCTGAAAGCATATGAAGATGATGTCCTCTTAATTGATGTAATTCAAGATGACCCAGACCTCTTTGGAGTCTCCAGTGAAGGGGAACTCTCATTTCCTTCAGAGGTTCCCATGATAAGCCAGGAGCCCAATGTTGCTGAAGAGCATCAATCGACAGACTCCAGGCATATGGAACTTCCAGAAAAAAAAGAACCAAGCGATGACTTGAGGTATGCATGTTCAAATATGCCTTTTGGTACAAATTATTGTTGCAGGTTTCAAAAGCACTTTCTGGTATTAGGTGTCACTAATTAATTCAGTGATCATATTGACGCTCCATTATATTTTCAACCCAGTTATTTATTAAATGTAATATAGTGTATTATTGCTGAGACCTGAAAGTGTCATTATCCTAAAACTTAGACTTGAAATAAAATGATTATTATATTTGAAATTATAATGGAGCAGATCAGCTGTTCGGAATTTTAAATGGTGGTTTATAAAGTGGCTTTTTAAATTACTGAGATTGCTTCTTTCAAAAGTCACTTAAATTGATCTCCATGTTTTTTATCATTGTAAATATACAGATATACTTTCATTTCAATCAAGTTACTTATTAAAAAAAATGATGTGTATATATTTTAACCCATTTTCTGTGGCTTCCTTGTTAGATAAAAAATTTATTTTTCAGTTGTCAGAGAAGCCTTGGAAAAGTTTATTTGAATTAAAATTTAAAAGTAAATCAGAAGTTAAACTAATTTTCAGAGGGAAAAGCTTAAAATTTTTTTTCATGGTTTTATTTTTAGGGAGATGGTTTTAAATGATAGCTTAGTCCCCAAAGAGGGTGAGTTTGCCTGAATCAACTTTAAACAGAGCCAAGTAATAACCTTCATGTTCAGGAACTTGATCTGATTTGCATGAATTTTATTTAATATTATGTTATATTTTACTAAGTTTCATAATTTTGAAGCTCTAATTTGTTTTTGTATGCTACAATACTTGAATATTGGAATGTTTTGTGAGCAGAGTCAAAATAAGAAAACACATTCCACTAAGATTCAATGGTACATGACTTAAATTTCTCTGGTATTTATAAATTTAGTGATACTACATTCTTCTTGATGTTCTCAGTGTTACAAGAACTTGTAACCTATCGCCCAATAGAGTACTTTCTATATCCCAAAGGAAGAACCAAGAACTCTATTAATCTATTCAGTTTAGTTCAGTTCAGTTCAGTCGCTCAGTCGTGTCCGACTCTTTGCGACCCCATGAATCACAGCACGCCAAGCCTCCCTGTCCATCACCAACTCCCGGCGTTCACTCAAACTCATGTCCATCAAGTCGGTGATGCCATCCAGCCATCTCATTCTCTGTCGTCCCCGTCTCCTCCCACCCCCAATCCCTCCCAGCATCAGACTCTTTTCCAGTGAGTCAACTCGTCGCATGAGGTGGCCAAAGTATTGGAGTTTCAGCCTTAGCATCAGTCCTTCCAATGAACACCCAGGATTGATCCCCTTTAGAATGGACTGGTTGGATCTCCTTGCAGTCCAAGGGACTCTCAAGAGTCTTCTCCAGCACCACAGTTCAAAAGCATCAACTCTTCGGCGATCAGCTTTCTTCACAGTCCAACTCTCTCATCCATACATGACCACTGAAAAACCATAGCCTTTACTAGACGGACCTTTGTTGGCAAAGTAATGCCTCTGCTTTTTAATATGCTATCTAGGTTGGTCATAACTTTCCTTCTAAGGAGTAAGCGTCTTTTAATTTCCTGGCTGCAATCAGCATCTGCAGTGATTTTGGAGCCCAAAAAAATAGTCTGACACTGTTTCCACTGTTTCCCCATCTTATTTCCCATGAAGTGATGGGACCAGATGCCATGATCTTTGTTTTCTGAATGTTGAGCTTCAAGCCAACCTTTTCACTCTCCTCTTTCACTTTCATCAAGAGGCCTTTGAGTTCCTCTTCACTTTTTGCCATAAGGGTGGTGTCATCTGCATATCTGAGGTTATTGATATTTCTCCCGGCAGTCTTGAGTCCAGCTTGTGCTTCTTCCAGCCCAGCGTTCCTCATGATGTACTCTGCATATAAATTAAATAAGCGGGGTGACAATATACAACCTTGACGTACTCCTTTTCCTATTTGGAACCAGTCTGTTGTTCCAGGTCCAGTTCTAACTGTTGCTTCCTGACCTGCATACAGGTTTCTCAAGAGGCAGGTCAGGTGGTCTGGTATTCCCATCTCTTTCAGAATGTTCCACAGTTTATTGTGATCCATACAGTCAAAGGCTTTGGCATAGTCAGTGAAGGAGAAATAGATAATAATAATTATCTATTATTTTTAAAACCATGTAATGAGGATGGTAATCTCTTCATTTTGAAGTGGAAAAAATGAGGGTGACAAGTTGTCACTTGTCCAGGTTGACATTAACCTTTATAGCCTGACCTAGGTTTCTGAGTCTTCTCCTTGCCCTAATAGCTCTTTGACCTTTTAGGCAAACTATTTTACCTTATCGGTTAGAAGGGGAGGTACTTGCCTCAGGGTTGTAAGAATTAAATCAGTGAATGGACGGGACAGGTATTAGTTTGACACTGGGTGAATAGTGAGAGCTCAATGAAAGGGTAGTTATTAAAGATGCTTTTAACTCTTCCTCTACCATGCTTCCTTTGAGGAATGCAAAGAGAAATCAGAGCAAATCCAGCATTCAAAAGCAAACATCTGTTAGTTAACAGGATGTTGACAATGAACTGCAATTGAAGGGAGAAAGAAGTGTTATGAAGTGGGCATAAAGTTTGTTTTTTATACTTTTTTTTCCTTTCTTAGAATAATGGCTGATTGCATTAAAATGACACATGTTCGTTACAGTAGAAGTGTAAAGGGAGGGAATCCCACCACCCAAAATAACAAATTAATTACTCAAAATTTGTGTGCCTCATTCCAGACTTCTGTCTAGGCATGTATGTGGATATAATTTCAGAAAAATTAGATCATACCCCTTTTTAGTAAAAATATTTAATTTTACTTACACATAACTTGGGGAAGGAGAGACTGAAGTGAAACTAAAGGAATTGCTGAATCAAAAACCTCTTTACCACAAGAAATTAGTTCCTAAAAGTCTGTCCCAAGCTAATAAGAAAGATTATTTTAAAGCTTGAGTTTTGTTATCATGACTTTTAAAAATTGTGTTCTAGCTTCAGACAGTAACATTTGCTTTCCTGATAAAAGATGAACATATCAATACATATTCACTTCTTCTCCCAATCTTGCCCCTAATACATATTCACTTCTTCTCCCAATCTTGCCCCTAATACATATTCACTTCTTCTCCCAATCTTGCCCCTTACATTTTCTTAAAATTTTTTTTTTCTTGTGAAGGCTTGTGCCATTTACATTCTCATCAATAATCTGAATTTCCAAAGACTCTTCATTCTGTATTTAAGTTGATTCAGTCTTTACCATCAGTTCTTTTTACTCTCCTTTAATCTTGACTATTTTGATTCATTTCTTAGTTGACTAGATTTCAGAGCAAATTTTTTTCAATAGTTCTTGATTGCTGTGTTTCCTAAGATCTTGGGCACATAAGAATGCCTATTGTCTGTGAACAAATTGGGTGTAAAAATTCTTAATTTGTATTTTTTCTTCTCACAACTATATAGTTATTCGTCCCAGCTTTTTCTGGCTTTGAGTGTTATAGTGGAAAAGTCTGAGGCCAAACTAATTTGCCATTGCCCGTCTCTAAACTGCCTTCTTTTTTTTTTCACTTCTTGCTTTCTGTTTTAGGATTATGTATTGTATCAAATTATGTATCAGATTTTCCTGCCAGGGCTGAACCATTTTGGTTTGCAGTATCAAATTTACTTCAGATAGTTATTCTATTATTTTAACTTCATTTTGCGTAATGGCAGAAACACCAATGATACTTGTATTAGCTCTTCTTTTTCTTTCATTTCTGCTTCTGAAGTTTGGATTTTTAAATAAACTTGAAAATTTCCTTACTAGTTATTTTAGTATTTTCCCTTTTCTACATTGGAAATACCAGTTTTACAGTTATCCACAGTGCTAGAATAAACTTTAACAGGAAAAAATGGAGGCCTGATCACCAGAGGGTCTGCTAATAGTTGTACAGAAAATTGTTAATGAATGGTTCTAGAACTAGATGAAGCTTAAAATATAATTCCTAATGTCAGCTCTCTCCCTTTTACCAACCAGGTGCTAACTAATACTTTCTTTTTTCCTCACTCTGTGACACTTAAGAGTTTGAAACCTGTTAGAATGAGTGTCTGTTTTCTTATTCAGTTTCCCAATCCTATCCGATTCTTTGTGACCCATGGGCTGGAGCCCGCCAGGCCTCTCTGTCCCTCACCATCTCCTGAAGTTTGTCCAAGTTCATGTCCATTGCATCAGTGATGCCATCCAGCCATCTTATCCTCTGTATCCGCCTTCTTCTCCTGCCTTCAGTCTTTCCCAGCATCAGGGTCTTTTCTAATGAGTCAGCTCTCAGGTGGCCAAAGTATTGGAGCTTCAGCTTCAGCATCAGTCATTCCAACGAGTATTCAGGGTTGATTTCCCTTAAGATTGACTGGTTGGATCTCATTGCTGTCCATAAGACTCAGGAGTCTTCTCCAGCACCATAGTTTGAAGGCATCAGTTCTTCCGCACTCTGTCTTTTTTACGGTCCAGATCTCACAACCATATATGACCGCCGGGAGGACCATAGCTTTGACTATACAGACCTTTGTCAGCAGAGTAATGTCTATGCTTTTCAGCACACTGTCTAGGTTTGTCATAGCTTTCCTGCCAAGAAGCAAGCGTCTTCTGATTTCATGGTTTTAGTCACCATCCGCAGTGATTTTAGAGCCCAAGAAGAGGAACTCTGTCACTGCTTCCACCTTTTCCCCCTCTATATGCCATGAAGTAATGGGGCACTGACTCAATGGATATGAGTTTGAGTAAACTCCAGGAGTTGGTGATGGACAGGGAGGCCTGGCATGCTGCTGTCCATAGGGTTGCAAAGAGTCGGACACGGCTGAGTGACTGAACTGAACTGAATGGGGCCAGATGCCATGATCTTAGTTTTTTTAATATTTTAGTTTTAAGCAGCTTTCTCACTCTCCTCCTTCACCCTCATCAAGAGGCTCTTTAATTCCTCTTCACTTTCTGCCATTAGAGTGGCAGGAGAAACATCAACAACTTCAAATATGTGGATGATACCACTCTAATGGCAGAAAGCAAAGAGTTCCTGTTTTACAGAAATAGAAATTGAAGATGGGTAAGCCCGGAAATTTTCAGAAGCTCTAGACTATCTCTTCTCAGTAAAATAGGTAGACAAACCGGAGTCAATTTAATGGTTGGGGGAAGTAGTCTCAGACCTTGTTAAGGAGAATTTGTAAGGTATTTCAGTTATGTTAGAATACGTATTCATTGTCGATCTCCACAGTGCTGGAAGTCCATATTAAATTTCACAGCATTAGCATGTTAGAACTAATTCCTGAAGACTTGAACTGATGAACTTAGAAATGGATAATGAGTAAAATTGGTAAAACTTTTGAGTTAGCCTGTGAGTATAGTTAGAGATCTGAAAATGTCTATAATAGTCAATGTTGTTAATCTGTACTAGGACACAGCATTATCTTCAGTCACAATTTAATCATATACTAAAATTTCAGTTGAGTGATATTATACAGTGGATCACTGAGATTTAAAAATCTGCCAAATATTCAAGGGAATTACTATTAATATATAGCTGGGGCTTCCCTGGTGGCTCAGTAGTGAAGAATCTGCCTGTCAATTCAGGAGACACAAGTTTGATCCATGGGTCAGGAAGATCCCCTGGAGAAGGAAACAGCAGGTCACTCCAGTATTTTTGCCAGGGCAATCCCATGAACAGAGGATCCTGGCGGGGTGCAGTCCATCAGATCACAAAGGGTCAGACGTGAATTAGTGAGTGCACAACAACTATATAAGTAGGGAATTGGAAACTAAAGTGTTTGAAATGAAAATATGTAAACTGAGGTACAAGAACGTACAGTTCAGTTCAGTTGCTCAGTCGTGTCCGACTCTTTGTGACCCCATGAGCTGCAGCATACCAGGCCTCCCTGTCCATCACCAACTCCCGGAGTTTACCCAAACTCATGTCCATTGAGTCGGTGATGCCATCCAACCATCTCATCCTCTGTCGTCCCCTTCTCCTCCCACCTTCAATCTTTCCCAACATCAGGGTCTTTTCAGAGGAGTCAGCTCTTCACATCAGGTGGCCAAAGTATTGGAGTTTCGGCTTCAACATCAGTCCTTCCAATGAATATTCAGGACTGATTTCCTTCAGAACTGACTGGTCGGGTCTCTTGCAGTCCAGGGGACTCTAAAGAGCCTTTTCCAAAACCACAGTTCAAAAGCATCAGTTCTTCTGTGCTCAGCTTTCTTTATAGTCCAACTCTCACATCCATACATGACTACTGGAAAAACCATAGCCTTGACTAGGTGGACCTTTGTCAGCAAAGTAGTGTCTCTGGTTTTTAATATGCTGTCTAGGTTGGTCATAACTTTCCTTCCAAGGAGTAAGCTGCTTTTAATTAGTTTAGAAAAGAGGGTTGTGTATGCTCTTGTATATTCAATGCTCAGTTGAACCCACATCTCTTACATCTCCTGCATTGGCAGGTGGATTCTTTACCACCTGGGAAGCCCAGATAAGAGGGTTGAGAAAAACCAAAATTTGTACTGCTCCTTAGCGATTGGATTGATTTAGATTAACAAAAGGAAAAAAGTTTGAGTCCCATTAGACCCATGCCTATCATGAATGTACCCTGGGTAAACTATATCATCTCAAGAAATCCACCCCGCTTACTTCCCCAGAATCTTAGAAAATTAGTTTTTTTCCCCCAAGAGATTGGCCTTCTGTCACCAGGTTTACCATGCCAGATTCCCGAAAAAACAAAACAAAAACCAGTTTCCAGCAAAAATAAAAGTCATTCTCTTCCTTATGTATTGTATAGACTCCTTGGCCTGTCTTTCAGGAAGTTCACCTTGGTCCATTCTCCCTTTTCACTGAGTGTCTGAGGCACTCTAATTCTAATACGCAATTTTACACTTAATTGTAAGAACTAACATTTTATGTCTGTCCTATGCTAGCTACATTTATTATTTCAGCAAGTGGAACCATTCAGAGATTGAAACTGGCCCTATCTTTAAAACTGAGTCAAAGTCACTAACTTTCCAAAGAACACTCAGCTCAGTCAGTATCAGAGCTGAGATCTGGACCCAGGCCCACCTGCTCCAAAATCTGTCTCCCCTCCCCAAAACAGCTTGCTGGAAGAGTGGCATTTTGGCTCTTTCTATGGCTTCAAATCCATTACTCTATAGACTGCCAGCAAACATTGTTTTCTTTTGGCTCCTTTCCTCTGTCATCTCATCTTCCTCTTTAAAGTATCAGGTATAAAGAAGCATAATTCTGATTTTTACTTTTTTGTCTTTTGGACCACATAAACCATTGTTTGTTTTTGCTAGAATAAATAATATTGTACTTGATGGAGTTATTATTTGCAATGTCAGGAAACCTAGCACTGCACATCATGGCATCAGGCTTGGGAACCTCTGGCCCAATGAATTGGATACTGTAATATTTCTCTGCTTTTGGCCACTACTATCTATGGAATAATTGCCCCAGTAAGTTTAGGGTAGTCTTTTTCACAATCAGTATGTGAATATATAAATAAGTGAACATCGACTGCATTCAGCTAGTTAGCATCTGAAAAGGAAGCAGTAACATTCTGAATTTTTCTTGGGCAATAGTTTTCAAGTTTTTTTGTTAATAATTATTCTAGAGCTGTCATCTTCAAACCTTTTTGTCAGTTACCCATACTAAAGATACATTTTACATTACAATCTGGTACATACTTATAAATATGTAAGACACTAGATTTATAAAAATAATATTTTCCTTACTACAAGTGGTGTAGTATCATATTTTTGTTTTATTCTCTTTTACTTAAAAATCCTGGTTGGAACCCATTAAATTTCATCACCCCCTTGAAAAATGCTGTTAGAGGATAGACTTCATGAAATCTGTGTTGTTCTTCAGAAGCTTCCCTAAGTCTCCTCTCCTTTTTACTCAGATCTTCTCTTTTGCTTTCCTGTATTCTGTAGCCTCAACCAAGTCTGCTTCTCTCCTTTCCTCCTCCTGCCTTTCATTTTTCTCCCTTTCTGCTCCATTGACACAAAGTTGTAATATATTTATGGGGGTTACAGTTTTATTTTTTCTACTCTAGGTAAATTTAAAAATTTTATGTCTCTTTGTGTCTCACAAGTTTGAAACAAAATTACTTCTAACAAGACTGGCATGTGCAATTTTACCTTCCTTGTAAGTAAGCATAGTGAAAAGTTTCTCACCCTTATGAACTATACCAGCAGTATTAAAAGTACTCTTGTAATACTTTGATATTAAAGCAGTACACTTGCTATACCTATTTACTTTTTTGGGTTTGGATTTATTTTTAAGGAGTAATCTCTTACGTGTCTGAATCTATACCTCTTTGTGAATATAACTTTCAGGATAATTTGAGCCATCCCTCAATTCTCTTCTTTATTGAGTCAGTTCATCTTTTTCATCCTATTACCTTAAATGTCTCTCATGGTTTTTTCCTCTCTCTCAATTCTCACTGCTATTATCTTATTCATATTTTTTCTATATTATTACAATTAGCTCCTAGTTAATCTTCCTGAGCTCTTTTAGTATATCCTCCTCTTCAGTAATTTTCAGAAATAGAAATTGATCTTCCAATGACTGCTGGCAATGCTCCAGTGGCTTTCAGCCACCTAAGGTCAGAGTCTAAATTGCTTGGCATGGCATTTTATGGATCTTTGGTGGATCTGCATCCATTCTCTCTTTGGCAGCTATGGGGCTGTTGAGGGGGAAAGTGCAAGGAGAGGCTAATAAAAGATGAGCAGAGCAGGCAGCTCACTGTTTCTACAATGTCAGATATTTGAATCCTTTTACATATGTTTCTTTATCTGCAAATTCCTTTCTTTTCATTCAGTTGTCCTTTAAATCACATCTGAGATGTTATTCTAGGAATTTGTTCCAATAGTTCTCTTGGCCCATATCTCAGGATATTGTGTATGTGTGCCTCCTCCTATATGGGAAGTTCCTAAACAGGAATATTCATTTGAGTCTCCCTCATGTCTGGCCAGGAAGATATTAGGGCCCGAGTGTACAGAGAGCAACTAGATGCCTATGGACCTTATTCTCACAGAACGTTTAGTCTATCAAGGGCTGCAAATGATTAAACAAATACAATAAAATATGACAGGAAAAATACAAGATGTTGAAGGCTTCCTGGTCCTCATGACATTTAAGGTGAACACTAAAGAATAAGTAGGAACTAGGCAATAGGCAACGGAGAAGGCAATGGCAAGCCACTCCAGTACTCTTGCCTAGAAAATCCCATGGATGGAGGAGCCTGGTAGGCTGCAGTCCATGGGGTCGCTAAGGGTCGGACACGACTGAGCAACTTCACTTTCACTTTCCACTTTCACACATTGGAGAAGGAAATGGCAACCCACTCCGGTGTTCTTGCCTGGAGAATCCCAGGGACGGGGGAGCCTGGTGGGCTTCCGTCTATGGGGTCACACAGAGTCGGACACGACTGAAGTGACTTAGCAGCAGCAGCAGGCAATAGGCAAAGAAAAGTGAGTAGGAAAGTGAGAGGGAAGGAAGAGTCTAGACAGGCCCACAGGGAAGAGCATGTTACAACTGAGAGAGAGAAATAACATGCCGTGGCGTAGTGTTCAAGGGTTAGGAAATGAAGCTACAGAATATGCAGAAAGCTCAGTTGTGTGGGGCTTTGTGAATAGGATGACAGTAGAATTGACCTTTTGAATTGCAAAAATTTTGAGAGGGACATGGGGAAGTATTAATAATTAATATACCAGGTTAAGAGGCATACACAAATCATCCTAGATAAACTAGAATCCATGGTAAGTTTGAACTTTATCCTGAGAACATATCAGGATTCACATATCAGGACTTTTTAAGTAGAAAATTTGATCAGATTTATAGTTTAAAAAAGATAATAACTTTGGTGTGGAGAATAAATTGGCAAGGAGCTGTTGTAATAACTAGATCAAAGCACATGGTGACTTCAGCCAGAAGTGAGAGTGGATTTAAGAGAGATTTTAGGAAGTGCAGATCTATTCATCAAATGGTGGCAAGGTCCGAGGTAGGAGTTAGGGATGATACCTGGTTTCTCTTGTTTCAAAGAAGGTCATTACAATTCCCTGATCAGAACAGTCAGGACTGAAGAACAGTGCTGATTATGAGCTCAAATTTAGACATGTTGAGTTGAAGAGACCTTTGAAATACTGAAATGGAGATATTCTAGTAGATAGACATGAGTCAAGATGGGGTGGAGGAGATTTGTGTATGTTTCTGCCTTGTTTGTAATTTTATTTTCCTTGCTTTAAACTGTATACTTATAATTTGCAGCCTTGTGAGTTTTCTAGGTGTAATCTGAAACTGTACTCACAACACATACACACACACACAAACAAGGCAGAGGAAAACCAGAGAAAGAGGCAAATCACTCCAGATTAGTAGGTAACAGGTTTAATAAGCAAAGGAACTTACTTTCAAGGCTTGTCTTGGGCAGCCACATGATGAGCAGATCTCCACTCCAGTCCACTAGAGTCTTTTTTTCTTTGGACTGTGCTGGGTCTTTGTTGCTTGTGCGGGCTTTTCTCTAGTTGCAATGAGCAGGGGCTACTCACTAGCTGTGATGTGTGGGCTTCTTGTAGCGGTGGCTTCTCTTGTTGTGGAGCACAGGCTCTAGAGCACACCAGCTTCAGCAGTTGTGGCTCGTGAGCTCATTAGTTGCAGTTCTCAAGCTCTAGAGCGCAGGTTAATTGTTGTGGCGCATGGGCTTAATTGCTCCATGACATGTGGGATCTTCCTGGATCAGGGGTCAAACCCCTGTCTCCTACATTGGCAGGAGATTCTTTACCACTGAGCCACCAGGGAGAACCCTCCAGAATATTTTAAGATTACAGAGAAACCTTAACTGAGTTCAGTCACATGTAGCATCCAGATGGTCTCAACAGCACCTACCATCCCAAGGCAGTGTCCTTGGGCACCTTCCAGTGTGGGGAAGGCAAGCAGAACACACATTCCAAGGACACATGAAGGAATGAGGAGTCCCAGATTGCCTGGGTCTAGCTCACAGGTCAGCCAGCAGTTACCTCCTCCAACACCTTTTGTTTCTAGTATTTATGTTTGGGGAAAATTACTTCATGTTTTCCAAAGCCTTCAAAGAATGGTGTGTATAAAATGTTGTGTTTTCTTCTTTCTTGGCTAGGAAGTATCCCTGAACCAGTGGGCAGTCAGAGAACTGTAGGATAAATTGAAAAAAACTCATTTATTAAAGGGATAAATAGTGAGGTCATGGGTGTTTATTATATTGTATTTGGTGTACTTTTATTTATTTTTTGTATTAAGTTTTTAAAAGTGGAATAATATTAAGCCATTTTTTGAGTGGCTCCTGTAGATGTAGTTTTCATTTGTTGAGCCTATGCTGTTGGCTTTAAGAACATTTTATCTCATTTAATCCTCACAGTAACCACATGGGTGGGTGGGTATTCTCATTTTACAGATGTGGTTAGACTCAAGTTTAATAATTTTACCACAATTGACATAGTAAGTGGCAGAGCAATATTCGAACCCAGGTTTGCTTAACTCTCATCTCCATAGCTGTTACTATTAGACCTTAGGTTGTCTTCAGAGACTACCAAAAAAAGAATCAAACTGCTCTCAAACTCATGATTTTACATTGACAGTAAGACACATATGTGCATGCTTGAGAGTTGGAGTTAGTCATTATCTTGCATTGGTATAATACTTAAAAAAATGTTTCAAATGTTTGATGTATGTTCTCAGTTCTCTCTGAGTAACAAAGTTTGAATGACAGCACTTCGTAACCATTGTGGCAAATGTGATTAAAGAATCATATTCAGAATTGACTTAGGTGTGTGTCCCCAGATAGTACTCTGACTTTAGAGGACTTGAGCCGATGTTAACCAGCTGCTAAAGCTAGTGTTATATAATGTTTAGAGAAGTGGATAGTTCTGCAAGAATATGTGATAATGTTTAAGCTCTGTTTGCTTTGTAATAGAGAACTGCCCATACTGGATCCTGGATCAATGAAGTCAGAGATCTTTGCTTCCTTGTCAGCAGGTAAAACTTGACATTTTCATAATGTATAACATTGAAGTGTTTTTATATCTCTGTTTAGGCACAGTCAGAATGAATTCATTTAAAAAGGAAGGTTTTCATTTCAGAGTCTGTCAACCCTGTTGTACACACTTTGTCAGTTTTTCTCAGTTTTAACTGCCTGGTTGGCAGATCAGATTTTGAGAAATTTTCCATTTGATTATTTAATAAATAACTTTGTTAGGCTTTATGTACAAAAGATAATTGACCTCAACAATTTTTGTAGTCTTATTTTAAAATGGAAATATGTATTTAAGCTTAACTATATTTTAAATGAGTCCTTTTTAATATTTTTTATAATTAACAGTTAATCGATTAAGTTTAAATAACCAAATCTTTGCAGGAAATAATTTAATTGGGAAGTTAATTTCAGAAACTTTCAAGTTTTAAAAATACATTGAAAATAACTGGACATTATCAAGAAGGATTCTTAAATTTATCTTTATGTCTTAATTTTGTGTTACTGCCATATCTTTTTATACCATGTAATGGAGTTATTTTGATAGAGAGGGAGGAATAAATGTATAATTTGCTGAAAATGCTACTTCATATTTGTCACATTGGACTTTAAAAGAGTCTCTGAATTCTAACTCACTTTTAGAACCATCTCTAAATGACTTGGTTATTTTGCCATTTAAACTTTCTACAGTTGAATATTTCTTTTCAGCAAGTGACATAAAACATGATTCCAAAGATGCAAACATTTCCTTCGGAGAAGTTACTCATGAAACTTCTTCCAATGAAAAACCGGGAGACCTAAGTGAACAGACAAAAAGTTCAGACTTGGACGAAAAGGTACTGGAGAATCTTTTGCATTTCCTTATTTCTTGGTCCAGATGGTGGTAAATATAGAAGTTCATCTTAGCTGTGCACTCACACAACAAGGATAATGCCGTTTTGTTGAATAAAAGTCACATCATTCTGGCCATGGAATATATAGTTTGGTACTTGGCATAAGCACGGTATTAACAGAGTCTCACTTGTCTGAGAAAATGGGGTGTACTGTTTAATTACATATTTAGCTTTTAAGGTTATTCTCAAACCTATATGAATCTTTCAAAACTGTTACGTATCTTCCTGCCTAATTAAACACAAAGTACTGAATATCATTTGATATTCTTCAAAATTTTAGAATATCACAGTGCCTGACTGCTATGAATGCAAGCATCAGTTATTCAACCACAGATGCAGAAGGCCTAGGAATTGAATATAAACCTAATTTGATGTTGAAACACACCACTGGTGCATGATATGGGGAAAACAGGGTATCAGTTATCTGCCAGATAAAGTGTATGATTGTCTTAACCTGTTGAATAATTTAATTGACACCTCAACTACTATTTCGTGGTTTCTTCTTTCTCCTTATTCCTCCTGATTGTCCTCACAGCTAGGGACTGTTTCCTGGTTCACCAACAAAATTGAAATAATTGGAAAGGAACTTAAGTTTCCACCAATACATTAGACCACCTACCTGCATCTGTTCCCAAAACTCCGGTTTTTCCTCTGTTACAGTGGATGAATAGGCTAAGGCTGTTCCTTCTACCTGTGTGCTGAAATCCACCTCTTCTTTCTCTTAAAATACGACTGCAGCAGTTCTCCTTTCATTACTGGATCATTCTGTTTGACATCAGCATTCTTTTCTCCCATCTTCAAACAAAACCACAAAAAAAGCACTTTCAGTGTTCCATTTTCCTTTTCAGCAGTCATCCTGTTTCTCCAAAAGCTTGTCTAGACCCACCATCTCCAGTCTTTTGCCTCCAGTTCCAAAGATACTCTCCTTCACCTCCACTAAAACTACCCTTCTTATAGTCCCCAGCCACCTCCTTGTTGCTGAATCTAATGGACATAGTTCAGTCTTAATCTTACTGAAACTGTCGCTAGTATTTAGCAGTTAGTTACACTTTTGTTGAAACATTTTTTTCACATGACTTTCAGGATAAATATAACCTGCCTGGTATCATTTCTGTCTGCAACTTGCCAGTTGGATTTGCTGGTCTCTCCTGATCTCCCTGACCTCTATGTGTTGGAACAACCCAGCAACTAGACCAGGAATCTGGTTTTTTTTTCTGTCTAGATTTGCTCCTTAGATGATCTCATGCACGCTCATTGCACTGAATGCCACCTTTGTGCTAAGACTCTCAAATTCACATCTCCAGCTTGAACTTCTTCTCTGAGCTGCAGAGCTTTGTATCTAGTTGCCTGCTTGACTTTTCCACTGGAATGTCCAACTGGGCTTCTCAAACTTAACATGTTCCAAACTGAACTCCTGTTACATGTCCCCTCCCCTGCCACACACTAACCTTTCCTGTCATTTTTCCCCTTATCTATTAATGGCAACCCCGTCCTTGATAAATCACTTAGGCTCGAAACCTTGGATTTCCTTCCTTTCTTTTTCTCTCACTCCATATGCAGACTGTAAGGAAATCCTGCTGGCCTCAGCTTCAGATGACATCTGGAAATTGTCCTCTTTTCTTCACTCCCACCCACACCACATCACACCCGGGCCCAGCCTTGTATCGCCTCCTGCCTGAATTACTGCAGGGGCCTCCTGACATTTCTCCAGCTTCGAATATTGATATCTTATAGTTTATTGTCAACACAGCATAAGTTAGATCATATTATTCTTCCACTTCAAATTCTCCCGTGGCTTTTAATATTCAGACTCGAAGCCACAGTCCTTACTATGACCTACTTGACCATGTATCTGTCCCCCCTCCTCCTCCCCAGCCTTGGGACCTCTCTGATCTGACTACTCTCCTTAGCCCTTGCACTCTGACCACCTTAGCCTCCTGCTGTTCTTGGAACAAACCAGCCTTTCTCCCACTTTAGGGCCTTTGAGTTTGGCATTTTATCTCCTAAAAAAAACAACTGTATAGCTGACTTTCTTATTTCCTTCACATCTTTACTCAGATTTCATGTTCTCAGAGAGACCTCCCCTGGCCATCCAATCTAAAATTCCAGTATTCTCCTTGCTGTCAACATTTAATGTCCCCCTTTCTTGTACTTACATAATATAACATCCTTTACATTTACTTATTTATGTTTATCTCTGTCTCCTCCTGCTCGAATGAAATTCCATGAAGGCAAAGATTTGTGTCCATTTTGCTCACAAATGAATCTTTCACACCTAGAGCAGTGGTGATAGAGAATAATAATACAAATGATTGTAGGTGTTTGTTTCTTGTATGTGTTTTTGTTTGTTTTGGCCACCTTGCATGGCAGGTCATGGGCTAGCCTTTAACAGATACCATATGGGCAACCCAGATTTACTGAATTACTACCTTCAGTTCAGTTCAGTTCAGTCGCTCAGTCGTGTCCGACTCTCCGCGACCCCATGAATCACAGCACGCCAGGCCTCCCTGTTCATCACCAACTCCCGGAGTACACTCAAACTCATGTCCACAGAGTCGGTGATGCCATCCAGCCATCTCATTCTCCGTCGTCCCCTTCTCCTCCCGCCCCCAACCTTTCCCAGCATCAGAGTCTTTTCCAGTGAGTCAACTCGTCACATGAAGTGGCCAAAGTATTGCAGTTTCAGCTTTAGCATCAGTCCCTCCAATGAACATCCAGGATTGATCTCCCTTAGAATGGACTGGTTGGATCTCCTTGCAGTATAAGGGACTCTCAAGAGTCTTCTCCAACACCACAGTTCAAAAGCATCGATTCTTCGGCGGTCAGCCTTCTTCACAGTCCAACTCTCACATCCATACATGACCACGGGAAAAACCATTGCCTTGACTAGACGGACCTTGGTTGGCAAAGTAATGTCTCTGCTTTTTAATATACTATCAAGGTTGGTCATAACCTTACTGTACATGAAATATGTGCTGTTATTTCCCTTCACAGATGAAAACACTGAGATTTAGTATCTTATCCAGGGTCACACAGTAGAGTCCCTTGACTCTATAGCAGGGATCAGCAAACCTTTACTTTAAAAGACTAGATAGTAACACTTCTCTGGCTTTGTGCTCCCTATGGTTGCTCTCACAGCTAACTTAACTCTGTCGCTAAAATGAGAAAGAAGCCATAGACAGTATGAAAACAAATGTCGATTGCTGCGTTCAAATAAATCTTTATTTACAAAAACAGGCAGCCTGCAGGCTATTGCTTGCCAACCTTTGCTCTAAAACATTAAAAAATAAACAGTTTGTATCCTGTTCTACTTAAAGCAGAGAGAAGACTTAATGCATTCTCTTCTGCAAGGATAGATTTTAAGAGATGTTTGCCAGAATTCACTGAGTTCTTAACGCTAAATATTTTAAAGATGTAGACTATTTTCAATATTAGCTCTTTTAAAAATAATCCACAGACTCATTTAGCTGCTTCCTAGAGTGATACTATTTTTTGGATTTAAGAGAAGAGAAATGATGCTTTTATCCTTCTAATACCATGGTAAGCTTCAAAGTATCAACTCTTTAGAAAATACATGACCCTGTCAGTAATATTTGTCATTCAGATATCTGGCCCCCAGATTTGGGAATTAACAAACTTTAACTATCTATCACCTTACATTTTAGGAATTTTAGAGGGTAAATAAGTTGATTTTTAGGGCATAGATCTAGACTGCCATTTTTTCTGCTTTTATGTATGGCTTTCTGTGAATTTTTAGAAATGCTTCCTTATTGAGCTTATATATCTGTATATATTTCTGTCTTTTCCACCCATAGTCCTTGTTTTTTCTTACTCTTATGTATCAGTTATACTCAGAATCCATATACAACAATTTTTAGGTTTACCATAGTGGTAATTGCTTAGTGATTTCTAGTTTTGAGCCCCAGATAGTCAAAATGCTAGTGTACTTAATTTTTATTTGGAAACAATTGTAAATTCACAAGAAGTTGCAAAAGTAGTTTCCCCCATGATTTCATCTTAATGCCCAGTATCAGAAGCAGAAATTTGATATTAGTATAATGAGGGTGTGCAGTTCTGTGTATTTTATCAAGTGTGCAGATTTTTGTAGCCTCTACTGTAATCAAGATGATAATTACATCATTACAAAGACCCTCCTTATACTACCTCTTTGTCACACCTCTCTCTCTACCCCTAACATCTGTAACCTTAGCAACCATTGATATGTTTTCCATCTCTGTAATTTGGTATTTTGAAAG
Organism: Moschus berezovskii; assembly: GCF_049115385.1. Taxonomy (NCBI): domain Eukaryota; kingdom Metazoa; phylum Chordata; class Mammalia; order Artiodactyla; family Moschidae; genus Moschus; species Moschus berezovskii. Next base: position 45,215,192 of record NC_142483.1, on the reverse strand, counting down.
AAGAGCCCAGGTTTGCAAATGCTGGGCTCTCTGGTAATGGCATGCTTAGGTTTCATCAATAACGTGGGTGGACTCATCCTCCAAGTTATTCTCCCGTGGTAGTGGGCAGTTGAAATGTTTGTTCAGTTCTTTTAGTGTCACCTGGGTTGTTTGGGGACTTCCCTGGTGGCTCAGAGGTTAAAGTGTCTGCCTGCAATGCAGGAGACCTGGGTTAGATCCCTGGGTTGGGAAGATCTGCTGGAGAAGGAAATGGCAACCCACTCCAGTGTTCTTGCCTGGAGAATCCCATGGATGGAGGAGCCTGGTGGGCTACAGTCCACGGGGTCGGACAAAGTCGGACACGACTGAGCGAAAGGTATAGCTCAAGGGTCAGCTAGAGGTTTGGACCAAATTTAAAGCACATTTAGGGACTTCCTCTCTTAGTCTCTCTCCTTTCCAGCGTCCTCAACCTCACATCCCAGTTTCTGACTTTGCCTCAACTCTGTCTTATGGTTCTTTGTTTCATTCAGGAGGGCAAATTTTTAGCCTTCCAAGTGGTTACAACCAAGTTCTCCCTTTAAGAATAAATTCATAAAAACCCAGTGTCATAAAAACAGGACTGTTACCCAGCGTCATTCCCTCTTTCCCTCCAGACTGTTCCTGCTTTTCCTATCTCTCTGGTGTCTTCAGGCAGTTTGTTTGTTTGTTTTTGTATTTTGTCTAGGGTTTATAGTTGTTACTTAAAGAAGGATTAGCCCAATTACTTGCCATTTCTTACACTGGACCTATTGTGTATTCTTTTTATTTTTTGTTTCAAAGGTTAAACTTGTTATTTTATTTTGGGGTATAACCCATTAACAATGTTGTGGTAGTTTCAGGTGAACAGCTAAGGGACTCAGCCATAGGTACACATGTATTCATTCTCCCCCAGTCCCATCCAGGCTACATCCAGTTTTTTTTAATATCTTGTCTAGGGTTATAGTTGTTACCTGAAGAAGGATTAGCTCAGTAAGAGATACTTGCCGTTTCTCTAACTGGACCTATTGTGTATTCTTTTGAATTTTATACAAATGATAGCATACCATTCTTTATCTTTTTTAAACTTACTATATTATATAATAGGGAGTGTTTCCTTTCCATATATGTAAGGATGCTTTCTTTTTACAATTATATAATTATCCGCTATATAGATATACTCTGTTCAACAAGTTCCACTATTGATGGGCACTTGGTTTGTTCCCATTTTTTTGCTATTTTAACATTGTTGCATTATGCATCCTTGAGCATAAGGCATTTTGCATATGTGCAAGCATTTTTGGATTGATTCTTAGAAGTAGAATTTTCAGATTGCCCTACATAAAGATTGCTTTGATTTATGCTTCCATCAACATTGTATGGGAATGACAGTTTTCTCCCCCATACACTCACCAACTCAGTATTAAAATTTTTTTTATTTTTGTCCATCTGTGTATTTTTACAAATGACTTTTCATTTGCTTTCCTCTTATGAGTCTAGTTAAGCATCTTTTAGTATGTGTAAAAGCCATTTACATTTTCTTCTGTGAACTTCTTTTTTATGTCCTTTGCCCATTTTTCTTTTCGGATTTTGATCTTTTTTTATTTGTAAGAACTTTTCATATATTAAACATATTGGTTCTCTGTCATATGTTGCCCTAGTTTTTCCTATTTTTCATTTGTATTCAACTCTAGTGTAGGAACTTTTTACCTTGAAGGAGCTTTTTCTTTTTATTTAGTCCAGTGTATCAGTTTTATTTTATGATATTTGAGTTGTGAGTTGTATTTAGAGAAAGACTTCCCTGTTTTGTTGTTAAAATTTTTCACCTGTATCTTTTTCTAGTATTTTTTGGTTTTATTTATTATATTTAAATTTATCAATATAAATCTAAATTTTATCTTGGAAGAAAGAATGTAGAAACAATGTAACCTTTCTATTCTTATTTTGACAGTTGATTTTGTCATCGTAGCATATGAAAATACTTTAAATGTTTGTATTCAGACCTATTGATCCATAATTCATGGTTTCTGCCTTCGGTGTTATCTCAGGCTTTCTCTACCCTCCAAATTACATAACTACTCATCTTTTATTTTCGAATCTTTCAGTATTTTTTATATTTAAATATTTATTGAATGTATTTTGAAATATGGTGAATTGGTGCCAAGCTTATTTTCCATCCAACTAACTACCCGTTAGTTGTTCTGTTACTATTTATTGAATCATTTCCTCACAAATTTCAAGTGCCATCTTTAATATTTTCAGTTTTTATGTGTAGAATGACTCCTCTTTTATTTCATTAATTGCTCAGGTCCTGTACCAACTCCATACTGTCAATTACTTGAAAAATAAAAACAGTAAGGAAGGCTTGCTTTAAAAGATACCAAAATGTTTTATATATCTAAAATATTTTTGGCTGTTATTATATTCTTTTTTTCTAAGAAAGAAATATATATTCTTTTCTTTTAAACTCATGTTGTAATTTTTTAAATGTATAAATTAATTTAGAGGAAATTAGCATTTTTACGTTTAACATTCTCATCCAGGAACATGTTATATCCTAATATTTCATATTTCTCAGTTGATTTTTATAGTGTTCTTCCTAGAGGTTATAATAGCATATATAATGTGTACTGTTATTATAAAATATTCTTGTAAGATATAAAGTAAGATATTAAGTGATTAACTCTGGCTTCCCAAATGATGTGTGATTCAGGGGGTTTATTTTGGTGCCTGTTTTTCAAAAGCCTAGTATTTGAGCATGTATAACTTTCTCATAATTAGAGAATCACAATTCCCAAAATAGTAATTGTAGAGAGCTTTAAGTATACCAACATTTTAAATAGATATAAATATTCCTAATGAAAACTACATTTATGTTCATAAATACCACCTATAAATTAAAATCACTCAAAGCTGTTCTTTCTAAATAAAAGGAAATATGGCTATAATTGTTAAAAATAATTTGAAATGGTAGTTTGCATAATTAAAGGTAATATCAAAAACTAGGGAAAATGTGTTGATTTATATCTTTCTGAACACTGGAAATTCTGAAGTCAGTGTTCAGTGTTTTAAATAATGTAGAGTAGAATTTCTTCCTGGCTTGGCCATAAGCTAGTTGTTTAATTAATATCTAATACATTCTGATCTGGTAAGCCTCGTAGCCTCATATGGAATGTAGAGTTACTCACTTACATTTTTTAACCATAATCTCTCCACAGTGTAGATTTTCAGACAAAGTAGCTATTCAAGAAGAAAAAGAAACTATTTCTGAAGTTTGCAGAAGGTTTGTAACATAATTTTTAATTACATAATGTTAAAATAGTCATCCATGTAATTTGTGTCTTGAGCATGTTTTCATTCTCTCTTGTATGTAGTTGGGCTACTATGTCATAAACAGTATGCAGGTATTGTTTAATGTGTCAGGTATATACAGAGTCAAGGATATTATAAGTTACTTTAAAAAGCTGTCAGTAACAGTTTTCAGCCATAAATTATTTTTTGAGAAAGGAATGAGGAATGGTGATACAATAAAAGAAAAAAAGATGTGGATGTGATTGTTATGAAGGTAGGAATAGCTGAAATCAGATGAGCATTGCAGCTTGCGGGTGTCTTCCACGTCTGCAGTGATCAGGGACATGTTACAGACAGCAGATTTAGGCTTGGAGGGCACCTGGGAGGTCATTTGATTCACCTCCCACACCCATTTTGCTGTGAGGCAAGGCACAGTCAGGTCAGGTGACAAATCTGTTCAAGTTCATTTACGTTAAGACAGTGTTTTTCCAAGTGTGAGCCTTAGAGTAGCAGCATTGTGGGGGAATTTGCCAGAAATGTAAATTACTTGTTCCCATCCCTGACCAACTGAATCAGAAACTCCAGAAATAGAACCCATCAATCTGTGTTTCAATAAGATCACGAGCTAACCCTGATACATGCTCAAGTCTGAGAACCTTTATGTTAAAGAAAAGCCTAGGTAAGAATTAAATTGGCACAGTATGATTCATTACCGCTTGAAGATCTTAAAAAGAAAATGTAACAAGATTAACTTTTTTTCCTATTAAAAACATTATGTTTACAAGCTAAATAGTTGCAACCTGCAGAGTTTGTCCTCACCTTGGCTCTGCCATAATGACCAGGAATGTGATATTGGGCAAGTCACCAGCTTACCCTGGATTTCATCATCTAATCAAAATAAAAGAAGTTTACGAGAAAATCTATAAAATTCCATAATTCATATTTCTTTGTTTTATGTTACCTGGTTTACTTTTTTTTTTTTGGAGGAGAGTTATGATGATGGCACATATCAGGGATATCCCTAGTTGGGGAGAGAAGCAGAAATTTTTATTTTGTGTGAAATGATTAAACTCCATCAATGCTACTAGGTTTCAACTGTTATAAGCATTGTCCCCTCTTCTTACTATTTTTACTCGCCTCTGGCTTATTAGAATTGTATTTAAGGTAAAATGTTTTAGTGTCTGAATAAGGACAAGAATCTTTCTCTGAGAAAGTAAATTCATTTGTATTTGTTAGGTCTGAGGTACTTCCCACCCTTCCGCCTGCTTAAGTTACTTATTTTTCTAGGTACGTGACCTCAAGATTAAAGTGGTTTTTTTAATTGGTTATGTAGGATCTCACAATTAGAATATAATCAAAGCTGTTTAAATCAGAAGCCTCAGACTATACATTTCTTATACCTTCTTCTCAAAGGAAGATCTCAAGTACATGTATGAATTTATTATATATACTTGTCCTGAAGAATAACTTTTAATTCATTTGTTTCATTGCACTATCACTAGAATCATTGAGTGGTCTTTTCTGGATCTGGACATTGATCTAGTTCCTCCTCTAACCTTTTGGCTGGAGTAATCAAAAATATTTTGCTCTAGTTTCAACCCCACCACCCCACTTCTCCCCATACCCTAGCCATTTAATAATTATTGGTTTTCTAGTTAAGGCAGGAATAACCTATTGAAAACACTGAAGAGTCATAGTATATAATAGTAGTATATAGCATATGTAGAACGTATATATCATTAGGATGTGTTTCTACTTATTCGATTCTCATTACTTTAATGTTTTTAGAATAAATTTAAATTCTGATTTTGGTTTTTCTCCTCACACAACAGCGATTCTAAAAATACAGAGATAATGGTTGGTGAATGTCACTTAGCAACACTGGTCTCCAAACCTCTGTGCGTACCAGTGCCATTGCCACCTTTGAATCTAAGTGTTCATCAGGAAGACACATTACTGAATCCCTGGATGAATGGTACAATTTTCTTAATAAAGTTCTATTGACTTTTGACAATATAGAAATGATACAGGAGATTTTTCCACCCAAAACAAAAAAGTTAAGGAAAATAATTGAGGGAACTCCGTAATGGTCCAGTGGTTAGGACTCTGTCCTTCCACTGCAGGGGGCAGAGGTTTGATCCCTGATCAGGGAAGTAAGATCCTGTAAGCCGATGGGTAGGGCCAAAAAAGAAAAAAAAAACAAAATGGAAACAGTCATAGGATGTGTTAAGATTAGAAGGTTTGTGTACCTTTAGTTAGTATTTTTGATTAAACAATTTCTGGGCTGTCTGTATTTACACAATAGTGGCAGTACAGATAGATTACAGTTTATACCTAAAATATTCATAATTTAGTTGAGTGTTTTAGAAATTTAGAATGTACTTTATACTTTGTCATTTTTAATAATTCAGTGATGTGTGTGAACAGAATAAGCTAGATTGAAGAATTAATTTAGAAACAATAAAATCCTCTTGTGTATGTAGCTCACACCTAACTCTTCCCTACCTGCCATCTCTGCCCTCATGCTGCCTGCTTTTGTGTCCTATAGCAGCAAGCCCATGATTATCACATGTTTTTAAAAGCTTTACAGGTATCACCATGAAAAGTACTGCAAAGCTGTGCAGCAAAAACTTCAACTTGTCCCAAATTATATCTGGATGCAGCCAAAGTAAAAACTGAAATGACTTAAGATAAAAAAAAAAATTTCTATGTTATCTTTAGAAAAAATAATTTCTAAATGTCATAATTCTCATTTTAAGAGACTAACATTAAGGAATAATGATGCCTGGTATAGTAGTCAGCCTGGGCTGCCATAACAAAATTCCACAGACTGGGTGGCTTAAGCAACAGATACTAACTTCACACAGTTCTGGAGGCTAGAAGTCCAAGATCAAGTTTCTGGTAGGGCTCAGTTTCTGGCTCTCTTCCTGGCTTACAGACGGCAGCCTTTTCACTAAGTCCTCGCTTGGCCTTTCCTTGGTGCATGTGCTTGGAAAGAGAGAGGGAAAGCTCACTCTTGATGTCTCTGTAAGGACACTGATTTCTGTCAGTTCACAGCCTCATTTTTATAACCCCATTTAATTTTAATTACTTCCACAAAGGCACATTGGGGGTTAAGGCTTCAACGTGTGAATTGGAAGAGACACAATTTAGTCCACAACACCTAGGTTTGTCAGTAGTTTTCATCCCTACGAAAAGTTTATTGTGTGTAATATTTGTTTAACTTAACGATCATTTGAATGTAGTACTCAATGCTGCTATGTGAGGCTTTTAAGAAAGTATCTTTAGCTTATAATGATTTTAAAATGTTAAATTCAGATCTGGACATCCTTGAGGAACACCTAAGGTGTAAATTATTGTGTATTTCACAGAACTATACCACTGGCAACAGCCTGTGAATTGAACACAAGAAGTCCAAAGTGAAATGTTAAAACAGATAGTAGTAGTCTATTCCACTATTAGGAAAGGCATAAGTTATAACATATTGGAATGTAATGTCATTCTTAATCATTTCTAGATTTCAGATTTCCAGGGAAACATTCTCTCCTAAAGCTGCAGAATCCTGAAATTTGTGAAATATTTAAGAGGGAAAAAAATGTAGGGGTAAGTGTGTTATTTAAAAAATAATGATGATCTTATAAGCATATACTTTGGGGCTTTCTGGTTTTATTTCCTTATTTAAGCAGTTCTGGACATTTTATTGATTTTAAATGGGGTTGGTGAGAAGGGACAGAAAATGAGTAGCAATTTAGAGGATATTCACAAACAATATAACATGTTTAAGGGTGGAGGAGCAGGGGAGGGATGAGATATCCAAAACAGAAAATGATAGGATGAATAGTTTTCTGTGGTGGAGGAGCAGTTGATAGGAAAAGCTTGTTGTAAATAACTTTCACTCATTACCTTTTTTCTGTTAATTAGAAAAGCGAAGGAAATTTTCAGTTCTAACAAATGCATCTGAAATAAGCATATATAAAAGTAGAAGTAACTTTTTATAAAACTAAAAAGGGCAGGCACATGACAAGGAATGAAAGTATAAACATTTAAAGCCGTGTGCAGTAAAACAGTAGTAACTGGTGGACTATAAGTTTTACACTAAATGAAATTGCAGAAATTCAGACAAATAACTTTAAATTGATTGTATCATAACTTTTTAAAATATAAGTTGTTTGGAGTTGTTTTTTAATCAAGTTAGCAAACAATTTATCTTGATACTTTTTTTGGACATATATTATTTCTGATTGTTTCAAATGCTTTCTAACTTGATTGCAGTTAAGTGTTTTACAATTAACACAGAAAGGGAATTTGCCTAATTTTCTAGGTGTTCCAGAAGCCACTAGGGTTGATGATACCCCACAGATACTGCAAATTTCATTTTAATACGTTACGTGGCTGTGAGCGATCACAATGCAAGTTTGCTCACGTTCCTGAGCAAAGGGATGAAAAGGTAAAATATGTTAAGTCTTTGAAGTAGAGATTGTTTCAGTAACCATTTCAGTCATATGGTTTTAGTTCAGATTTGCATCAAATCCTGATATAAGAGCTTTGCCTGATTTTGAGCTTTATATAAATGGAATCATACACTCTGTATGCTTTTGTTTCTACCTTCTTTTGCTCAACATGTTTGAGATTCATCTGTATTTTTTAACTTAATTGTAGATGTTTCTTTCTCATTGCTATATAATGTTGACTATTCCATTGTAGAGTATAGAAAATTTTATTTTGTTGATAAATACGACTTTTGATGGATGGCTTTTAAATTTGATAAATACAGTAGTAATGCCATCAGTGTTGTGCGTGTCTTTTGGTAAACATATATAGCCATTCTTATGGGTTATACTTGAGACTGGAATTATTGTGTCAAAAGGTTTGCATATGTTCAATTTTAGTTAGATACTGCCAGATAAATTTCCAAAGTGGTTTACCAAATTACATTTTTAATTTGGTCTGAGAGTTCTGGGTGCTTTACATTTTCACCAGCTCTTGATGTTATCAGCCATTTTAAGCCATTCTAGTGGGTGGGCAGTGATGCTTTCCCTCATTATTGATGAAGTTGAGCATTTTTCAGAATGTTTGTTGGGTATTTGAATATCCCTTTCCTGTAAATATCTAAATATTTCATCTGTATTCTAGAGGATGTCTTTTTCTTATCCATCTCAAGAATTCTTTACATAGTCCAGATACAAACTCTTTGTTGAATATGTGTATTGCAGATAATTTTTTCTACTTTGCAAGTTGCCTTTTCACACTTTTACTTTTTAGTTTTTAAATTTTTATTGGAATATAGTTGATATGCAATGTTGTGTTAGTTTCAGGTATACAGTAAAGTAAATCAGTAATATATATTTATAACCAATTTTTTTAGATTCTGTTCACATATAGGTCATTACAGAGTGCTGAGTAGAGTTCCCTGTGCTATACAGGAGGTCCTTGTTAGTGAATATATGTCAATCCCAATCTCCTCCCCTTCCTGTTTTGTAAATAAATTCACTTGTAACATTTTTTCAGATTCCACATACAAGTGATATAATATTTGTAGTTCTGTGTCTGAATTACTTCACTTAGTATGATCACTATCTCTAGTGCATCCCTCCTGCTACAGATGACATTATTTCATTGTTTTTATGGATGCGTATTATTCCATCGTATATATGCACCACATCTTTATCCAGTACTCTGTCACTGGACATTTAGGTTGTATCCATGTCTTAGCTATTGTAAATAAAGCTGCAGTGAATGCTGGGATTCATGTATCTTTCGGAGTGATGGTTTCTCTAGGTATATGCCCAGGAATGGGTTGCTGGAGCATCTGGTAGTTCTGGGTTTAGTTTTTTAAGGAACCTCCATATTTTTCTCCATAATGATTGTACCAATTTACATTTCCACCAACAAGCCTTTTTACACTTTTAGAAGTGTCTTTTGGTAAATAAAATTATTAATCTTTATATACTCTAATCTTATCCATTTTTTTTCCTTTTATGGTGTTGACTTTTTTTTTTTTTTTGGTGTTGACTTTTTACATCAGTTCAATTCAGTCACTCAGTCATGTCTGACTCTTTGTGACCTCATGGACCGCAGCACACCAGACTTCCCTGTCCATCACCAACTCCCGGAGCTTGCTCAAACTCAAGACTTTTACACACTATTGAAAAAAATTTTTCTAAGATCATGAAGGGGCTTCCCTGGTGGCTCAGTAGTGAAGAATCTGTCTGCAATGCAAGAGACACAGTTTCTGTCCCTGGGTTGGGAAGATCCCCTGGAAAAGGAAATGGTAACCCACTCCAGTATTCTTGCTTGGGAAATCCAGCGGACACAAGCCTGGCAGGCTGTAGTCCATGGGGTCTCAAAATTGAGTCAGACACAACTTAAAAATAAACAACAACATGATCATTAAGATGGTCTTCTATGTTTTTCCTTTAAAAATTTTGTTGTCTTATCTTTCACATTTAGAAATTTAAGCTATCTAGAGTTAAGTTTTGTTTAGGATGTGAGAAGAAGGTCTAGATACATATTTTTTCCCATGTGGATCTCCAGCTGACCCAACACCATCCTTTCCCCCATTGTGTTACGGTATCACTGTCATAAATCTGCTAATTGTGTATGAGTGAGTCTCTTTATAGGATCTATTTGCTAATCATTGGTCAACATGTTTTTCCTTGTACCAGTAAAAGAATCCCTCCCTTCTCCAGCTGATTGACTTTGTTTCCTTGACTCTGACAGCTTCTCTGAATAAGGGTTTTGTAATAAATTCAGTATGCATTTCCAATCTTAGTTAACCTAACATCAGCTTCTTTATTCCATTGCCTTAAATTGACTTAAAAAAATAGAATAAGCAAAAAGATAGGACTGAAATTTGTATAGTTTTTATGAAATATGAAAAGGTAATTTTACATTTTTCATGACTTTTACAGGTTTGTATGGATGTGTTTAAGAAATATATAAGCATCAACGAGCTGTGTTTGCTACAACGTGCAGGTATCAGATTGTAGAATGATTACCATAAAATCATTAATGCAGGTGTTTCAAACAATATGCTTTTGTCCTCATGGTTTAAAAGTAAATTCAATACTTTTGAGTATGAAAACTGAGTGTCTTAGAGTAGTTCTGTTGGTCTTAGAAAGGATTAATAATAAGTGTGGCATTTTGGTTAATAAATTTTAATCCATGTAACATTGTAATTCCCTTACATACTAATATTTTCATGATGTAGAAATTTTATTTACAGGTGTAAGATAGGAAAAAGGATGTCGTTAATTAGCTTAAAATCTTTCTGAAGGGATCTGTCAGAAACTGAATCTTCCCTACAGCTTCATCCTTTTACACATGTCCCTTGTAGCTGATGCATATCAATCATTCTGTGAAGTTCCCTAAGCAAACCAAAGTGAAAGTTGCTCAGTCGTGTCTGACTCTGTGACCCCATGGACTGTACAGTCTTTGGAATTTCTCCAGGCCAGAATACTGGAGTAGGTAGCCTTTCCCTTCTCCAGAGGATCTTCCCGACCCAGGAATTGAACCAGGGTCTCCTGCATTGCAGGCAGATTCTTTACCAACTGAGCTATCAGGGAAGCTTCCCTGGTGGCTCAGATGGTAAACAGGTGAAGCTCTGCTGTAATAGAGAAGGCACTGCTCTTCTACCCAGGATCCCTTTCTTTTATCCCACTTCCCTATAACAAAGACCTATTCATCTTTCAAAGCCTAGTCATAGAAAATAGGATTATCTCCTCCATTACACCCTTATCTGACTCTACAGCTTCATCCCATTCTCTGTTCACATCTCCCCCTACTGCATTGTGAGTCCCAAAAGGAAGGGACCAAGCTTTAATATCTGTCAAGTTGACAAGTTCACAAGGGGGAAATACTGAGAAGGTGGGACTCCCCATTACCATATTTAACCATAGTTTCATTTTTATCTGTTTGATATTTGAATTTCCACATAAAATATCTTTTCCAGAAGTTGTCTGATTAAAACCATTGTGTGAAACTACTACTGCTTGGCATATACCAGAAGGAACTCTTCACTGTTGAGTTCTACCAAACATTTAAAGAACTAATATCAATTCTCAGACTTTTCCCAGAAATTGAAGAAGAGGGAACACATTGATACAAAATTCCTCAACAAAAACTAGCAAACTGAATTGGAAGGATCATAGACCATGACCAAGTGGAATTTGTTCTTTGAATACAGTGTGGTTCAACATACAAAAATTAATCCAACTAACCACGTTAACAGAATGAATGGAAAAAAACACATGATCATCTCAGTTGATGCAGAAAAAGCATTTGACAAAATTCAATACCCTTTCATTGATTAAAAAAAGAAACATTCAAAAGACTAGAAATAAAAGGAAACTACCTCAACATTTAAAAAACCACATCTGAAAACCTCACAGTAAACACCGTACTCGGTGGCAAAAAACTGAAAGCTTTACCCCTAAGATTAGGAACAAGGCAAGGATGCCTGCTTTCACCACTTCAGTTCAACACAGAGATGGAAGTTCTCGCCAGAGCAATTAGTCAAGGCATCCATTTCAGAAAGGAAGAAGTCAGTGGCCTGTGCGCAGATGATATGACCTTATATGTAGAAAATACTTAAGATTCTGAGGGGAAAAAAGCTGTTAGGATTAATAAGTGACCAAGTCAACATGCAAAAATCATTTGCATTTCTATACACTGAAATTGAGCACTCTGAAAAGGGAATTACAAAAGCAATTCCATTTACAATAGCTTGAAAGAGAATAAAATACTTAAAAACTAATTTAACCAAGAAAGTGAAAGACTTGTACAATGAAATCTACACAACATTGCTGAAAGAGAAATTAAAGACACATCCCATGTTCACAGATTGGAAGACTGTATAATGTTAAAATATCGTTACTAAGATCATGGTATCCAGTCCCATCACTTTATGGCATATAGATGGGGAAACTGTGGAAACAATGACAGGCTGTATTTTCTTGGGTTCCAAAATCACTGCAGATGGTGACTGCACCCATGAAATTAAAAGACACTTGCTCCTTGGAAGAAAAACTATGACAAAACCTAGACGGCGTATTGAAAAGCAGAAACATTACTTTGCCAACAAAGGTCTGTATAGTCAAAGCAATGGTTTTTCCACTAGTCATGTATGGATGTGAGAGTTGGACCGTAAAGAAGGCTGAATGTCAAAGAACTGATGCTTTTGAACTGTGGTGTTGGAGAAGACTCTTGAGAATCCCTTGAACTGCAAAGAGATCAAACCAGTCAATCCCAAAGGAAATCAACCCGGAATATTCATTGGAAGGACTGATGCTGAAGCTGAAAGTCCAGTACTTTGGCCACCTGATGCGAAGAGCCAGCTTATTGGAAAAGACTCTGATGCTGGGAAAACTAAGAGGCAGGAGGAGAAGGGGATGACACAGGATGAGATTGTTGGATGGCATCACCAATTCAGTAGACATGAGTTTGAGCAAACTCCAGGAAGAATTGAAGGACAGGGAAGCCTGGCATGCTGCATCTATGGGTTCACAAAGAGTCAGACATGACTGAGCAACTGAACAAAAACAACAACCCATGTTCATAGATTGGGAGACTCAATATTATTAGAATGTCATTACTTCCCAAGAGATCTGCAGATTCAATGCAATCTCTATCAAAATGCCAATAACTCAGTAGAAATAGAAAAACCCATCCTAAAACTCATATGGTATCTCAAGAAGTCCTGAAATAATCTTGAAAAAGAAAAACAGGAGGACTCATACTTCCTAACTTGAAAACTTACTCCACAGCTGTAGTAATCAAAAGTGTGGTGCTAGCATAAAGGCAGACATATAAATCAGTGGAATAGAATAGAGAGCCTAGACATAAACCCTCACACATATGATCAAATGGTTTTTGAAAAGGATGCTAGACAGTTCACCAGCAATAGTTAGATAGCTCTTTTCAGCAAATAAAGATGGGAAAACTAAGTATCCATGTTCAAAACAGTAAAATTGAACCCTTATCTAACACTGTATACAAAAGTTAGTTCAAAATGAAGACTGTAATCTAAGAGCTACAACAATAAAACTCTGAGAAGAAAACATGAGGACAAAAACATCACAACATTGGATTTGGCAATGATTTTTTTAATATGACACCAAAGACAGAGGCAACAAAGAAAAATAGATAAATTGAACTTCATGAAAATTGGAAAGTTTTGCGCGTTAAGAGACAGTATCAGTAAGATGAAACAGCAGCCCACAGAATGGGAGAGAATATTTGTAAATCTAATATCTGATAAGGGATTAGTATCCAGAGTATATAGAGAACCCTTAAAAGTCAACAACAACAAAACCTGATTCAAAAATAGGCAAAGTGTTTGAAGAGACATTTCTCCAAAAAGAGACACAAATGGCCAATAAGCATGTAAAATGATGGTCAACATCATCAGACCTAAGGGAAATGCATATCAAAACTACCTGGAGATACCACCTCACACCCATTAGAATGACTGCTCTCAAAAAAAGAAAAAAGTGTTAGGATGTGGAGAAATTAAAACCTTCATGCACTATGGGAAGGAATGTAAAATTATACAGTACTGTGGAAAAACAGTATGACAGTTGCCCAAAAAATTAAAAATAGAATTACCATATGATCCAGCAATTCTTCTCCTGATATATACATGAAAGAATTGACAGCAGGGTCTTGAAAGATACTTGCACACCCATATTTATAGCAGCATTATTCACAGTAGCTAAAATGTGAGGTAACTCAAGAGTCCATTAAGAAACGGCTTTTCAGAGCTTCCCTGGTGGCCCAGTGGTAAAGAATCCACTTGCCAATGCAGGAGATACAGGTTGGATCCGTGGTCTGGGAAGATCCCACACACCGCAGAGTAGCTAAGCACATGAGCTGAACTACTGAGTCTGTGCTCTGGAGACCTGGAACTGCAACTTCTGAGCCCACGTGCCACAACTACTGAAGCCTCCGTACCTAGAGCCTGTGCTCCACAATAAGAGAAGCCACCACAGTGAGAAGCCCATGCACCACAACTAGACAGTAACCTCCACTTGCCATAACTAAAGAAAAGCCCATGCAGCAACAAAGATCCAGCACAGCCAAAATAAATAATTTCTTAAAAATAAATTTTAAAGAAACAGTTTTTCAGTAGAAACTAATTAGTGTTATAATTTTTAGGAGAATGTTGATATCATAAACTAGAATAAAAATATCCCCAGGGTCAACATGTTGATTGGGTTAAAACAGAAAGAAGGGGTATGTGTCAAAGTAGTCTGCTTCCACTCTTAAACAGGCCACTGCCTGAAGTCCCCCTGAGAGTGTGGCTCCCTCAGACTTCATATTGAAACCATGATGTATGAGGCAATTTGGTCCTATTTTTTGTGGCTAGCACATGAGTTAGATCCCAATCTAGTACCTAACATCCTGGTTGACATGTTGTTGCCATTTAACTTTTGCTTTAATATATTCTCATCAAATATTTCTGATACTGGAAGTGTATCTTTTAAGAAATTGAGTTAATGCTACTTGATCTTTAAATATAGAAAAATTGTCTAATTTAGGAAAGATGAATATCTTAAAAGCAGCAAATGACTTTACTATGTATTTCATCATTTTCAGCAAACATGTTTATGGAGTATTACAGAAAGTTTCTTCCAGGTATACACTTTGATTTACAAGTATTAAATGACCTTCTAAATTCTTTACTCAAACACTGTTTATTGAAAGAAGTATTTCAGGTCATGAACCTCTGCATAATGATTAAGATGCTGGTAAGTAACCTGAAAATACATTTTTCTAATATTTTAAGTTAATTTCTCTGATACATTTCTTATATGTATATTTAGCAGTTAAATTTCTGTTTGTTAAATACTTCCTAGCGAACACTTGTGTTTTTCAGCATAAACAAATTTGAGAAACTTAAAGTATACTGAAATAAGACATGAAAATGAGTGTAATTTTTTTGTTTTATCCAGCCTGCTCTGAAAATATTACTAAAAATATTTGAATGTGTGGCAACTATGAAATTAAGGAATGCTGTACCTGCTTTAATTGATATCTTTTGCAAGGTATGATTTTTTGTTTCATCCATATTATTCTCTAATAGTGAATAACCAAGAAAATAGTGATTTCTGCTTACTCTTAAATTGCCTTTTACTCACATTTTTTATACCAAAGAATTATATTTTCAGAAATGCTCTTTTTCTCCTGAAGTAGGGTTTATAAACAGACTCCAGCGACTAACAGGCCTTGCCCTTAATTGAATAGTTCTAAGCATGCCAGGTGACTTCTTACAAATTCACGAACCATCCTTATCTCTACTGCTTAAGAATGATTGAGGAAAATTTTCTTTTTCAAAAAGATTTGAGGTCATATATAACAAAAATAAATACACAAATCATTGTATAAATAGGATACTGTTACCAAACAAGGTAGATGGATAAGAATATGTTGGTGGTTGTTGTTTAGTCACTAAGTCATGTCCAACTCTTTGTGACCCCATGGACTGTAGCCCACCAGGCTCCTCTTTTGGAATTCTCCAGGCAAGAATACTGGAGACGGTGGCCATTTCCTACTTCATGGGATATTCCAACCCAGGAATCGAACCCACATCTCCTGTGTTGCGGGAGGATTTTTTACCACTGAGCCACCAGGGAGGCCAAAGAATATGGTGGCAAGGAGTTAACTTTGTATTTGGCATATAGCAGAAAGAAAAAGATTTTTACGTTTTTTAAAGTATATTAAAATTTTTACTGTTGTTGAATATTTCTTAGTATTTGGTACTACTCAGCGTTTCATTTCAGAGTAGGCCTATAACAGGAAAAAGACCCACTTTCCGCCCATTCTCTTTAGGAAGCAGCATTGGAACCATTTTAGCAGATGAATAAATATTTCAGTGAATACCTCTAGTTTCACATTACAAAACTTGGCAAAATTACTTGCCTGGAAATTTTTTGAATCAGGAATTACTCAGACTTCCAGTTACATAAGAATTGAGTAACAGGGATGAAGTGTATGGCATGGTATAGTTAGTAATAATGTAATATCTTTGTATGGTGACAGATGGTAACTAAACTTATCATGGTTATTGTTTTGTAATGTATAGAAATGTCAAATCACCATGTTGTACACCAGTAACTAACATGGTGTTATAGGTTAATTATACTTCAAAAAGCAAACTTGCAAAAAAGGAAATAAGATTTCTGGTTACCAGAAGCAGAGGGTAAGGAAATTGGAAATTGGATGAAGGTGGTAAAAGGTACAAACTTCCAGCTATAAGAGAAGTAAGAACTGTGTGTGTGTCACTCAGTCGTGTCTGACCCTTTGTGACCCCATGGACTTTAGCCCCCTTGGTCCTTCTGTCCATGGAATTCTCAAGGCACAAATTTTGGAGAGGGACAAATTTCCTTCTCCAGGGAATCTTCCCAACCCAGGGATCAAACCGGGGTCTCCTGCATGGCAAGCAGATTCTTTACTGACTGAGCCACTGGGGAATCCCTATGTATTATACAACATGATGAATATAATTAACACTGCTGTATATTGTATATGAAAGTTGGTAAGAGTAAATCCTAAGAGTTTTTAACACAAGGAAAATTTTTTTCCTTTTTCTTTTATTTTGTATGTATATGAGGTGATAGATGTTCACTAAAATTATTGTAATCTTTTCATGATATATGTAAGTCAAATCATTATGCTGTATATATTAAACTTACACAGTTGCTGTATGTCAGTTATTGATATAGCTCAGTAAAATTGAAGATAGATAAATTTAAATTTTTTTAAAAAAGAAGAAATTACTGATCACCTAGAGTCATTGTAGAAAACCTCAACTTGATATATCTCAGGGATTTTGTCATCAGGCATACAGTATAACCACGGTGCTGTACTTACTAAAAGACAGAATTAGTACCAAGCAAGAGGTTCAGTTGATAAAGGAGTTGACATAACTTGAAGAAAAGGGCTAATGTTCAAGTTTAAATTCAGAAGTATTATTTTCATTTTTGCTTTAAATTCTTGATGTAAGGTGTCTTATGGTGGTTCTCAAATATTTGAAGAAAAATATGCTTCAGATTTTTTAATTAATTTTAATTCTGTCTCCATGTTTCACTTCTTCCATCAGTCTCTCAGTTTTTCCCACACACATTGGTTTCACATTTTTAAAAGAATGACTACTCTTTACGCTCTTCCACAGCTCATTGAAGCTGGGATGGTACTTGACCCAGAACACTTTAACTATATTGTTAAGCTTTTATACCAAGTACAGGCTTCCAAGCGAGAAATAACTGCAGTTCTGGAAATGAAATCCAGGTAAGAAAATCATTATAATTAGGACTAAAATATATGCATTTTGGTGGGGACTTAAAAAGGATGAAGACAAAGCACTTATCATTCTTCATATGCCCACCATAAGCCCTTATCCCCCTCTTGACTATGGCCTGGTCACATTGTCATCAGCTGCCTCTAGCTAACCCTCCTGGCCAGCCTCACCAAATCGTTTTCATCACCTGATTTCATCTCGCTACCTAGCAGATCAAATGGAAAGACTCTCTTGCTCTGTTTCACAGCTTACTTAATTCTACTTAATGCACTCTTTTACGTGTATTCAAATTACTTTAATCCTTCTTTTTCTTTCACTCACTTCTTGTCATGTTAACTAGATAAAATATTTTAAGTTTTCTCCTTCATTCTTTCTCTGACTTGTTTGCTTTCTCTGTTTAGCTTATGAGCCTCAAAAGGCCTTAAAAAAAAAAAAACCTATAATAATTACAAGAGTAGTACCATAACATACCTGTGTTGAGAAAAAGGAAAGCCATGACTTTGATAAAAATTTTATTAAACTGTCACATACATAGAGAAAAGTATACAAATTTTAGGTGTTTAAATGAACCATAACTTTTTAACAAATTCAGATTTGATAAAGTACAAATGATACCAACCAGAAAAGTCCTTGAGAAAGCCCAGAAAGCTCCTTCAGAGGCATTTCCACCTTTACTTCATTTCTCATGATCCTCTAATACAGAAGTTTCGACACTAGTATTCAGAGGCCAAAAGAAATTGACGGTAGCATTTATTAAGAGGTTAGATCCAAACAAATCAATAGTACTTTGACAGTGTCTGACAGATGTCGTGAAAATATTAAAATAACCTGAGGAGCCCCTGTGAATTTGCTCTAATGCCGTTTTATTAGTTCCCTTTTTTTTCCCATACCCATTCAGTGTGATTATTCATTTATAGAGCATTTAGATTTATTTGTTACTGTTTGTATTATATTTTCAGTATCCCACATCGTAGTCTGTTTGATTTGGGAAAGTATGTGAAATACTACTGTTAATTACAACTATCAGTATAAACAGATGCAATGAGAAATGTTGTTCCCCCTTATCCTACTCTACCATTTCTGTTTCCTCCTCCTTTTCACCCCTTTTCTACCTACGTACTAGAGATAACCAATTTTTCTGGGGTTATCCTCTTATAATGAGCAGATATTTATATATTTTCTTATACCAACTTCTTTGTTACACACAGTGTAGCATATAATGAATTTCAGATTTGCTTTTTTCACTCAAACAGTATATCCTGGAGGTTAGTCTAAATCAGTTTAGAGAGAAATTTGTCATTTTTTAATAAAGGCAAAGTACTCCATTGTTTGAATGTACTTCAGGTTATTCATTCAATGTGTGGGTATTTAAGTTGTCCCCAATATTTTGCGATTTAAAACAATGCTACTAATCTTGGATTGGAAAAAATTAATATTGTTAAAATAGCCATACTATCTAAAGCAATCTAGATTTAATGCGTTCCCAATCAAATTAACCATGACACTTTTCACAGAACTAGAACAAATAATCCTAAAATTTATATAGAATCACAAAAGAATCTTCAGTGAAGGAGTCAAGAATATTCAATGGAAAAAAGACAGTCTCTTCAGCAAGTGGTGTTGGACAGCTTCATGTAAATCAGTGAAGTTAGAACATTACCTCACAAAATGTACAAAAATTAACTCAAAATGATTCAAAGACCTAAATATAAGACATGACACTGTAAAAATCCTTGAAGAGAACATAAGCAAAACATTTTCTGATGTAAAATGTAGCAATATTTTCTTAGACCAGTCTCCCAATGCAAAAGAGATAAAAGCAAAAATAAAAATAAACGGGACCTAATCAAACTTAAAAACTTTTATACAACAAAGGAAACCGTGAACAAAATGAAAGACAGCTTACAGACTGGGGGAAAATATTTGTAGAATGAGGCATCCAACAAGGGCTTAATTTCCAAAATACATAAACAGGTCATACAACTCAATATCAAAAAAAACACCAAAAAAAAACACCCCACCCAGTCAATAAATGACAGAAGACCTAATTAGCCTTTCCTCCAAAGAAGACATATAGATGGCCCATGTGAAAAGATGTCCAGCATTGCTGATTATTAGAGAAATGCAAATCTACAGTGAGGTGCCACCTCACACCAGTCACAATGGCCATCATCAGAAAGTCTACAAACAGTAAATGCTGGAGAGGGCATGAAGAACAGGGTGCCCTCCTACGCTGTTGGAGAGAATGGAAATTGTTGCAGCCACTGTGGAGTACAGTACAGAGATTCCTTAAAAAGCCAAAAATAGAGTTGCCATATGATCCAGCAGTCCCATCCCTGGGCATTAATCCAGAAAAGATGAAACCTCTAATTTGAAAAAATATGTGCACCACAGTGTTCAGAGCAACACTGTTTATAATAGCCGAGACATCGGAAACAACCTAAGTGACCATCAACAGATGAATGGATAAAAATTAGGAATTTGTCCTTCCTTTTTAATGCTCTGGAATAATTTATAAAACATTGGGACCAATTACCAAAATTGACCCCATCGTTGGCTCTTCTACAGTATTCTTAATTTATTGGCACCCTCCTCTTTGCACCCTTTCTTCTCTTCCTAGTTGCCAAAGCATACTTCTCCTTTTATTTTTGTTTTTTTCCCTGTCCCTGAAGCTATCCATGCATTTCACATTTGCTGTGTTCAAATCATACAAACTTCTGAATTCCTTCTGTGTGGTTTGTGTTTTCATCTACCCGCTTTTTTTACTTAGCATTTTCAAACTCTGTGTGGACTTTGTAATGGTGATTTTAGTCACTGTTAGGTCCTTCTGCTAGTTTCCATCTGAGGTTCTCCCCTTACAGATACTTTTTGTTTGCTTGCTCTGGTTTGTTGTGGTTGTGTTTGCTTGCCTCATGTCCTTCTGGAGCAGAGGGTGGAGTGAGAGCAGTAGAGAGCGAGTGCTAGGATTTCTTTGGTGTCTTTTTTTTTCCTCTTTGTATTCACAATTATTTTGAAGCTTTGACATTCTCTGTCTTCAAGCTGGGCTGAAAATATGGTTTCATATGGAATTGTTTTTCCTCCTCATTGCCTGTGGTTCAGGAGGAAATAGTTTAAGGTAACTGTGCAATTACCATTTTATTCAGCGCTAAAGAATTTTTATAGCATATTACTGTCTTTCTCCAGTCTTTTAGGTATAAGTTAACAAATGAATTAGGAGCAATATTGACTTTGGGGGAGTGAACATTATTAACCCTTTTCTGTTGTTAAAGGTTACGCATGAGGCAATTGAAAAAGAACTGGAAATGTGACTTAGAGGCAGCCTTGAATGAAGTAGAGGTATGATGCTCATCTTTTAAATACATAGCTGGGAACTCTGAAAACCAGTAACAACAAAAAAACTTTGAATAGTAACCCAATCTTAGAAAAAGGTTTACAGATGCAGCTGTTTCACAAAGAAGAGAAGGAAAAGAAGTTTAATTTTTTACAAGTTAATGCTTTCAACTGCAAACATAATTTCTAGAGTTTGAACTATTCTAAAAATCATTCTAGACATAGTTGTTCAGTTTAAAATTAACATATGTTAAGCTATAGTAATCAATAACTTGGCTTTTAATTCTTATAACTAGGTGGACTCTTTCAGTGCATGAGTGAGTTGGCTTTCTTGTCATGATCCATGGGTGATCATATTAAATAGACAGTATGTGACCTGACAGGGTAAAGCCATGGTCACTGTGTACTCTCCAAGCATTTAAAGTCTGAATAAGAAATAGAGGACTTTCAGGATGACTTGACTTTTTAATTTAAGATCATTTTTATACTCTTTCTAATAATTGTTGATCTAGTATACATTAATATTTATGTCCTTGAAACAGTATATTTTGTTGGTATAGAAAACTTTTACTTTAGAATAGAAAATAACAGTAAGATAGTAAGTTTACTGAAATTTACTTTGTAGGTCCTTTTGTAGAAGATATGTAATGCCCAAAATTGTATGTGGGCCCCAAATCACAAATGGCCAAATAATAGTAAAATGTAGTCTCTAACAGTAATAAAATAATGTATTAGTGGAGGCAGCTCAAATCGTGCTGCTGGTCATCTTTTCTCCGAAAACCGATCTCCACCATGTATTCCAGGTTTGGGGATGATGTCATTAAGTACATTAGGAACTAAATAATTAAAACAAGTGTACGTTGACATCTGGAACTTACACAGGCTTTGCCATGGTCAGAAAAGCAAATTGTACAGTAACATGTTACTGCTGTTACAACATTTGCCAGGAAGCTTATATAAGATTTGCAGACATCACGTATTATTAATTTATGTAATGCCTACATGTGCCTTCCCCATAATATGTTTGCATAAATGACAGCTTATATTTTTTGTTTTGTTTTTAATAATTCTCATAGCATTGTAAAGAAAAAGGTGACTGGACCAAATTGGGAAATGTATACATTAACATAAAAATGAGCTGTGAAAAATTTGCAGATTTCCAGAGGTTTTGTGCTTGTATTGCTGAAACACTAACAAAAGACTATAAAGAAGAGCGACCAGGTGTTCCATTTTGTGAATTTGCTGAAGCAGGTAAATGCTGCTGTTTTGGTCAGAGTACTGCTTGTTAGGGTGATACCGTGTTCTTTCTTATTGATTGATAGATTGACTGGCACAGTGTTCAAAACATATAAAGCTCCTAATAGTCTCCATGTTGAAGATAAATTAATATTGCAGGTTTTAGATACTATTTCTTCTCTTTATAAATTTTTCCATCTATTTATTATTAATTTAAATTATAATGATAAAAAAGTGATAAAAGATCAGTATATCAGATGTTTCATGTTCTTATTTTTCTTTTCATTCAGATTGGTAAAACTGTTGATACCAAATTATAGGAGAGAATCTGAATTTGGGGATCATTGTTACCATCTTCACTATTGCAATTCTGTGTGTGTGTGTGTGTGTCTGTGTGAGCCCTTCACTACTATATTCTCTGTCAGGGATGGCAAACTGTAAAGGAGCAGATAGTAAATATTTCAGGTGTTTCATACACAGCATATGATCTGTGTTACATAGTTTTCTTTTCAAACAACCCTTTAAAAGTAAAAACCGTTCGTAGAATCTCATGGCTATACAGAAACAGGCCACGGGCCAGATTCAGCCCATGGGCTGTAGTTTGCCAACACTTGGTCTTTGTGGTAGTATCACTAATTCCATATTAAATTTGCCTTTTCCATCATTCAAAGTGACTATTTCATTTTCTTCCGTGTATCTACTTTGTGTTCCAGTTAGCAAAGATCCGCAGAATAGTGAAGTAGATAAAACTTTGCTGGGAAGAATCGGAATCAGTGCTATGTACTTCTATCACAAGCTGTTGCAGTGGGCCAAGGTACTTCACTAAATTTTTGTTTTGGCTTGGTCTGTAGAGTGTTCGTTTTACATTTTTGTATAGAATATAAGTTAACCCTGAAAGTTAAAATTTTGCTGATTATCACTGTAGGGGGAAAATTGAGCCTCAGACAGTAAGTGAATTATTAGGTGATATATTTGGGTGGTATATTATTGGTGGTATATTTCCTGATAGTTCAGTTGGTAAAGAGTCCACCTGCAATACAGGAGATCCCAGTTTGACTCCTAGTTCGGGAAGATCCCCTGGAGAAGGGAAAGGCTACCCACTCCAATATTCTGGCCTGGAGAAGTCCATGGACTTCTTCGCAAGGATTCAGACATGACTGAGCAACTTTCACTTCACTTCACTTAGGTGGTGTATTAGGAACATGTGGAAAGGAGGTGGCATGAGACTGACTACTAAGAAGAATCTCAGTATAGGGAATACTTTGGAAGCTGTGCTAAATAACATTTTTACTTGAAGCACCTGTCAATTCAGTATATTTTGACAACTCCTGAGTATTGGTAGTATTACAGTTTTGGAAGGCCTCTTAAGATGAGCCCAAGATACAATTAATAGAACTCCTTTAAAATTACTTCTTAGGATTCCCTGGAACACTGTTGGTATCTTCATGTCTACCTTTGAGATTAGCTCATCATAGAAGCAGTATAGCAACTCTAGACCATATTGTACTCCCTGAGGTATACTTCCCTAAGGTGCAGGTAGAGTGATGGAGTCAATAAAGTAAAGGACAGGAAAATCCAGAGTAGGGAGAGAAGTGCTGAGATATGGAGAGTAGGATAGTGCAGAGTGAGGTTGCTGTTGAGTCAACTATTAAAACATACTTTTATCTCTTCCTTCTTTTTTTAATTCTTATACTGGTCTATTTCTATGCAGTCAAATGCAGGTGGTTTCCTCCCTCTCGATTCTCTTGTTTTTACATTTCTTTTTTTCTTAATTTGTTTTTTTTTTTGAAGGATAATTGCTTTACAGAATTTTGTTGTTTTCTGTCAAACCTCAACATGAATCAGCCATAGGTATACATATATCCCCTCCCTTTTGAAACCCCCTCCTATCTCCCTCCCCACTTCCTTCTTTTTTATAAAGAGGTTGTTTCACAATTGAAATAATATTTAAGGACATTAAATGTGTACATGGTCACACATGTACAAAATTCAAAAATTTTTTAAAGACAAACATTTTAAAATAATCATTGTACAGAAGATCTCCAGTTTCCAAGCTCTTCAAGAGCGCTTATTATCTGACAGACCTGGACTGGATAAAATGTACTTTGTCCCCATTCTCACAATCTAGCTTGAGGTCTATCGTAGCATTAATTTCTTGGGTATTTAGTGCTTGAGAATTTGAGGACTGCCTAGTAGGAAAGTTCTTTTTAAAACTCAGACTGATTTTGCTTTAATTTCAGAGTATATTTTAATTATATTTGGTTGGTTTTTTTTTTAAGATATAAGCGGTTGGTGAATTTGTGCCTATATTTTAATTTTAAATGTTCACTATCTTATTCAGAATGAGTATTTTATTTATTATCTTACTTAGCTGAATTTTTAATGAAATGTAAATGAAAATTTTTAATAAAACTTCCTTTCTGAACATAAAAGTAAAACTGTTGGAATTAAACTTAAGGTATCCCTTGAAAAATGCACTCATTTAATGCAGTCAGATTGAAAGTACTTTGACATCATAATATGCATCTGACTCAAAATAGCATGTAATATAATATGAAGCAAGAGTCTGTCAACTAAAAGCCAGATCTGGCCCACAGCCTATTTTTATATTACTCATGAGCTAAGAATGTTTCTTACATTTTTAAAGACATAGAAATTTAAAAACAACCAAAAAGAATATGCAGCTGACCAAATGTGACTTGCAAAGCCCAAAGCATTTACTATCTTACTTTTTATAGAAAACTTTTGCTGACCCTAATGGAAATAATAACACATGTCCATAATAACACATGTCCAATTTCTAATGTCTACCCTAGAGACAGTCTTTATGTAGACTATGTGAAACTATTAGCCTATTGACTCAGAAAAACAATTTTCAGCCAACAGTTTTATCCCCTTTTTTCCCCACTGTCATTCTTTATCTCAATTTTTTATTAAATTATCTTCTTTTCATTGACTCTCCCTCCTGGGTCTCAGGATGATCAACATAAGAAGAGCAGGAACATATAATGGGTAGTTTTCCACTTTAAGGCATGAAATCTTTTTGCCAAATGGAGTCTTAAAAAGGAAGCTCACTGACTAAAACAGATGAAGGGAGATCCACTGAAAGGAGGCCCAGTGGTTAATGAGGCAAAGTCCTGCTTGCTCGCCTTCCCTTTCTGTTTTCAGGGCTGAGCTGGAAAGGGCTTAAGGAGAGTGTCTTGAAGCAGTTTGATAGCCATCAGTCTCGAATGATGGTTCAAATTGCATAATTACCTTCTATATAATCTTCAGTGACTTTGTATCTCTTTAATATTCTAAATGATTGACAAACAGTGTTCTTTTTTTTTTCTCTAGGGAAGGAAAGTCTTAGATAAACTATATGAATTAAAAATACATTTTACAAGTTTAAAAGGACTTATAGGGCCTGAGAAGTTAGCACCGAGATGTCAAATTGTGAATATTGCAGCAGAAATTTTTCTAAAAAGTGGAAGCCTAGATGGTGCCATTTGGGTATTAAGGGGTAAGTTCTGATACATACCAGCATGAAATATTTTGTAAGCTTATTATAAATTCTTAGATTTGTAATTACCTCAAGTTGATATTAAATGGTGGGTGATAATTTGGCCTAAGCCTCTAGTGTTCATGTGGGTAGGAAAGATTGTTGTGTAAAATGAAAGGAGAATGTTAACCTAGCTTTAAAGAGAAACTGTATGAACCTTTGTTGAAAAGTTAGTTGTTACTTTGGCCTCAGCACCATAGAAATGCTTTACCTGATTATCTCAGTTAATCTTCATGGAAACCCTGTGAGTTTCAAATTATTACAATCCCCATGTTACTGATAAGAAAATCTTATTGGAGACAATAAGCAGCTTGCCCAGAATGACATAACAAGTAAGATGTGGAGGCCAGATTTAATCCCAGACAGCCCAGCTTCAGAGCCCAAGCTTCAGCTGCTGAGGCAGGGAAATACTAATTGCAATCTATATAAACCCTATCTTTGCATGTGCCGACAAGCTGACTCCAAACCAAGACAATAAATCTTGTTTTCCCTAGTAAGTCAATTCATCTAACAGAAATTACAATGCAGTTAAGCCAGCAGAAGCAACTAGGGTCAGTTGGGCATGAGGTAAATATAATTTAGAGAGCAAAGTAGTAGCACAGCATCTAATGTAGCTTTGGCTACTTAGATCATCAAGCAGATTTTATTTGATAAAATGGGATAAATAAGAATGAAGATGGAGAAGGAAATGACAACCCACTCCAGTATTCTTGCCTGGAAAATTCCATGGACAGAGGAGCCTGGTGGGCTACACAGTTCATGGGATCACAAAGAGTCAGACACAGCTGAGCGAGCGACCACCTGAAGGAAAGCGAGAGCAGCTGTTGTGTGATTCAGTGGCAACATCGGACCAGTGAGTGATGACGTCCAGCCTGATGATGACAAAGACCTGTGACTGCCACACATGACTACTCTTGGCCCAGGAATGTGGAAGCCGCCATTCACAAGTCTATAACAAGATGACTGACAACTGGAGGTAATTTCCAATTTATCGCAGCCCACTGGGTCCCAGAGTGATATCCTTGGCTCTTGTTCACAGGACTTTCCACGTATTATGGATATTAACCCTGTATCTGTGATGTATTTTCCCAGTGTTCAGAGTTGCTATATATGTAAATGAAGCTGATAAGGGTCTGGATCATTAAGAAAAGGTATGGTACGAGGGGAGAGAAGCCCGTTCGGTGACCAGGAACAGCAACATAGAATGGAAACAGTTACTACAAAGAAGCTGGTGCTTTGGAAGGAAGAGCACCTGGGATGAGTGTCACAAGCAAGCGTTTTTACAAGGATCTAATGAGATGAAGCAGATGAAGTCCTTGGTGAACCACTCAGTGCTGTGAACACCAGAGGTGGTGCCAGCTTTTGGACTTCTTATACATGAGAGAGAAATAAACCCTCTTGTTTAAAAAAAAAAAAATGAAGAAACCTCAAGAATCTCAGAGTTTAGGTAGAAGACAGAATAAACCCATAAGTAAATAAACTTGAAAGCTTTTGCACTAACACACAAAACCACCATATGTACATATTTATCTATATATAAAACACCTGCATTTATCGAATGCTGATATTTTATGGAATATAGAGGTTGTGATGTGACTTTGTGATCAAAAGCTTGTTGGAAAAGGTTTTCTTCAACTTAACAAATATAGCCAGTGAAGTTTCCTGGGAGAAAGATTAACCAAAATAGAAAGGTACAACACAAAATACAAAGATACAAATACAAAATAGAATGTTTGTAAAAAGAGGAAGTAGCAAAATGCAAGCAAGAGCTCACAAGCTCCATGAGAAAGAAAAAATGTGGTAAGAAATGGAAAGGGTAAAATAGTTGGTAAAAATGGGTATAGGTGAACATTTGCCTAACCAGTCTTTCTCTCACTGGAGATTCTGGGAGAGTCTATGGGAGGGGTATGGAGTGGGCTATGGAGATTTAGAATTTTTACAATTTTGATGTTTCAATTTTTAGGTTATCTTTTTAAATTCTGTCAATGATCAACACACGGTTTTCTTTTGCAGTGACCTTTTCATTTGAAAGTCATTTTTCATGAGTAAAATTTTATTTCTTCTAAAAAATGATCCACAGAAGTATGTTAAGTTGCTGCCAGAACTTTTTTCTTCTTCAAAGGGTTCTGCAGTTAACAGGCCATTGTCAAGAAAGGAAATACAAGTGGCTTGATCTCACTTGTAATAACTGAGAAATAAATATTAAAATCCTAAGCACCTGTCAGACCAACAAAGATTAAAGTTTAGTGATAAGCTTTTTTTGAGGGTATAGAGGAATGAACCTTCACATGGATTGTATTTAGGAGCTTTTTGACAAAATATCTGTCAAAATTTAGTAATGCATATTTCCTTTATTAGCTCCATTTCTAGGAATTTGTCCTACAAACACATTTATTTCTATATTTGAAGGTATGCAGCGTAAGTTATGTGAAATCTCTTTTTTTTACCGTCAACAATGATAACAAAGAATTCCAGATAACTGAAGTGTCCGTTAAGGATATAACAGTTAGTGAAGCTGTGTAACAGCCAGATGATGGAGTAGAATGAGTTAGAGGCACAAATACTCATTGGAATGATCTCCAGGATTTATTACCAAATAAAAAAAGGAATGTTCTGAATGGTGTACACAGTATGCTACCATTTGTGTTAAAAAAAAATTTTTTTTAATAGATACATACATATTTGCTTTATACCCTTAAAATAGTTGCAGAAGGATGCATAAGAAATTGTTGATAGTGGTTGCTTTTGGGAAGAAGAATTGAGTGTTTGGAGGACAGGGATGAGAGGCAGATTAGCTTACATATTTTTCCTATATTTTTTTCCTTTTAAAAACATGTGCAATTATTACCTACTAAACTTTTTAAAGAAGGGGTTTACATACACTTCATTTGAGAACTAGAATATTTTACATGTTTTTATTTATTGCGCAGCAGGCTTTTTGGTGAGAAGTGCTCCATTGTTTTGACTTTTCATGTGTTCACTCTCACATTTTAAACTCTTGTTCAGCACCTTGTTTCCTGGCAAATGAGCGACAAATTCCTACCTTGCCTTATACCCTTACCAGCATTTAAAAAAAGGAAAAAAAACCTTGAAACCACAATTTTATAATCAAGATTGGGAGGCTGAAAAATAAGTATCTTAACATTCTAGAATACAAATTTTTGTTTTAAAAAAAGTTACGCTATTTGTTGAGAAACTGCTCTTAAATTTTAAAGTAACTTTTATTGCCTTTATGTAAGTAATATTTAGTCATCATAGAGAAATAATAAGAGATGGATAAGCAAAACTGATGATAAAAAACTTCTTATTTAGCCACCCATCCGATGTTAAAAATAACACCGTAGTTTTGCTATACAGACTCTTTTTATACCTTGCATTTTGTTTAGGCATCAGTCTTTCCTTGAACATTTTTCTGTAAAAGGAAATGTTCCTCTCCAGCATCACTTAATGGGCTGCGTAGTTTTCCATCTTATGAACAAATATAGATAAACACAGATACATAGATATGTCCATGCATCCACTTTTCTTGAACTAGCTGGTTTTTAAATTGCTATGATAAACAATAATCCCTTCTAAACATCCCTGCTAAATCTTTATTATGCCCTTAGGATAAATTCTGGTGGAATTGCTGGGCAAAGGTAAGGGCAGTTTAAAGCTTTTTGGTAAATGTTGGCATATTTGCCCTTGGTACCACTCAGATTTGCAGCAAATTATTTTGAGTTTATTAGAAAGCTTCCCTTTGTGAGAAAAATCCTTGAGGAACTATTGCATAGGTACCATCTATACAGCCTGTCCTGTTAGGGCCATGGGTGTACATTGACAATACAGATGTTACTGCCCAATTTCATGGTTTTTAGTTATCTGACAAACTGGTGCACTTTAGGTAAACCCTAATCTGGCTATTCTGAATATTCCATTCTAGGTTTTAAATATGTGAGTAGAATTCAGAAGCACTCTACACCTTTAGAAATGTGCTAATTATAGTCATCTCACCAGCGTTTGAAGTTATTATGAAACAACCTTTGAATATTAATTATTATTTTTCCTATCTCTTTGCTAGTTTGATAGGATAAAAGTGATATTCACTGGTTGTTTTGCATTTAATTGCTTGTTAAAGAATTTAACTATTTTTGTTTCCATTTGTACTTACTCTTTTGTGAGTTACTAGTTCATATTCTTAGTCTCTCCAGTATTTCTCTTCATTATTGATTTAATCACTTTATGAGCAGGTTAATGAAGGTGTCTGTATAAATGAGTTAGTAATTGTGGAGCACTAATATTTGTAAAATGTTGCCTCGTAGGTAGTATAAATCAAGTCTGCCAGTCAAATGGGCTCTAGTAATTTTAAAACAAGCTCCTGTTTTATTAAAGTTTTCTTTTCCATACCTAAGGCTTTATTTTGGCATTGTATACTTGAATTACCAAATCTTTCTGTAATACTTTCTTTATTTACCGTGCTGGAAAGGCCACAAAAGCATAACTCCTGCTCTTAGCCCAGTTGAAAAAGAATGCAGAAAAGTGATTTGAATGTTATATAACAGCATTTCATTATGTGTCCCAACCTGTGTATAATGATTGAGGGAAATAGGTAAATAGTAAAATACTGACATTTCTACCATGTTAGCACCTTGGTGTTTTGTACTACGGTCTGCCATTGTTTTTCTCAGTGTGAAAATTGGCAGAAATTAAGGAACTTCAATATAGGTAATAACTCTCTTTTTTTTTTTAAGCTATGTGTTGGGTACCTAAGTGTTCATTTTATTATTATGCTTTTATTATTTATATATGTTAGATGTTAACTTGTACATAGCAAATATTTAAATATTTAAAAAATTTTAAATAGGCAGATATTGTGGGGAAAAGCTGTTCCCCAAGAATACCAAAACTAAATTATGTATTCTTTACTGTAAAATTGTTCAATTTGTCCACACAAATAATATATTACAGTATAACATATACACATTATAATCTTAAACATCATATAAAAGTAATCATTAACTTCAGAATCAATAACTGATTAGTACATTTAGAAAAATGAAGAATTAGTAAAAAGATTAAAATAACAATGGTCATTAGTTTGCATCTTCTTAGGATGCTAATCATCACTATATGCATTGTTTCTAATAAATCTGAGCTGTGGTTATCTTTCTGAGTATGCATATTTAAGTTTTGCCACTTTCTCTGAAAGATATTTAAAAACATTAGTTGTGATTATACTGTTAAGTAATTTTCATGGTGTAAAGTACTTGTACTTTTCCTTCTTGTAAGAGTCCGAGTGGATCATTAATACACCAGTATGGCCTTGTGATAGACTGGATGTGCTCAATCGGCATAATCTGCTCTGTACAATCGCACATGAAATCTTAGCAAAGAGTCTTTACAGACAGACATTTGAAGTTTTGCAAAATCTACCAGGTTTTCAAAATTCTCAAGGTATGTTTTTTCAAAGTCTAGCTTAATTATCTCTGGCCCATCTGGTATTTAATAAGAAACAGTTCTCCACCTGCCTTGGTTGAATTTTATATTCCAGCATGTATTTTTAATGATGTTTGTTTTTGTAAAGTGTGTTCTCTGCAAATTGAATATGCTTTCCTGATGGTTTAAAAAAAAAAAACAGAAATGCTTATCTTTGGGTTGTCTGTCAGCAGTTCCTGAAAGCAGCATTTCATCATTCCCCTTTTCCTTCCTCTGTCAAGTCATTAGCAAACAAGTAAATTAATCACATAACAAATATGGAACTTAGTCTCCATTGGAACATAGAAAAACATGGAATAAATGGAGGAAATACAGCAGATGACAAGTTCAAAGAAAGAGATGCCCATGTGGGCAGTGGCAGGTAGTGCTGAATGCTTGCAGGTCATAGGTCAGTAGCAGGAGAGAGTACATGTCAAGGGAAACAGCAGAAGCTTTGTTTGGGTGAGGAATGAGCTGAGCAGTGGGTTCAGGGCATGGGTTCATGTTTAATGAAAACGCTGACTTGAAGGCCTCCCCTCAGTGCTTTGTCAGTCTCCATTTTCCCGTGTATTCCACTGAGATTCTCTATTGTCATTAACATTCTTATCCTTTTCTCCCTCTGGATATAAGCTTCTTAAAGTCAATGAGGTTTTCTTTATTTTAGTATCTCTGGTACAATGGTTTCTGTAGAACTAGTTTTTGATATACAGTTATCTTAATAATGAAACAAAGTAATAATAGTGAGATTGATCAGATAGTTGTGCCAGATTTTGGAAGCCCCTGAATGGCAGACTAAAAGATTTACTTTTCTATGTGTAGTTGGGGATCCCCTGAGTTTTGGGGTCAGGGAGTGATATAATAAAGTTGATATTTTAGGAAAGTTTCTCTGGTGTAAGGTAAGAAGATAAATTTCCTGATAAGGCCTGGACCACTGAAAAATCCAAAAGTGATAAAGACCTAGAAAGTGAAAGTCACTCAGTCATGCCCAACTCCTTGTGACCCCATGCACTATACAGTCCATGGAATTTTCTAGGCCAGAATACTGGAGTGGGTAGCCTTACCCTTCTCCAGGGGATCTTCCAACCCAGGGATTGAACCCAGGTCTCCTGCATTGCAGGTGGATTCTTTACCAGCTTGAGCCCCAAGGGAAGCCCATTAAAGACCTAGAGTCTAGGTCATAGACCCACCTAATTGAATATAGCAAATAAAGAGTTGGAAGTCTCCAAGGTGACTTCACTTTCTTCTGAATGAAAGGCAGAAAGGAGTAGAGATACCCAAGAAAGGAGGGTTTTGTTTTTTTTTTAATCTGAGAGTGAATATTTGTGAGTGTTTGTTTTATTTTTAGTAACAGGAGATATAAGTCTGAGGTCCATGCTATAGACAGAATGCAGACAGAACCGTACAGATGCAGTCACATGGGAAACCATGGACAGGGGTGTTAATGCAGCCTCTACAGTCACATTCGTTTCACATTCTCCATTACAAAGTAGACACACCGTTTTGCTTTTGTTGAATGCTTTTTTTTTGTTAACTTAGTGTATAAGATGATTGCATTTTGGTGACTGTGTCTCCTACAGTGGGTAGGAATGGGCCAAGGAGAGTAGAGGGGAAACGAAAGGAGTAAAAGAAAAGTTTGAGAGATGAACGTAGATCAGTTTCATTTTATCAATTATTTTTTCTTTTCAGAAACTGTGGAGGTCTCACAGTATAGCCTACTTTTTAATAAACTTCTAGATGCCTGTATAGAAAGCAACAGCCTTGGTATGTCATCCTCTGTAGCAGAATTCATGATTTCAAAGAGCATCCCTGTTGATTTTTCCTTTCTTAGAAGATTAATTACTTCTTTAGGAAGGAGTTGTTTATGGCTCAAAGCCAGAGCCCACTACAAAAGTAAGTTATATTTTAAACTTTAATTTTGATATATTGGTTTTGAATTTGATTTTCTAACCAGACATCTATGTATAATATTCACAATGCGACATTAAATATATAAAACGATCAGTTTATATATGTTTAAAAACAGTGGTCTACACAGATTTATGCTCTTTTGAAACCTGTTTTGTCTCTTATTTCTAATTACTATATTTTTATTTCTTTGCATATTGGCATGTCCACTGGAGGATATGAAAGGGAAATAAATGGCAGAATTTGAACCAGTTTGGCATATTTTATAAATATATAGGAGTAAAACACTTGGTAAAATGAAGTTTCAGGAATGTGTACTTATCCCTGACCTTTTTGGTTAGAATATTTTACAGCAGGCACACAGGAAGTACAGAGGCTGACATTACCGTGCAACGTGATATGTAATGGGTTCTCACATGGCTCTCAGTAACAGAACTTTGTTCATCTGTTAACAGTTGTTCTTTTCTAACAAGTATGCCTAGAAAAGGAATACTTCCTCTAGTCCCAAGCTCCTCGCAGGTATTTTAATTAGAAAACAATTCTGTGATCTACAAAGGAATTCTTTTCTGCCTTCATGCAGTGATTTGTCATAAATTTCCAATTCTACCACTACCATCTGTATAACAAACATTTGAGTACCTACTCTGTCACCATTGTGCTATATGTGTCAAACATCCCAGCCACCCCATCCGTGCCAACAGAAACCTCTCGGAACTGGAAGTGTTTCTCATGTTGCCAGCTGGGATCAGTTTAGCAAGTGGTAACTTTCATTTCCCCAGTGAGATGTGAAAGAAAATATTAGCATTAGCATTGCAGATAGTAAGATTAATATTATTTGATATTCTTATATGTGTGCTAGGTCATTATGTAAAATGTATTTCTTACTGCCAGTTACAATAAAAAGTTTTGAAAACTGAATTTTTTTAAAAGGATGATCAGAAATCTAGAGGCAAGGTGGAACTGTTTGTTCATAACACCTCATTTCAATTTTGTGGTTATGTTTCAACTCCTCATACTCTCTGCAGACTGCTAGAAATCTCACCACAAAGTATATAAGTAACTATTTGCTATAACTTCTTGATTTTAGTTTTTAGAATTGATGTTAATGAGATTATTTTTTTCCAAATAACTTCAATTTGGAGAAAATGCCATCAGAAGGCATTTATATATGCCACAGAAGCAAATTATTAACTTGGAAACATTTAACTGAGATTTCTATGATCTTTACGTTTTTTAGCTGAAGATGAAATTTTGTATTAAAACAACTAAACTTAACCATTTAAAAGTTTTAATTAATAGCTTTTTTAAGATAAAATTCAAATACATAGTTCACCCATTTAAACATGTACAATTCAGTGATTTTAGTGTATTTACAGAATTGTGCAACCATCACCACAATCAATTTTAGAACATTTTTATCAAGCCAAAAAGAAACTCCGTATGCATTGATTCACCCCCCCATACCCCCAGATTCTTTCAACCCTGGTAATTATTTTTAAAGCAATGTGTTAAAAGCAATTAATGCCTGAGTACAATTCAGTACCTTTCTTTTTAGTACTTTTCCTCTTATGTAAACACACCTATGCCTGATTTTCATATGCAGTGAAGCTTTAGGGACTTACACAAGTGAGGTTATAAAGAGTATTTTTGCTCTTTTTTTCTAATGTACCTGAGTTATAAAATGAAGTGAGTAATTTATAGTCACTGGTCGGTCTTCAGAGCATCACATTTCCCAACACTGTTGACATTTAAAATATCGACGGAACTCCCTTTGGATTTATCTTCACCCACAGGTTAACAAACACTTGAAAAGACTTTCAGTGCCTTATAATCACATCTAGTGGAAATATTTCATTATGTTGTGTTGACTATGGCTTAAAGTAAGTGGGCAGTTTTGAAAATTTCTCACTTCGTACTTAATGTTTCAAAAACATTTTACAAAGAATGATCTCAAATGTACTAGGATAAGCTCACTACCATATAATTTAATGCAATAAATCTGCCTCTAATGTGAAGAATTATTCTGAAACAAAAATAATTATCACCTGTAGATATTTTGGAAGCCTATATTTTCACCTGTTGGAGTTTTAGTAAAGTTTGATCTATTACTTGATTTTCAGGTGCTCTTTCACTGGGTTGCTACCCACCATTGGAAGGAAATTTGTACCGAAAACTTCTACTGATTCCATCCTATTTGTCTGAAATTGAAATGCTTTTAGCTATTGAAATCTTCCTGGTATCTAATGCTAGTAGTATTCAGAGTCCTGGAACTTCTCCACAGATGTTGCAGATAGTTTTAAAAAGGTTGGTTGAAATATTTCTAACTGCATCCTGACAGTAGGTCATGACTCCCTACACCTGCACTAGGATGTAAATGTTTTATCTATTTGTGTATATATATAAAGCATTTGCATATATATATGTTTATATACTTGTGCATGTGTGTGTTGGCAATCTTTGGTAACACGATGAGAAAGAATTTGACCTATTTGAGATTTTAAACTAAGTTAATACCTTTCAATAAACACTTTAACAGTTTCAAAGATCTTGTTAGATATCCAAAGAGATGGGTCTTCTTTAGATATGGACCTTTCTCATTTACTGGTGGTTTTTAGATAGGTACCTGAAAGTCCAACACAAAAGATGTAAGAACCAGGTCTAAAAGGGAAATACATGATCATTTATTAGATTCGGTCAAGAATCCTGTTGAAAATAAAGCCATCAGCCTAGTTTCAATATTTTAAAATATTGTAAGAAGTGCATGAATATTACTGTGTGGCTGTTGGACCAGAGTGACATCCTTTCCGATCCTTTTGTTCAAAGTCCCAGGATGTAGTTGTGTGCACCATTCCAATTTCTTGTCAGCTTTATCCAGGAAACTTGTAAGATAAGGGTCTCACAGGGCTCCTGTTTGAGAATATCTTAACAAGAATTTTACTTCAGTTTACTGGTGTTAGAAACCGTATCTTCAGACTGAATATTCTGTTAGTTATATCTCTTAACAGTGCATGTTACCCAAAACTTGGTGGCTTAAAACGGCAGAAATTATCTTAGTTCCCGTGGGTCAGGAATGTTGGGGGACCTTAGCCAGATGGTTCTGGCTCAGAGTCTCTCACATCCTGGAGTCAGGATGGGGTCAGGACCTGCAGTCTCCCACCTGATGACGTCACTGAGGCGGGAGGATCCATCTCCCAGCTGGCTCACTCATGCCTGTCAGCAGGAAGCCTCAGCTCCTTACCACACAGGCCCCTCCATAAGTTCCTTAAGTGTCTTCATGGCACGACAGCTAACTTCTTTCAGAGTGAGTGATCCAGGAGAAAACAAGGAGGAAGCTACAGTGCCCTTTTTGACCTTTGTGACCAGATCTGTGAAGGCTCTGACATTTCACCTATTTGCAGGCTATCAGTGAGCCTGCCGCAGTTTCACAGGTCCTGGCATAAGACACAAGACTTGTGGGTTGGAGACAGGAGTTGATCACTCGTGGCACAGCAAGCAGCAGGATTATCTGCATATTTGCATCTCTTCCTCTTGCTCCCAAGTCCCACACTCGAACCCTGATGGATACCTGTACAAGAAGTGAGTTCCATTACAGGAGAGGAATTCTGAACTTAGGAGCCCAGATCTTTTATAATGGATTATTAGCATGCCTGCCCCTTTGCTCTTCAGGTAGAAAGGCTATCTCCACCTTGTAAGGCTGTAAGCAAACCTGTCTTTGGCTCCCAAAGGAGAAGCTGTCTTTGTCTTTCAAAGTTTTTCACTGTAGTAAACATCCTTAAAATCTGGAACAAGGGAATAATCAGTCTCTGCTGTCAAAATTTCCAGAAATGCAAGAGACTTGAAACATTTTAAACTCACTAAAGTTAGTTTTTTTGCTAGAGCTCTTTTCTGAGGGCCTTGTATTTATGACTGTGCACTACAGCAGCATGAGTTATTTGCATTCCCTATTATCCTAATGCGGTTTGGTTTTCTCATAACTTTCCATTCCCCACACATATGCAGTCTCTATTCATTATTGAATGTGGTGGGGTGGGTATTTGTGACACCAGTCCATAACTAGTGACATGCCTAGAGCCTCTATTTTGTCCAAACCAATATTATTTTCTCTATTATCATACTGAGCCCTGCTTTGTTACATTAACTTCTGAGAGAGAATTTAATTCATCTTCAGACTGTCAAAAACTGCACATAGTTGGCATATGCCCAGATTTCAGACACTAATCCTAAGCTAGAATGTACTCGAAGTGGCCTGACCCATCTTTGCTCCCTGTGATCACTGATTCCTGTTCAAGTGGAAGTCCTCACTCCCCCCACTCTGTGGATCATACTTGGTGCTAATGCAGGTACACTCACACTTGGGCTTTGCTGCTGGACCCTCTGTGTGCCCAGGGCAGGATGCTGTGAACACAGAGGAAACAGTGATGCCTAATAACAGCTACATCTCTATTTTATATACTTCTTACTCCCTATCCCACAGGAGAAATAGCTATAATGTATGAGTTTTTTGAAATTTGGAGACTGGTAGAAAAGTTAGTTTAAAAGTAAATTTTAAAAAAAAAAAAGTAAATTATAGCACTTTAGCGAAATACCTTAAATTAGGACTGAAGAAAATAACTGGAAATTGAGTAAAGGCATACAGCATCTGTTTCTGTTACCAGATGTGAGCTTCATATTAAGTATATACTTAAAATTAAAAATAGTTGTATCAAGGTAAAACATGGAATGTTAGTATCTCCAAACGATTAAAACGATTAAATTTAATATTATGCATTATAATAATTAATTATACAGTTATTAATGACAGAGAGGTAGTAAGTTGTGTTCTAGATCATTGTTTCCAGACTACGGGTTGTAGCATATTGGGGTAGTGAAATCAATTTAGGGGGTTGCAACCATTTTATTTAAAAAAAAAAACAGAATTATTTAAGTTTCTATGTAGCAGGTGTATACTGGGTCACAATATAAAGTGTCTTTATTACTGTGCATCTTAGTCAAACAAGTATGAAAGCCACTGATAGAATATAGTAAAAGACTGTCATAACTTAGAACTAATACATATAAATTACTATCTTTTAAAGAAACTATATAGCTTCCTTTTAGAGTTTCTGACTTTGTGAGGTGTTCACTTTGTAGATGTGAAGAAAACAAATCTCGGAGCAAGGATGATTATCAAGCTGCAGTGGAAAGACTAATTATGGCTGCTCGTATATCAGATCCAAAGCTTTTCATTAAGCACATGACCGTCAATATTAATAAGGAACAGGTTTATAGTTTGGAACATTGTTCTGCCCTGAAATGGTTGAAAGAGAATATGAAGTGGGCCGGAAAGGTTTGGCTTTTCAATAAACATTAGTTAAAAGGCTTTTTTTTTTTAAGTTCAAGTAATCATTGTTGAAAATAAAAAGCAATAAAAATAGTTTTCACTATATTCAGCTTTTGCTCTTTATTGATGTATGTCAGTAGTTTTCAGACATTAACATTTTTGATTGATGTATGCAATTTAGAAGTTTTCCCATACTGCAAATGATGTTTGAGATTACTTCTTGACTTCTCTTTAGGTAAACTTGAGAATGGTGCACCGTTTAATATGAGGGAGACGTAAAGGAGAAAGTATGCAAGCAGGTATCCGGAGCTTTCAGACAACCATTAGGGGTCTGAAGTAAATTTGGTGAACACTCAGTCCAGTGTCTAAAGCCTGTTCTACATTTGTACTCTAGAGTAGTAAAAATAATACTGGAAAATGACTCAAACACTCAAATTCCAGAATACCTTCTGAGTTATACCAAAAATTTTATTCTCTTAAATGTTCCTTCAGTGTATCTTAAAACACTTTCTTGGAGATTTGTAATTTATGTACATTAGGTATGACTAAAGACAACAGTATTTTAAACAAATATGCCGGAACTTAAATATCCAAACAAGAATTGTACCTTTCAAACTACCTTAGGAAGTTTAAACTCCTTTTCTGAAGCCATCTGCAGAATCTGCAGCAGTCATTCTCCAAAGTAGTCATCCTCAATCGCTGATTTGATACTTCAAACCATAATTTAAATCATTTAGAGAAATGTCTGAGTAAGGGGACTGATTTAAAAAGAGTAAGTGGTGACTAGGGGAGCGGAAAGTATTTCTTAAAGGAGTTCCCAGAATATGTAATGGCAGCATTACTGGAATAAGTCTATAACCTCACAAGAATAAAAAAGCTAAAACCTAGC
The DNA here is from genome assembly GCF_049115385.1 of Moschus berezovskii. Taxonomy (NCBI): domain Eukaryota; kingdom Metazoa; phylum Chordata; class Mammalia; order Artiodactyla; family Moschidae; genus Moschus; species Moschus berezovskii. The sequence continues at coordinate 45,175,936 of NC_142483.1, read as the reverse complement.
ACTGAGTAAAATGCCTTACTATGATAAAATGTAGAATGAATACCCTCGTGAATGGTATATGGGAAATGAGGCAGAAGATGTCCAGAAAGAGGCCCAATTTTCCAGTATGAACAAACTGGGTGACTAATTGCCATCACTGAAATTCAACACCTAGGAAATAAATTGGGTTTGGAGATTACTACCATGAGTTTGAGGTGCTTTTGAGGACAAGTGAAGAACAGTAAGTGGACAATTAGAAACTTGGTGTTTCTATAGCTGGTAATTAAAACCCAAAGAAAAGAAATATGAAGCCATTTCGATGCTGGTGGCAAGGTTGGATTTGAAAGGATGAAGATGCAGAAGATGGTAAATTAAGCTTTTAGGGAAAATGGGATTGGATGGAACGGACCACACAAATTGACCAGATTGTTTCTAACAATGAGTAGTCAAGAACCCTTAGGGCTGAAACAAAGGGAGGTCTTGGGTTTTTTTACCCCCTACATCGGTCAACAGTACCAAAAGCTAGGAGAAAGAAGAGAACGGTTATAATATTTGCTTTATTTCATCTGTGGCAGTTTATGGGAATAACCAAAGCCATAGAAGCGAAATACAGCTAACAGTAAAAACCCATAGAAGCGAAATACAGCTAACAGTAAAAACCCCAAACTGTTGGTGGAGAATGCTCAAGGTTGCAAAACGTCTAGATACCGAAGGGGCCAAAGTCAAAACTACAAATCGGAGACAATAAATTGTTTTCATTGGTATTTGTGTAAAGGAAGTCAAAGGACAATCAGTAAGACCTTTAAATCTGGAGCTGTCAAGTGAGAGTCGTCCTAAGGCGACAGACCCGCGCACTCTGCGGACTGATCTGCCAAGCCAGCCTCCTCCCCTCCCAGGTTGAGGGGACCCGGGCCGGGGCGGAGAGCAGAGCCAGCGCATGCGCGCGCTCGGTCGCCCTTCCCTCCTTGCCCTCTCTGGCGACCCTCGGGCCAAGCCTGGCTACCTGCGGCCCAGTCACCTTCCGACTCCCTACCACCTAGTCCTTCATATCCGTTAGCGCTCATTCGCGCCTCCTAAAGCTTTCCGGCGAGTGCGCATAGCCCCCTCCAGGCCAGGAGGTAAGAAAACGGAGGGACGGGGGGCTTCTACGCTGCGGGAAGGCAAGCGATCACCGGGTCGCCGACGTCACCGCGGGGCTGAGAACCGCTAGGGTTTTAACCCGCGTCCCGGGCTTCGCGCAGGCGCCCCAGAGAGGAAGGCCTGGCGCGCTTCAGCCAATGAGAGCGCGACCTGCGGCCTGACCCCGAGCCCGGGCTCCTCTCGAGCGAGCCTCGGCGCCGGGTGCTGACGGGCTGGCAGAGCAGTACGCGCCCAGACGAGATTTCAGGGGAGGGGGCTCCCAGAGCCCCGGGGGTAGGAGCCCGTCAGAGCCAGTCGTCAGGTGCGGCGAGAGCAGGCGGGAGCGGAGCGAGCTCGTTGGCCGGACTGGCGCCCCGGTGCGCATGCGCCCCCGCGTGGCCCGGGGCGTCCCGCACGGTCCTGCGAGGGGCGACCGTCCTTCCACCTGGTGCCTAGTGGGAAGTAGAGCAGGTCAGAGCGAGCCCTCGCGGAGGAGACTTACTAGAGCTGTAAGCTGCAGGGCCGAAGGGACTCCGTTTGTCCCTTCAGGCTGCTCGGGGCAGAAGCGGGTGCGGGGGGCCGGGGGTGCGGCGGAGGCGGAGTGCGGGCCGAGCAGCAGTCAGAGTCACCTTAGCTCAACGTGCTAACTTTTGTACTCAGGCAATGCCAGCGGACAGCGTACTCGCGTCGCATCTGTTTTAACTTGTTTGAAATGAGAAACTTGAGACGATTTAGATTTTGTTTCCCCTATCGTATTTCCCCGAAGTCTTTGACTTATCATAGAAAAATGTTATGATTCAAATCTCAGAGCGTAAGATAAAAGGAAAGGAAAGCTTTAAAAACCTAGATATTTTGCTACAATTTATTAATTTATCTAAAAGGCTTCCTGCTTTTGCTTTTTCTTTGCGTTTTCCCTTCCCTAAGTAGTATTAAACTGACGAGCAATGAAAAATTGCCTGCTTTTATCTCTCCTTTATGTAACATACTACTTTTAAAACCGTAGAAGATAGTTACTAAGGAAAGCTACAGTTTAAATTAGAGTAAACCTAAGGATATTAACCCTGTTAAAGTAAATGACTTTCAAAAAAAAATTATGCCACCTGACTAAAGATCAGTACTAAGACCTCTATGTGGCAAACATGGTTTGTCAAATGTAATTTAAACCAAAATTTTAAACTACCCATAATTTGACTTTTCCACCTATTTAGATACCCATTTCTACCCAATTTGATTTGAAACTGCCCAGATTTAATGCCTCACTTTAAAGAGCACAGAATTTGGGTTAAAGTCAGAAATTTTCGTTTTATGAAATAGAAGCTAGTGTTGTCACTATGAAGTGTATTACAGCAACCATTTACTATGGTACTATGGTTTGTAATTGAATTGCATCTTTCCTGGTCTTCCTCCCACCATGCAGAGGATACAGGCTCAGTGGAAAAGCCTTCCAGAGCCCCGCCATTCTAAGTGTAGCCCCTGGGAGTTGCCCGTGGTACTTTGTGCATTGCTATGTCGTTTCATTTACTGCAGTGTTTTATAATCATCTGCTTCAGTCTGTTTTTCCAATTCTTCCCTCTGTCCTAGACTGTAAATTTTTGGAGTGGTGGAGTTATCTTGGTATTTTTCTGTTCCCAGTGTTTAGATAGAGCCTGGTACATGATAAGTGTTTGGGTAAATACCTGTTGATGAGTTAGGTAATTAAGTTTCTCCCAAGTTTGAGTTTCTCCCAAGTGTGGTAAGACAGAGGGATGTTTTAGTCATTTTGTAGCATGCCTGAGGCCTTTTCAAATGGAGGACTAGTGGGCCAGGTGAAATGCAGACAAGATCGGCCCAGGTATGAATTTGAAGACCAGAATCCTGCCGCTGACCTGGGTGCCTCCGCCTTTTGGACTTATTTCTCACTTGCAAACGGGAGCACCCAGCTCTGCCCTTCAGTCAGCTGATAGTGTTTTGACTTTCTTTGTAGCTGGTCCTGTAGATCTGAATCTTCTAGTCTTCTTAGCAATTATATTTCTCATAGTAAATTTAAAAGTTGATCATGGGAGTTGTCAGCCTCGTATGTTTCATTTTCGCAGGGCCTGTTTATTTCTGACTGAAGTGATAAAATTGGGTGCTTGGTCTTGAAAAGATGAGAACTGACCCAAGATCTATGCCACGCGAAAAGGCAAGCAGCCCTGTGTACCAGCCTGCTGGCCTATAACCTTATTTCCACTTAGTTGTTTGTTTTTTTTATCTCAAGAAGTAGGTTAACCATACAGGAAACAAAGAACAAGGTCAAGCAAAACTTAGGATCTTCATTTGATTTTTAGCATACAATTGACCATATAAAAATCTTTCCCTCAAATTGTACTAAACAGGTATATTTAAAGAATTAAAGCTTAAAAGTTTCCTAACAGACCCCTCAATCCTGTAAATGATAGAATGCCTTAAGGCAGTGATTCTCACCTGAATTTGGAGAGCCACTGCCCTAAAGGATATTCCCTGTTTTCTTTTTCTTCTCTTTCTTCCCTTGTATGTGTCAGCCACTCAGTCGTGTCCGATTCTTTGAGACCCCATGAACTCCTCTGTCCGTGGGATTTTCCAAGCAAGAATACTGGAGTGGGTTGCCGTTCTTTCTCCAGGGAATCTTCCTGACCCAGGGGTAGAACCAGGTCTCCTGCATGGCGGGCAGATGCTTTACCATCTGAGCCACCAGGAAAGCCTCTTCTTCCCTTCTTATCTCTCCTGTTTTTTCAAAAAATGGGTCCTGATCTGATCACGCCTTCCCTATCACTTAGTTGTCAGAGCCTGCTCTTAAAGGAGGGCTAATAGGAAATAATTTTTTCCAGTGATTTAAATAGGAAATGAACATCTTAGAATTGTAATTTGGTTGAGTGTCTATCAGAATTATTAAGTAAAAATCTTTCTTATGTACATGGGCATTTTCCTGTAGAAATATGAATGGCCACCTTTGGGGAAGGGAAGGATTGTTGGCAAAAGGAAAAGAAGTCACGTTCCCTCTCATAATGCCTCTCCACCTCCGAGTTGTGAAACACTGTCTTTAAAAAGCCATGTTCATTCATTGAAAAGGCAATTGCCACAGCACAATACACTTGATTTTACCCGTATCGGTTCCTTTGCGTTTTGAAGAGAGAAATGCTGCTAACATGAAAACTTATATTTTTATACTAAGCAAGTGCTTTCCAGCATTTTTAATGTGTCTTTCAACATTTTTTCTTAAATACACAGCACAGATAACTTCAGCCCAGTGAGCATCAGATAAAGCTCAACAATGCTACATATATTTGTCGTTGTTTCATTTGTATTAAACTTGTTATTATTGGTAGTATTAGAATTGTATTTCATTACAATTATTTTTTATTTATTAGTATTAGAATTGTAACTTTTCCTTTTTATAAAAGGGAGACAAATTTCAGTAAAATATTTGACTAGACTTTTTAAAATTGAACTATAGTTGATTTACAGTGTTGTGTTTCAGATGTACAGAAAAGTGATTCTTTTTCAGATTTCTTTTCGTTTATAAATTGTTAAAAAATACAAAGTATGGTTCCCTGTGCCATACAGTAGGTCCTGTTGGTAATGTTTTATATATGATAGTGTGTATATGTTAATTCCAAACTCCTAATTTATCTCTACCCCCCATTCTCCCTTGTTAACTGTAAGTTTGTTTTCTGTGTCTGTGGGTCTGTTTCTGTTTTGTAAATAAGTTCATTTGTCTTTTTTTTAGATTCTACATATAAGTGATATTATATGGTATTTGTCTCTCTCTGTGACTTGACATTTTCTACAATGAAGATAAAGTTTCTGACTTGACTACTCCTGTCTAGCAGGCTATAGTATTGTGTTAGCTCACAGTATTCTCTCAGTTAGTAAAAAATTTTTCTCTTTCAGTTTGACATGACAGTACATGTTATGCAGGTGTTTCTGCTATGACATACACGCATTCCTGTAAACCTAGACATTCTTTAAGATAACATACTAATCAAGGTTCATCGAACACATATACACCTCTCAAAACAAGACTTGTGGGAGTCTCTAGCTGTTTCATTTGTGCTATTGCAGCTCCCCAGGTTGCTTGATGAAGTGGAAAATGCAAAGGTACTTGAAGCGACTAACCATCTGCTTCTTAAACCAAAGGAAGGAACTACTGGAGGATTTTCAGGGTTTTGTTTATAGCTAAAAGTTTCTTTGTAATAGTAGAAAGCCCACCACTGATGATCTCAAATCATTAACATGGTAGGAAAAATGCATGTGATATAACATCTCTCCCTTGCTGACCAGATGCACATAAGCCATGTTAATTCACAGTAAAGAAACTTTTTTTTTGGTAAGAGAACAGACTGCTCTTGGGTCATCTGTCTCATTTATTAGATGAGGAACAGACTCAGAGAGGTGAAACAACTTGTCCGTTCTCACACAGCTTCAGTCATGAAGTCAGTCAGGATTTGAATATGGATTTCAGAGACTCCAGGCTTCCCAGGTGGCGCTAGTGGTTAAGAATCCACCTGCCAATGCAGGAAATGCAAGAGACACAGGTTTGATCCCTAGGTCAGCACCCCACTCCAGTATTCTTGCCCAGAAAATTCCATGGACGGAACCTGACAGGCTGCAGTCCATGGGACTGCAAAGAGAGGGACACGACTGAGTATGCGTGCTCGGAGACTCCAGCCTCCCTAACCATCATGCAGACTGCCTTCCCCAAAAGCATCATGTTCACTTAAATTTTTCTTGAGTTGGCCTAAATCAGCACCGTCCAATAAAAATACAGTATGAGCCCCAGATGTAATTTAAATTTTTCTAGTGGTAAATCACAAAACACAGTTAAAACCAGATTGTGTTTTGCTTTTAAAATAGAAACAAGTGAAATCAATAAATTATCGTTTCAACAGCTCATCAGAATCTAAAATTCTTAATGTGATACTTGGCATTTTCTCTCTGTGCCCCCTGCCTTCCCCCAGAAGTCATATTCATAACCACTGGACCCCAGGGAAGTCCCTGTTTTGTTTATTTTGATATTTTGCTTTGGAAAGTGGGCTGCGGAGCATAACTTGGATCACCTATGTTGCACATCAGATGGAGGCATTGTGATTTCTTGAACTTCTAAGATACTGCTGCTGCAGACTGTTAAAACAGGCACGTTGTTGTTGCAATGGGAGGCCTGTGTGCTTTCCATTGTTCAGAACTTAGGACTTTTCAAGGCTTCTTTTAGAAGCCTGAGAGAAAAAGCATAGTGGTTAGAGTGTGGCTGCTTATTATTTTCATCAGTTTCCCATTCGTGTTCTTGGGTGACCATATGCCTCTTGAGTATTATTCCTCATTTCTTATCCACAGTTTTAGCTCATTTTATCATCTTTGCAGTTAAGTGCATGCTGCTGCTGCTGCTAAGTCACTTCAGTCGTGTCCAACTCTGTGTGACCCCATAGACGGCAGCTCACCAGGCTCCCCCGTCCCTGGGATTCTCTAGGCAAGAACACTGGAGTGGGTTGCCATTTCCTTCTCCAGTTAAGTGGCATAAATGTTCTTAATGTGAAAAATGAAATATCATCATGTGTGAATGTGAAGGACTCTTTTTTTCTTGAACTCCACTGGGACCCCAGTCCAGGGCTATCACTGGACGGGTTTCCCAGGGTCGGGGGCCTGTCTTAAATACTCAGTGAACAACACGCGTGTCATTTTCGTTGTTTAATTTTGTATGCCAGCAGCATTGGGTTTTTTTGTTGTTGTTTTTAATTTTAAGAACATACTTTGCATGTTCATGGTAAATAACCTAGGAAATATAAAAAGTAAAGGGCTTCCTAGCCTACACCTAGAGAGAGCCAGTTTTGGGTTGGATATGTATATTCTTCTGGTCTCTTCTTTGCCAACTTTAAGCCTTGTACCTGTTCTCTCTTAACTAAGTCGTGATTGTTCAGTTACTTTGATTTATTTATATTTGGTTGTACTGGGTCATCATTGCTGCGCACGGGCTCTTTCTAGTTGTGGTGACTGGGGGCTCCTCTTCTTTGCTGTGCACAGACTTCTCATTGCAGTGGCTTCTCTTGTGGAATATGAGCTCTAGCTGCACAGACTTCAGTAGTTGCAGCATAGGCTCAGTAGTTGTGGCACATGGGCTTAGTTGCTCCAAGGCTTGTGCCATCTTCCCAGACCAGGGATTGAACCTATGTCCCCTGCATTGGCAGGCAGATTCTTATCTACTGTACCACCAGGAAAGTCCTGTTCAGTTAATTTTGTGATGACGTTTGGTAAGAATTCAGTCTATCATGGACGCACTGAAACTTGAATAAAAATGATTCTTTGTCCCTCATCATGTCTCCATTTAATCTCAGAAATCTTTCAAATGGTAGGAATATTTCTAATATCTGAATTTATTACAAACCAAATAACAAGGTGAATGGTTAAGTAAAACCTTTTTAAACATTTAAATGAATGCCTATAAACACATTCTGTATCCAGGAGGGTCTTGCCACACCAGTCAACCAGAAATATAGATGGAAATGTTGTTTGCAAATGCACTTTTTAAGTAGGTAATTCTTGACTTTTCTTTAAAATACGTCTTCTGTTAATGGCATCTTCTGTTATGCTTCATTACATTGCCTTGGTTCAGATATATATTAACTGCATTATGAAAACATTTTTTATTTTTAATTAATTTATTATTTTTAATTGAAGGATAATTGCTTTACAGAATTGTGTTCAGTTCAGTTCAGTCGCTCAGTCGTGTCCGACTCTTTGCGACCCCATGAATCACAGCACGCCAGGCCTCCCTGTCCATCACCAACTCCCGGAGTTCACTCAAACTCATGTCCATCTAGTCGGTGATGCCATCCAGCCATCTCATTCTCTGTCGTCCCCGTCTCCTCCCACCCCCAATCCCTCCCAGCATCAGACTCTTTTCCAGTGAGTCAACTCATCGCATGAGGTGGCCAAAGTATTGGAGTTTCAGCTTTAGCATCAGTCCTTCCAATGAACACCCAGGATTGATCTCCTCTAGAATGGACTGGTTGGATCTCCTTGCAGTCCAAGGGACTCTCAAGAGTCTTCTCCAACACCACAGTTCAAAAACATGAATTCTTCAGAGATCAGCTTTCTTCACAGTCCAACTCTCACATCCATACATGACCACGGGAAGAACCATAGCCTTGACTAGACGGACCTTGGTTGGCAAAGTAATGTCTCTGCTTTTTAATATGCTATCTAGGTTGGTCAGAACTTTCCTTCCAAGGAGTAAGCGTCTTTTAATTTCCTGGCTACAGTCAGCATCTGCAGTGATTTTGGAGTCCAAAAAAATAAAGTCTGACACTGTTTCCACTGTTTCCACATCTATTTCCCATGAAGTGATGGGACCAGATGCCATGATCTTCGTTGGTTTCTACCAAACATCAAATGAAAATTTTTAAACCATTTTTAGTGCTTAAGATTTTGACAGAATAGGACTTGAGCCCTGTGGTGGTTTGTTTTGAGGGAATATGCTGCTCCACGTGGCTATTAAGAATGGAATAATATAGAAAGCTCCAAGCTTTATAAGCCAGGGGAAGAAAGGAGAAAGGATTTTTTTTTACCTGATAATTATCATGTGAATAATAAGTCATTTCAAGACTTTAATAAGAGATTGCTCAGAGTTTTTAAAGTCACTCGATCAGTTGACATGGGAACTATAGTATAGCTGAAATTTTTGCTGAAGCTCTGAATTAACGGAAAAGTTCATATGATTAAAATCATGTTTCCCCTTTATTGCTTAAACTTTAAAAAAAAATAGGCTTTGTTTTTTAGAACAATATTAGGTTCACAACAAAAGTGAGCAAAGTACAGATTCCCACTTCCTCCCTACACACACATAGCCTCCCACACCTGAGTTGTACATTTATTACAACCGAAGAACCTATATTGACACATGATTATCACCCAAAGTCCATAGTTTACATTAGGGTTCACTCTTAGTGTTGTACATTTCATAGGTTTGGGAAAATGTGTAATGATATGTATCTACCATTGTAGTAGTAGTATGCAGAGTACTTCCACTGCCCAAAAAATGCTGTGTGCTTCACCTGTTCATCCCTCCCTCCCTGCCAACCACTGATCTTTTTACTATCACCATAGTTGTGCCTTTTCCAAAAATGGCATATAGTTGGAATCATACAGTATATAATCTTCCCTGGTTGCTTCTTTCACTTAGTTATATGCATTTAAATTTCTTCCATGTCTTCTCATAGCTTGAGAGCTCACTTGTCTTAGTACTGAGTAAATATTCAATTATCTGGATGTACTACAGTTGATCCGCTCACCTACTGAAGGATATCTTGGTTGCTTCCAGGATCTGGCAATTACGAATAAAACCGCAATAAACATCCGTGTGCAGGTTTGTGTGTAGACATGTTTTCAGTTCATTTGAATAAATACTAAGGAGTGTGGTTACTGGATCATATGGTAAGAGCCTGTTTAGTTTTGCAAGAAGTTTCCAAACTGCCTTCCAAAGTGGCTGTATCGTTTTGCATTCCCGCCAGCAGTGAATGAGAGTTTCTGTTGCTCCACATCCTCACCAGCATTTGTTGTCAGTGTTTTGAATTTGGCCATTCTAATAGGTGTGTTGTAGTATATCGTTGTTTTAATTTGCATTTCCCTGAAGACCTATGATGTTAAACGTATTTTTATGTGCTTATTTGCCATCTGTGTATCTTCTTCCATGAGGTTTCTGTTCAGATCTTTGGCCCATGTTTTAATCAGGTTGTCCATTTTCCTGTTGTTGAGTTTTAAAGATATTTTTGGTGTATATTGGATAGCAATCCTTTGTCAGATATGTAAGTCCTTTGCAAGTATTTTCTCCCAGTCTGTGGTTTGTTCTTTCTTTCCCTCTACTTTGTCTTTCACACAGCAAACTTTTTAATTTTAATGAAATTCAGCGTATCAGTTCTTTCCTTCACAGACTGGTATTGTATCTGAAAAGTCACTGACATACCTAAGGTCATCTAGGTTTTCTCCTAGGTACTTGTCTGTGAATTTTGTAGTTTTGTGTTTTATATTTAGGTCTTTGATCCAGTTTGAGTTAATTTTTGTGAAGTGTGTAACTTGTATGACTGGATTAAGATTTTTGCATATAGATGTCCAGTTGTTCCAGTACTATTTGTTGAAAAGAGTATCATTGCTCCATAGCAGTGCCTTTGTCAAAGACGAGTTGGCTGTATTTTTGGGAATCTGTTCCAGGGCTCTCTTACTGTCCCACTGATCTATTTGTGTATTCTTTCACCAGTTACTTACTGTAACTTTACAGTAAGTCTTGAAGTCCACTAATGTCAGTCTTCCAACTTTATTCTTCTTCAGGGTTGAGTTGGCTATTCTATTTATTCTACATATAAACTATTATAATAATAGTTATTATTTCCAAATAATAATTTGCTGAGATTTTGATTGGGATTGCATTGAATCTGTAAATCAAGTTGGAAAGAACTGACATCTTGGCAAAATTGAGTGTTTCTGTCCATGAACTTGGAATATCTCTCCATTTCATTCTTCTTTGATTTTTTTTTATCCAAGTTTTACAGTTTTCCTCATTGATCTTCTACATATTTTGTTAGATTTATAATTTAAGTATTTCATTTTGGGGGTTGCTAATGTAAATGGTAATGTGCTTTTAATTTCAAATTCCATTTGTTCATTACTGGTATCTGCTTAACTTTTTAAGTGATTAATGGATGCCTGGAACTTGACCTACATATATATTCAGAAATGTTTTGCCACCTGAGACCTGTGAGGAGGTAAGCTTTGTGGTTCAATCTGTTATTAGTATTTGGGAGGTGGAGGGAGTATGTGGAAGCTGTTAGGTGTTTAATTTCAATTTATTATAATTTATCAAATTCTAAATATTTTGTCTGTATTATGGTGGAGGGCAGGAGTAAGAAAAATAAAATTCATGTAAACATCCATGTCTTTCTCCCAAGTATCTATTCAGAGTAAAAGGTGAAAAGAATAGATAACATCTTTCAAAATAGTTCAGTATGAAAAGTTTAAGAGGAAATGAAGATAGTTTGTCCTTAGCACAGGTCTTGCCATGGTGCCCTCAAGTCTGTTGCTGTTATATAGAAAACCACTTTATATTGAAATTGTATAATAAGCTCATTTGATCGTTATATTTGCTATTTATATAGTCTAAATGCTACCTGTTTCAGGAAAGGATTTAAGGAGCTCAGTAAAATTTGATTGGCATAGTAATAGGCACATATACAGTTAATCATAATGAAAACCAGATGTCCTCTAGAGAAAAAAGATCATTTGTTTAAAAAGTAGAACTGATTAGACAATTATTCAAATATCAGATTTCTGGCTTCTTGGTAGCCAAGTCAAAAAAGGTAAATTTATTTGGCTCAAAGTATATAACCAAAATAAAATTTTATCTGTTCCATAGAAATAATGTCAGGGACTTCTCTGGTGGTCCAGTGGTTAAGACTCCACACTTCGAATGCAGGAGACAGAGGTTCAATCCCTGGTCAGGGAACTAAGATCCCACATGCCTCAGGGCACAATCTCCCCCCAAAAAATGACATGTCAAGTTTTAGATTACTAAAACACGTTTGGCACTAATTAGTACTTTTAAATAATTAGGCGTTGATATGTGACTATCTCAGTAAATAGTCACTGTTAAAAGGAGTGTCTTTAGGGGGAACAGACTGTTTCCACCAATTCAGTTTATGATGAGGATTATCCAATAAAGGGAGACTTTGTCTCACTGAATTTATGACATAAATTGTTTAAAAGAAGAAGAAAAGAGAAACAAAAGAAGCTGTGAGATACTGGACAGCATCCCAAAAAGTTGTTGGGCAGATGTTGAGACATTCTGTATGTTGTGGTATCTGATGATATGATGGCAGTGAGTACTAGTTGTTGTGGATAGAGACACAGTTTTCTAGCTTTTTTGATCTCAGTCTTTAGAAAACGATATTTTAACTCTAATCCATAAAAATAAAAGTTTCATAACAGTAGTTAACCTTGCCACACATAATATCCCAGAATATTTTCTGTTCTGAGATATATTTTCTGGGTTGTTTTTGTGTGTGTGTTTTTCATGTTGGTCATGGATTACTAAATTGATTTCACAACTAAGTTGACTGTACAGTCTGTGTGTGTGTAAATGAAGCTTCATTCGCCCCCAGCCACCTCCTTCCTTTATTTCTTGCCTGTGGCTCCTTTCCCACTACAGCAGTGGAGTTGCACAGTTGCATCACAAACCAGATGGCCCTGAAAGCCTAAAATATTTCCTTTCTGGCCCTTTACAAAAGAAGTTTCATGTGCCAGTTTTGCTCAATCTAAAGCAACACACACACACTCAGTAAAGCAACACAATATTGCTTTCAGTTCAGATCAGTCGCTCAGTCCCACTCTTTGCGACCCCATGGACCACTGCACACCAGGCCTCCCTGTCCAACACCAACTCCCGGAGTTTATTCAAACCCATGTCCATTGAGTAGGTGATGCCATCCAACCATCTCATCCTCTGTCTCCCCCTTCTCCTCTTACCCGCAGTCTTTCCCAGCATCAGGGTCTTTTCAAATGAGTCAGCTCTTCACATCAGGTGGCCAAAGCATTGGAGTTTCAGCTTCAACATCAGTCCTTCCAATGAACACCCAGGACTGATCTCCTTTAGGATAGACTGGTTGGATCTCCTTGCAGTCCAAGGGACTCTCAAGAGTCTTTTCCAACACCATAGTTCAAAAGCATCAATTCTTCGGCACTCAGCTTTCTTTATAGTCCAATTCTGACATACATACATGACTATTGGAAAAACCATATCCTTGACTAAACGGACCATTGTTGGTAAAGTAATGTCTCTGGTTTTTAAAATGCTGTCTAGGTTGGTCATAACTTTCCTTCCAAGGAGCAAGCGTCTTTTAATTTCATGGCTGCAATCACCATCTGCAGTGATTTTGGAGCCCAGAAAAATAAAGTCAGCCACTGTTTCCACTGTTTCCTCATCTATTTGCCATGAAGTGATGGGACCAGATGCCATGATCTTAGTTTTCTGACTGTTGAGCTTTAAGCCAACTTTTTCACTCTCTTTCACTTTCATCAAGAGGCTCTTTAGTTCTTCTTCACTTTCTGCCATAAGAGTGGTGTCATCTGCATATCTGAGGTTATTGATATTTCTCCTGGCAGTCTTGATTCCAGCTTGTGCTTCATTCAGCCCAGCATTTCTCTAGTTTTTTTGCTCTTATTGCCTTGCATTAAATAGCTGCTGCACAGTCATTTACTATACATTAGCCAGACCCTGTGGTGGGAGCCTCTGAGCTCTCCCGCCCATCTTGGTCTACCTCAGGGTTTGCCCTGAGGCCATCAGTGGCTGAGGGGAAGAGGAATACCGAGTCAGGCTCACTCCAGCAGGACACAGGATGCCCCCAGTGTGTGACTGGCTGGAAGACTTCCCATTGGCAGGACCGAACCCTTCTCAGGACCGGACAGCAGCCCCAGACATCCTCCCCAAGGCTCCTCCCTTCCCTTTCTCCTTCTGTAGGTGTCTGGCCTGAACCATGGTCTGAAAAGTCTCCCTGCTTCCTTTCTTTCCCAGTCATTCTCATGCACATCTCCTTCTGTCTTGACTTCTGCTTTTCAGCAGACCCAAACTAGCATAACGAACAACAGTAAATACCTGTGAAATGTTTTTCCTGTCCTCAAGGATGCCATGGTAATTGAGGAGGATGAAAACATATCATTTCTACTTTATGGTATTCTGTTCCACGTATGTGGGGCACACAGTTTGTTTTATTAAAGCTTAGAAGAGGGAAAGACTTTATAATGAGGATACAAGAGGGAAGGTTCTGGGGGACTGGGCGCATTGCCTCCTGGCACATCGCTAGGACTGCAGTAATTGGTGAATGAGTAAGTACAATTTGGACAGACGGAAGTGGGGAACAGAGAGGATGTCTGAGAGCTTAGAAATCATGAGAAGAAAGGGAAGGACAAGGCAGATCGCCAGTGGGGCTGAAAATGAGGGTTTCTGTCAGGAGTGCTTGGAGATCAAGTTGGAAAGATAGATTGGAAGTTATAAATACCAGACTGAGTGGATTTTACTCTGCAGGAGTTGAAACACCATCAAAGGTGTTTCAGTAAGGAATCCAAGGATAATGGGATTTTAGGAAGATTAACCTGTATACAGCATGGTTAGGGAAAAGAAACAGAAGAATACTGATTAGGAGGCAGTGCAGTCCAGTTTTGTGGTGATCATTGGTGGGAAGAAGGAATGATGTCAAAGGACGCTGTAAAGTAAGAAGAAGTAAGACTTCAGGACTGAAAATGAGGTGGGGCTGGTGCTCTAATTCAGGCAACAGTAGATCTGAGGGGTTCTGCACTGGCAACAGGAAGAAAAGAGGACCTCAGTAACAGAAATAAAGAATGTAACCCTGGATGGCACTGTCCAGCTGCTTCCTTGCCTTTTGTATCCAAGCTGAGTTTAGAAGAAAAGTAATGACCTCAGCTCCTTTTTTTAAGACATAATTTGAGAGGCTGACAGGATAGCCAAAGTGTCCATCACACATTTGGAATGGGGACTTAAACTCAGATAGAGAGGAAATGGAGCTGTCACTAACATTTACTTCTCCTGCCTCCTATTGAGGACTTTCGGCATTTCCTTTACGGTCCAAACTCCTGTTTTATAATCCTTAATACACAGCCTGTATGTTGATTTTATAGAAGGTTAAGTACAGGTTGAAAAAAAAAGAAAGGTAATCTGAAAATATGATAGTGGTGCTCAGATTGTTTTTTTTTTTTAATCTCCAGAAATGATTCTATAATATCGTTTTATTTTTTGAAAATATATATTTATTTGGCTATGCCAGGTCTTCCTTGCTGCACACGAATCTTTTAGTTGTGCATTTGGGATCTACTTCCCTGGTCAGGAAACAAACCCGGACCCCTTGCATTGAGGTCTGCACTCAGTCCTAGCCACTGGACCACCAGGGAAGTCCCTCAGTTATTGTAAAAGTAGAAAACTTCCCCAAAGATTCAGTGCACCTAATGTAGGAGACCAAAATGGGCACAGTATTTAGAGACTTCTTCACAGCCCATTGGGACTTTCCTAGTGACTCAGATGGTAAAGAATCCGTCTGCAATGCGGGAAACCTGAGTTCAATCCCTGGGTTGGGAAGATCCCCTGGAGAAGAGAATGGCAACCCGCTCCAGTATTCTTGCCTGGAAAATCCCATGGACAGAGGAGCCTGGCAGGCTACAGTCCCTGGGGTCACAAAGAATTGGACACGACTGAGCGACTTTCACTTCACAGCCCATCATAGAGTGAAAAAGGTAAATTATTACATTCCAAAATAGAAGTCATGAAAGTGCTTCCCAGAAATTGCAAATAATTTCATTTGGATTTAAAACTACTTTTAAAAAAAAACACTCCAAGGTGAGTTATGCCAAAATTTGAGAATGAGATGTCAAGGTATCTAACTGGAAAATTTTACCGGTGAGCATGAGTGAACTCCAGGAGTTGGTGATGGACAGGGAGGCCTGGCGTGCTGTGATTCATGGGGTCGCAAAGAGTCGGACACGACTGAGCGACTGAACTGACTGAATGATGAAATGAACTAAAAGACATTTTATATCTCTTGTGAAGCATTACAATTCTCAAACTATTTTTCACTTTAAAATAAAGATTATTCTTTTGGATATCGGGGTTTTTTTTAATCCAGAAAAGAAAGTGATATACAAAATTGTCATCATTTGCAGTGAAGCCAGTTTACATTTCAAAGTAGGCTTTTGAGAGGAAGTTTTATTATTATTATTAAATATTATCTTATGATGTTACATCAGAGGAATTTATAACCACTGTTTATAGAAATCATGTAGCACTCACTGAAATCTACTCTTTTGTAGATTTCAGAAAATCACGAAGTTTTACACTCTGATTTCTAAATTGTTTCTATGATGTTTTCCATACATAGTAATCTTAATGTTACTTTATTCATGGGGGATTTGTATCTGTGTCAGTGATCCAGTGAGTAATAAATCCATGTCTTTTAAAAAGGTTATGTCCAGGAAAGATACTTCCATACTGCTTTCTGTTATCAAGAGCTTTATCAGGAGCTGAAGCAGTCAATGCTTTGAGGCCATTTTATTTTGCTGTACATCCAGATTTCTTTGGACAACACCCCAGGGAAAGGGTAAATAATTATTTTTCTTTATGTTTAACATTCAGTCTATGTTTATTTACCTTTGCTACAGTGTAATACAGAGAGTTCTATAAATTGGGTTTGTTCTGTCATAGTGGTATAATCAATGCTTTGAACTGTAGGCACTGGAAACTGAAACTAACGCTATTGTTTATTTTTTACGAAAGCTGTCATATTTCTGGCAGTGAAGATGTCGTTTAGGAACTTCCCTGGTGGTCCAGTGGTTAAGACTTCACCTTCTAATGCAGAGGGTGTGGATTTGGTCCCTGGTGGGGGATCTTAGATCCCACATGCTTCACACCCAAGAGACCAAAACATAAAGTAGAAACAATATTGTAAAGGACAGAATAAAGACTTTAAAAATGGTCCTCATTAAAATAAAAAAAAAGATATTATGTAAACTCTGTATGTGAGAAATCATGTTTTCTGTACCAGTTTTGAAAGTAAAATTGAGGATCAGAAAGACCACTTCTGGCCTCTGTTACTGTAATCAGTCCCTTTTTTAAGGTTGATATAAGGAAGGTTTTTCAGTGGCTGAATAGTTGCCTGCTGTTGGTCCACTTCCCTGTACCATCAGTTCATGTGTGCTCAAGAAATACAAACTGATGTGAAAAATAACTCATGATAAACTTAATTAGGAACACCAGTATTTTTTAACATTAGATAATATATTACAGAAACAAATGCTTTGACATTATCTCATTGGTTCCTTTTATCTTCCTCACACTGAAAACTGGTTTAACCTGAACAGGAATTTAAAACTCTTGAAAATTAGAACATTACTATATTGCCTTTTTCTACTTACCATGGAAAATAAATCAGTTTTACTTCTTTGCTTTAGGAAAATACTCTGCTTATGATGGCTGTTATATTGGTTGTTAGAAATTAGATCCTTTTTAACTAATTAGTAAATTGAATCAACAGCAAAATATCCACTACCTTGGAGATGTAATCAATTAATACAAATTATTGGGAATATCATACATGAATACAATTTAATGTTTCACAATTTACAGTTTTTAAATCCAACGTGTGTGGAAAAATTAAGCTTAGTACTAGGTGATGTTTTCCGTCCTCTCCCAGTATACCTTTTTTTTTTTTTTTCTTTTTTTTATGTGCTGTAAAATGTGAACGGCAGGCTTACGTTGCTCTGTTACAAAGAAATGCCTGACTTCAGTCCTGGCTCTTCACTGTCTCCTGGGAGATGAGCTCTGAGCCCCGGGATATCCTTGCCTGATAAAAATATTTCTGTGTGCCCAAAGCCTTGGGCCACACCAGACAGTTTATCCTAACAATGTGAGTTATGGTAAAATGCCTAATTTCTCATGTCTGAGACCCTCTGGGGAGGCTGGAGACAAATAACTAAGGTCGGTCACATGGGCACATAGTGCCCCAGTAAAAGCCCTGGCCCCCAAGGCTTGAATGAGCTTTTGTGGTTGGCAGCACTCCTGATGTTGTCACCTGTCCTTGCTGGGAGCTTAAGCACTGTCTGTACAACGTCCCTGGGAGAGAACAACTGGAACCTTGCACTTGGTCCCTCCTGGACTCCACCCTACACACATTTTCCCTTTGCTAATTCTAATCTGTATCCTTTTGCTGTAATAAAGTGTAACCATGAGTATAATAGCTTTTCTGAGTTCTATAAATCCTTCTAGTTAGTAAATCATCACACCCCCAACACAATATAGCTGAGAGTTGGTTTTTGTCTATAGAATTGTTTGTGTGTGTGTGTGGTTATGTGTTTTTTTAAGCTTGTTTTAAAATTGAAATATAGTTGATTTACAGTGTGTTGATTTCTGCTAAGTAGCACAATGATTCGGTTATACATATATATGTATTTTATATTCTTTCTCATTATGGTTTATCACAAGATATTTAATATAGTTCCTTGTACTATATGTTTTATTATGTAATTGGATTTATCAGTCATTTATTACTTGAGATATTTAGTCATAGTTAGGCTTTTTCTACATCTCATTTATAAAGGAACTCAGCCATGTTTTCTTCTAATACTTTTGTAGCTGCTTTTTTTTTTTAAACATCTCTTCTCTGTGGAGTTACATGTTGTGAGGTATGGATTCAATTTTATCCTGTACCGAGGAGCTATGAAATCCCAACAGTTTTTAATAGTAAATTCTTTAATATACTCAATGGTGTGTTTAAAAGGTTGGGATATAATTTCTGCTGTTTCCTTGTCTATTTTGTATATCAATGTCTCAATTTTTTTTTTCCAGGAAGTCAATGAAAATTCCCTTAAGAGATTAAGTGCCTACTTAGAAAACCTTCAGAAACCAGGCTTCAAGTCTTTGAAACCAACCCAGCTTGTGTTTTATGTAAGAGAAACAGATCAGAATCCCTCTGATGGCCAGGAACACTTCAGCACTTCTGGTACATTTCTTATTTCTCATATGTCCCTTGCACCCTTTCGGGCTTCATTTGGTATGAGTTCAATCTGTCTAAAAGTTGCTAGAAGACCTTTGGAGTGAAGCCTTGTCGTCGAAAGTAATATCATTTAATCAAGTGTTTTCCTGGACTTAGATTTTATTCCTGGCTGCTTTTTTTTTTCCCTTAAGGATAGTTGCTTTACAATGTTGTGTTAGTTTCTGCTGTACAACAAAGTGAATAAGTTACATGTACACATACAACCCCTTCCCCTTGAACTCCCCCAACCCCATCCCCATCCCCATCCCACCCCTCTGGGTCATCACTGAGCACAGAGCTGAGCTCCCTGTGCTGTGCGCAGCTTCCCACTAGCTGTTTTATATACGGCAGTGTATATATGGATGAGCCACTTTTTTGACTAGAAAACTAAAATATTTCTTTTTGTCCCCTTCCTATTTCAGTGCTGTTTTTAAGTATTAAATGTGTATATGACAATTTATATCTTTTAAAAAGTATAGCTTACCTTTTCTTATCTAGTCCTCAAAGTACCCTGTAAGGTACCTAGTATTTGCCCAATTGTAACTTAGTAATGTCCCAGGACCATGGAGACAGAAGAAGGGTCTTTGAACTCTCTAACCGCAGCCTCGTACTATTTCTACAATCTGATCAGTCTTAATATACAGCCTTCTGTTTGGTCCTTTGTCACTGCTTTGCATGTCCAACTCTTTTCGACCCCATGGACTGTAGCCCACCAGGCTCCTCTGTCCATGGAATTCTCTAGGAAGGAATACTGGAGTGGTTTGCCATTTCCTGCTCCAGGTATTGAACCGGGTCTCCTGCACTGCAGGCAGAATCTTTACCTTCTGAACCACCAGGGGAGTCCCAGTAATATATGGGTCCATTATTCTCTAAACATCCATCCTTTTTGTCATTCTTGAGGAAATAACTTTTTTAGAATGAACTTTAAAACAATTTAAAGATTTACTGAGAGTTTTCTGTGAATTAATGCTAAAACAAATAACTGTAGTCAGCTTTGGCTGAGTAAAGAGAAAAATCCTCTACTTTCAGTTAATGGTTAACTTTGAACCATTTACTAAATAAAAATAGATTGTGAAAAATAATTAAGAGATGAGAGAAAACATAGCATAAGTGAGAAAAAGATAATGTTAGTATATATGGAGTTTTTAGGTGTCAGAAAGAAAAGAGTAGCTCAGTTACAAAGATTGGCAAACAGTGTCTAGGCACTTCAAGAAATAATACCCATAAAGAGCCAATAGGTCTTCCCAGGTGGCTCAGTGGCAAAGAATCCACCTGCCAAGCAGGAGATGAGGTTTCCATCCCTGGGTCGGGAAGATCCCCTGGAGAAGGAAATGGCAACCCACTCCAGTATTCTTGCCTGGGAAATCCCATGGACAGAGGAGCCTTATGGGCTACAGTAGTCCATGGGGTTGCAAAGAGTCGGACGCAACTAAATGATTGAACAACAAGTAGCCAATAACCTTGTAAAAATGTTTAGCCTTAGTAATCAATGCAAACTGAGTTAATTAGATAATATTCCCAATAAAGGATGTATGAAGTCTGGCACAGGCATTCCAAACTATGTAGCAGCTCTTACATTGAATTAAGTGATTAATGGAGCTGATAAATTGCGAGAGAAATTGAGATTTATTCCTTGACTCATCTCTTCTGAGGATAAACTATTTCTTCCGAACCTCAACTGCAGGAATTTGGATTTTCATTTCCTCTCTCACTGCCTAAAATAATTCTACCAGTATTTCTCTCACATTATCATCAATGATTCAACTAAAAACTCTTTCTTAGTTTGCATGTTCTAGACTCTGTAAATCTGTGTGGCAGGCAGAATAGGTATCTCTGAGAACAATCTAGATTGTGATGACTGTCATCAGTGGTGAAGAAACGAAAAACATATTTCAGCCTTGAATGGAATGGTGAATAATTAAGAACAATTTTTATGCCCATCAGTTTCAGAAGTGTAAAATAAATTATGCTACATTCATTATGTGGATTAGCATAGTACTACTAAAACGAAAGAGGTTGACATATACATACAGATATGGAGGAGTCCCCCAGGTTAAATAACAAAAGCAAGGTCAAAGTAATACATGCAGAATGGTGTAGTTTATATGGGGCTTCCCTGGTAGATTAGACAGTAAAGAATCTGCCTGCAGTTCAGGAGATCTGGGTTCGATTCCTGGCTCAGGAAGATATCCTGGAGAAGGGAATGGCAACCCACTGCAGTATTCTTGCCTGGAGAATTCCATGGACAGAGGAACCTCCAGGCTACTATCTATGGGGTCACAAAGAGTCGGACACAGCTGAGTTTATATGTTTAAATGGAGCAATTCACACCATAGGGATGTGTGTGTGCAAAGACATAAGTGTGTATGTCATATGTAACATAGCCACTCCAGTACTATTGCCTAGAAAATCCCATGGATGGAGGAGCCTGGTAGGCTGCAGTCCGTGGGGTCGCTAAGGGTCGGACACGACTGAGCGACTTCACTTTCACTTTTCACTTTCCACTTTCACACATTGGAGAAGGAAATGGCAACCCACTCCAGTGTTCTTGCCTGGAGAATCCCAGGGACAGGGGAGCCTGGTGGGCTTCCGTCTATGGGGTCACACAGAGTCGGACACGACTGAAGTGACTTAGCAGCAGTAGCAGCATGTGTAACATGCATACAAAGCACATAGGAAAGGTCTAGAGCAGTGCTGTTGCAGAGAACTTTCTTCAGTGATGTCACTCGTGTGTGTGTGTGCATGTCTGGTACAGCCGGCTCTGGCCCTGTATGGCTCCTGAGCACTTGAAGTGGAGCTAGTGTGACCAGGAACCGAATTTTAAATTTAACTTAATTTTAATCAATTTAATTTTAAATAGCCACATATGCCGAGTAGCCACCATATAAGGCAGTGTGTCCTTGACTGCTAATAGGATTGTATCTGGTGAAATTGTGTGCCTGTCAACAGACTTTTACTTTATATGTATCACTTTACAATAAGGATGTACTTATATAATACTTATATAATTTTTAAATCCAATTTTTAAAAAATTTTAAAGAAAAAGGGGTCAGCATGTTATTTATAGTGAGAAAAATGCTTGGCATGGTGTCGGCTCAGATGTAAACCCTCACTCACTATTCTTAACCCCTTGAGCCTTTGCTTCTTCACATTTCAAAGGAGAGAATAATGGCACCCGATGCGAATGTTGATTGAAAAGTGATATACATTCAACTACTGCCAAGTTTAATAAACAATAAGTAGCAAGGGAACCCAGTGGATTTCCTATTGTTGACTTAACAAGTTAGATTAGTAGTCTGAGCACAGTGACTGCCTGTATTAAAATCAGATTGTGAAGTGCTGACTTTTAAAAAATTAGGGAATTTTGAGTCACTTCTGAAAATACTCAGTCACAAGATGGGGATAGGGGAGTATAAGCACAGTCACTATTAATCATAGAGAAAATTTGAGATGAGTTTCTGTGACCACTGAGACTGGATTGGCCTCCTGCACGAACCACTGTCCCCGGGCAGCCTCCCCTGCCGCTACCCTATCCCTGGGCCTTAGCCCTGGAGACTCTCTTTGGTGGACACTTGCTTAATAGAAGTTTCCCATTCTTTAGACTGTAGAGATACAATTTATGAATAGCACTGAAAAATATTCTTAATCCTCTTCTTGAGCCGGGGTCACTGGTGCCAAACTAGAAGAGGGAACTGACAGAGAACTTCATAAAGATCAAGATAGTATGGTACAGTTCCGGAGAAGGGACATCATTTTGCATTTACAGATGATTTTTCAATAGGGTGAATTTTAATTGGTAATGGAGAGTTTTAAAAGATTTTGATTCTATAAATGTTGTATGAAAAAAATGTTTTTGAAGTAAAGCAAATAATCATCTGTATTAACTGTTTGGGGGAATTATATTCTCTAGGATTTCGAGCAGTCAAATTTACTTTGCACACCAGAGATCTGCTAAGCACAGTGTTATATATTCTCAACTCCTGCAGTTTATCTATTGAACATGTCCAAAGCTTGAATACTAATGTGCATTCCCAGCCTCTCAAAGAGGCCAAAAGGACATCTGACAGGCCCATCAAATGGGACAAGTCTTACTACTCCTTTACTGGATTCAAGGACCCTGATGAAGACCTCGAGCAAGTCTGGAGAATGGAAACAACCCTAACGTATGTAAGAGTTTTTACTTACCTGTTGTTTATGTTTAAAATTATAGTCTAAGATCCTGGTGATCCAGTGGTTAAGGCTCTGAGCTTTCACTGCAGGGGGCACAGATTCAATCCCTGGTTGGGGAAGTAAGATCCTGCATGCTATGTGGTGCGTCCAAAAGAAAAAAGTTTTAATTGAAAAAATTTTTTTAATTTTCCAGGAAAAGTAATGCAATCAATATAGTTAACCCAGTAACCATTACAAAAGAGATCTCATACTTCCTACTCAAAGTGGCCAGAATACTTCTAATGGTATTTGATTTTTTTTTTTCTTTTTGCCTTTGATGCCAAACACAGAATTGTTTTGTTTTGAGGATGAGCTAGAAGAGAGTTTCCCAGCCTTACATGCACTGGATTCCAGCCCAGGAGGCTTCTGCTTACACCCTTAAGAGGGTATTGCTCTGCTTACACCCTTAAGAGGGTGTTGCTCTGCTTACACCCTTAAGAGGGTGTTGCTCTGCTTACACCCTTAAGGGGGTGTTGCTCTGCTTACACCCTTAAGGGGGTGTTGCTCTGCTTACACCCTTAAGAGGGTATTGCTCTGCTTACACCCTTAAGAGGTGTTCCTCACAGTGTGTCCAGATGAACCAAAGTTTGAGAATGTGTTACCTATACCTTTCAGTATAGAAAAAAGTGGGATTGGATAAGTCAGGGCAAAAGAGCAAGAATAAGATTTGTTGCACCGTTAAGTCAAGAGGCTTAAGAATAACCTATTAAATTCAGAGAAGCAATTAGCCTGTGGTTCAGTTGAGTGTTTCATGGGGTGCAGTTTTGGTCTGGTGCCAAATGTGTAACCATTGTGAAAAGACTGTTCCAGGGACCCTGAACTCAGAATTAGTCAGCTGGCAAACTAATGAATAAAGATTGGAACTGGGAAAAGCCAGTTCCCCAAGATAACTGCTATTTCACTGGTTCCTTGTCCAAGCCAAGTATAATTTCCTTACTTGTATGTAGTTCATCCAGTGAAATTCTTGAGTCTTTAATAAAAGACTCTCTTACATTATATTATATTATACTATTAATAGATAATGAGTCTTTAAGAGTAGGGACTATGTTTTAATCATCTCTCTCTCTAATACTAATCTGCTTCACAGATTCATAAAACCTATCCATCATTTTTATTAACACTGAATTAAAGAACCGTTAAATAAGTGTGACTGTGAAGTGCTGTAGGCGCAGTGTGGAGAACTCAGTGTTTAATATGGAAATGTAAAGTAGCTTAATACAGATGATAGCAGTGGAAGTGACTCAGCAATGAATGTAAAGGGCCTGTTTTTTTTGGAGGGGGCGGGTTTTTGGAACAGTGCCTCTGTTAATTTCACTAGTGTTGACTGAATAAAAGTGTCTGCTGTTTTGGTAGGAGATACATTGTCTTAAGGAAAATTCCTGAGTGTAGATGAGCTGTGTTACTATGAATTTTTGATTTTCTCCATAGGTATACTTTTTTTTTTTAATTGATGCTACTATGGATTCTTTACCGTCTGCGCCACCAGGAAAGCCCAATAATTACCAGCACTAGCTCAGATCATGTCATTTTGACTTGTCTCCTCTCCAAGAAGATAACATAAATTGAGTCAACCATTGTTTTAGAAATTGAAGTCGGTGGAAATTTAACATTCTAATTTATTGACAAAATGCAGTGTCCACTGCTATGTATCTTGTCAGACAATGAAGTAAACCCCATTATTAGCAATATAGCTTTTCTTAGTTTTGGCAAATGAAATTAATGATCCAGCGTTACATGTTTTAGCCTTGTTTATAACAGATCTTGCAGTCCCCTTAAACTGATTTAATAGAGAATGACGACTCCATGTATGTGTGTGGCTGAGTCCCTTCATGGTTCACCTGAAACTATCACATAGACAGATCTAATATCTACACAGACAGATAAATGCCAACGTAGAACCTTCGTTTTTGTCTCAGGGTTTAGAAGCAAAACAGAAAAATTGTTAAACTAGGCCACTTAAATTTTATACATTAAATGTAAGAATTCAAAAAATCAGGTTATGAATATATAATAATCATAAGATTCTATTTCAGTCCACATTTTAAGACATTTGGTCCCGAAAGGAAACATGGTATTTGCTTGATAATTCATTTGTCTACAAATGATCCTTTTTCTTACCTAATTTAAAGTAAATTAATACGTATTACTTAATAAATGAGGAAAAATGGGAAAATTGTAATAATAATCATGACATAAAGTAGGATATTTTTACTTTTCTTATTTCTCACACACCATGCAGAAATGACAAAGCCTTTACCGATATTCTTAAAAGGGGAGTAGGAAGAATTATTAACAACTGCGCACAATTAGTGAATCAAAAAAATGTGGAATGTAGGGACTCCCCTGGCGGTCCAGTGATGAGGACTGTGCACTTCCATTGCAGAGGGCCCGAGTTCACCTCTCTCCAGAAACTAAGATCCCTA
Organism: Moschus berezovskii; assembly: GCF_049115385.1. NCBI lineage: Eukaryota > Metazoa > Chordata > Mammalia > Artiodactyla > Moschidae > Moschus > Moschus berezovskii. The sequence continues at coordinate 45,150,639 of NC_142483.1, read as the reverse complement.
CAGCAGCCAAAAAAACCATAGGATACCTTTACTTAAGAGTGCAAGGTCCCGGTTTCTTATCCCAACGTGCGAGACATTTGATGATCTCCCTATCTCTGTCACACACACGCGCACACACACACATCCCTCTCCAGTCTCATCTCATGCCCCACCCCACCCCAGGGCATTGTGTGATCTGGTTCATCTCATAGTTCCCTGTGTACTAGCCTGGTGGGCATGCCCTTCCCTCTCACTAACCTGCCTGGGAAAACCTGATCCATCTCTCAGGTTCCAGGTCACTTACACGTGCTCCGTAGAACCTTCCAGGCAGAAGTAATTCATTCTTGCTTTGTTCTCATAGAAGCTCATATGTTCTATTCCAGTTGCTTATCTCTCTCCTCCTTGCTAGATGTGTCTTCCTTATACTGTTAGGCCTTCAGGATACATATTTGACTGGTTCTGAGAGTTTCACCTTGACTTTCTTTTTTTGGCCACACCACATGTCTTTCAGGATCTTAGTTCCCCGACTAGGGATCGAACCCGTGCCCTGTGTGGAGTCCTAACCACTGGACCACCAGGGAATTCCCTCAACTTGATTAGTTTTTAAATATTGTAGATCACAACATCTAAAACCTTTCAAGTGACTTTTAAAAGGAACCCTAAGAAGGTTTGGAGAAGGCAGTGGCACCCCACTCCAGTACTCTTGCCTGGAAAATCCCATGGATGGAGGAGCCTGGTGGGCTGCAGTCCATGGGGTCGCTAGGAGTCGGACACGACTGAGTGACTTCACTTTCACTTTTCCCTTTCATGCATTGGAGAAGGAAATGGCAACCCACTCCAGTGTTCTTGCCTGGATGGTGGGCTGCTGTCTATTGGGTCGCACAGAGTCGGACACAACTGAAGTGACTTAGCAGCAGCAGCAAGAAGGTTTACTTGACAGGCATTTTTGAGATGAACAAATGAGCCTTTCTGCACCATTATCATAATAACTGACTGTCACTGACAGGTGTCCAATGGGGTGTCAGATGTCCTGAGGGGGGCACTTTAGACCATCTTCACCCAGCCTCCCTGGAGCGTTCTCTTTCTCAGCTGTACCCAGGGCCCACTCCACCTCCACCCAAAATGTTCCTCTGGTCCTGGAGTCTGCTTGCTATTCTACCACGGCCACTCCTGCATGCCCAGGCACGACCCAAGCCTTGTTTGTGCAGACTTCCCTCGGGAAAGAGAGACCCTGCGCCAGAGCCAGCATGCCTGTGCCATGACCATTATAACACTGAGGGAGAGACAGCCTCAGAGCAGGGAGTGGGTGGAGCGTGCTGTTCTGTACAAGGCCACCTCAGCTGCCTTCAGCTCTGTTCTGAAAGCTGTCCCCTTCTAATCCCAAGGCAGACTTTGATGTTCATTTTAAGACTTCACTGAGGTAAATGTTCTCAGAAATGCAGATTTAAGGGAACATCTTTCTGCTGAGCCCATGATGTAGTTATAGGAGAAAGATAAAAGTGGGGAGAGGTGAGACTAGAGCGGGCCACTTAGTTGGGTGGAAAGAAACTAAGGGGCAAACAGACCCACTTGGGAGGAGGGGGTGGGCACTGACTGGTAAGGTCTGAGCAGGGGGAGTCTTTGGACAGAGAGGTGTGGGTGTGGGCAGGGTTTGCAGTGAGCACAGAGAACTCAGGGTGCTAATAGACAAGATGAAGACCAAGGAAGAAACTGGATCTACCCAGTTAGAATCCATAGAGTTACCTTCGCAAGTTCTTCACCAGGAAACAGTGCCTTTTAAATGACACCAGTACCATTTGATACATCTTCTGAGTTGACTTTTTCACCGTCTGGCTGCATGACCACATCACTTGCTCTAGTCGGAGAAGGGGTAGCCCTGCCCTTGTGTGGAGATTACTGATGTAAGTGAAGGCCTAGGAGAGCCTTCTGAAAAGTGCAATAAACATAATGGAGGTTTAATTTTTTTAAACTTATTTATTTTTTAATGCTTTTTAAAAAATTATTATTCTTTATTTTTTGGCTATACTGCAGGTCATGCAGTGTCTTAATCCCCAAACCCAGGATCAAACCCATGCCCCCTGCAACAGAGTCCTAACCACTGGATCACCAGGGAATTCCTAAATATTCAGCCTTTTAGGGGAAAGGGGGCTGGGACATGCAGGATCTTGGTTCCCCAGCAGGGGATCAAACCTGCACCCCCTGCTTTGGAAGCGTGGAATCTTAACCCCTGGACCACCAGAGAAGTCCTTGAAGCATCTTTGATTTTTTAAAAATCATCCCATGTCTGGAAATCTAGTAACAAGCTTGGTGTAATAAAAGTTTAATTTTTTTGATAGGCTAAGGAAGTTGTCATAACTAAAATATGATTAACAGGTGCTGGCGGTTCTCCAAGAAGCCTGTTTTAGAAGTAGGAGTTTACTCTAAAAGTAGACTTGGCAGGAGTACTTGTAACTTGGTAAAGGTTTGATGGGAAACTCGCTGTAACCTTGGGACTGCTTTAAGGTAAAGAACATGTCTTTCAATAGTAGAAATGTTTGCATTATAGTTAGTATTGCAAAGTGTACATCTCTGTTTTTTTTTCTTTCTAGATCCTGGTTAGATAACAATGGGAAAAGTGCTGTTAAAAAGCTGAAGAATAGTTTACCACTTAGAAAAGAACTAGATCGTTTAAAAGATGAACTGTCTCATCAATTGCAGCTGTCAGATATCAGGTAATGAAGAGAAAACCTGATTTAAAGATTAAACTGAACATGTGTTAACTATTGGTAAAGGTTTCTAACAGTTAAATATTTGCATCTTTAATTATTCTGTTCACTAAATATTCAGTTATCTTTTTATGAAACTAATCAACTGTTTATCCAAGAAAGCCATTATGAATTTCTTATTTAAAAAGGTGAAGTAAGGCTTAGATACTGACATTTTTAGCATAATAATTTTTTTAGCATAACAACATAATGGGATTATAAGAAAAATATACTTTTCCATATGCATATAATGTATAGATAATCAGTATTTCTCCATCATATACGTTTGGTATTTGAGTTTAAAAAGAGAAAAGGAGGACTTCCTTGATGGCTCAGCAGGTAAGGAATCCACCTGCAAGGCAGGAGACACAGGAAATGCAGGTTTGATCCCTGGGGAGGGGAGATTCCCTGGAGAAGGAAATGGCAACCCACTTCAGTACTTTTGCCTGGAGAATTCCATGGACAGAGGGGCCTGGCGGGCTGCAGTCTATAGGGTCGCAAAGAGTTGGACACATCTGACTGAACAACTGAAAAAAAAAGAGAAAGGGAAAGAAAAAAAAGTTGTATTCTTTGGTTCTATGTTATGTAGCATGACTTTTTAAAAAATTTTTAATTGAGATATAGTTGATATATAGCGTTATGTTAGTTCCAAGTGTTTTACATAATAATTCATTAGTTGTATTCATTATAAAATGATCACCACAATAAGTCTAGTTGACATCTGTCATCATACATAGCTAGGAAAATTTTTTTCTTGTGATGAGAACTTTTAAGATCTACTCTTTAAGCAATTTTCAAAATGCATTACAGTATTTTTATTAACTATAATCACCCTATGACTTTTTAAAAAGTTTTCATAAACTTAGAAATCATTTGCTGAAGTTTATTATAAAATAGATTTAACAGCTACAGCCCTAAGGAGTGGGTGGTGTGATTTATTCATGGGACTCCCTGAGTTATTGTCATCTGGCCTGGTGCTTAAACTTCTATGACCGTTTTGCTGCAGAGGACTGTTTTCTTATATTGAACCAAATGATTATTTGGATACGGTAACATCACCTTGATCCTATGCTTGCAGAATCACATTGTACTTATATGTTCTTCTATATTTAAATTATAATTGTTGAGGATAATTCACATTTATAAGGAAAGTGTTTACACTTGGAGCTTTCACAGGAGTCAGGCAGGTGGGGATGACTGTGCGCCTCCCTCTGGGGGGACATGGGTGATAACAGGCCTGTGTGCTCTGTTGGACCAGGTGGCAGAGGAGCTGGGGCATCGCCCACCGCTGCAGCCAGCTACACAGTTTAGGCCGCTTAGCCCAGCAGAACTTGGAAACCCTTAAAAATGCAAAAGGTAAACAATTTCCATTCACTTCTGAAATCCATATCCCTTAACAGCTATACAAATCTGTAAATTCTAGAGGAAAACTGTTGAAAGTCTTTGTAGATGTGACTTGATCTCAGCTGAATTGTTAAGTCTGTTCCTTTGAATGAAACAGTAACTTCTACCAAGTTTACTCCTGAATTGATACATGAAATGTAAGTAATTATTTGCACAGTGCTAAAAAAATGAAGCCTCTCTGGACAGTGACCAAAGGGTTTGTGTTTTATCATCAGGATGTACAATAATATTTACAGACCGGTCCGGGATGAGTGCAGTGGGCCATGTGATGCTAGGAACAATGGATGTCCATCACCACTGGACAAAAGTAAGAAAAAGCTTAAAAGCAAAACAAACAACAAAAAAAAGTGTTGTCTTCAACATACTTTTGTTTCAGAAAACTGCTAATATGTCAACAAACTAAAAAAACTTTGAATCATAGTTTCAGCTGTTTGCAGAGCAGATGCTTTATATTTAGTAGTTTAAATTCTTAAGATGACTGATTTTTAAGTCCATTTTTATTTGGAAAATTTTACAGTCTTTTCTAAAGCACAGCCTAAAGGCCTGCATTCTATTGGGTTTTTTGGTTTTCTTTTTAATAGATTTACTGTGTATAATTGACACAATAGACTGTGCATATTTGGTGGGTATAATTTGATGATGTGACATATGTAAATACCTGTGAAACCATTACCATAATCAAGAGAGTGAACACATCCATTACCCATAAAATTATGTGCATGTTCCTGTGTAAACCCTCTCCTCCATCCCACCACCCCCTCTCAAAGCAGCCACTGGTTTGCTTTCTGTCACTATAAATGAATTTATAGTTCTAGACTTGTATCTGAGTAGAATCACAGAGTATGTTGGGGAGGATCTGATTTCTTTCAGTCGGCATAATTATTTTGAGATTCATTCATGCTATTGCATGTATCAAGAATTAATTTTTTTATTTCCCCAAAGTATTCTGTCCTGTGGATATATACCAGTTTGTTTTTCCATTCACTTATTGATGGATATTGAGTTATGTCAGCTTTTGGCCACTTAAAAATAAAGCTCCTATAAACATTTATCTACAAAGTTTAAATGAACATATATTTCCTTTTCTATTGGATAAATACCTAAAAGTGGAATGGCCAGATGTGTTAGGGTATTTTAACTTTTCAGGAAGCTGCCAATACTTCCTCTGGTGATCTTTTTATTTATTTATTTTAATCTCAGTGCGTGGCACGTAGGATCTTACTTCTCTGACCAGGGATCAAAAGGAGTCCCAGTCCCTGGACCACCAGGGAAGTCCCTACTATGGTCATCTTTTTATTTTTAGCCATTCTAAGAGGTGTGTGGTCTTATTTCATTGTGGGTTTTTACATTTCTCTCATGATGAATGGCAGTGAGCATCTTCTCATGTACATATTTGCCATCCATATGTCTTGTGTGAAATATAGGTTCATATCAAATATCTGACAGAAGATATTTGCAAACCACCTATCTGACAAAGTCTAATCCTAACCCTTTGTATCTAAATATATAAAGAACTCTCAAAACTCAATAGATAAAAAAATAATAATAATTCAGTTAGAAATGGGCCAAAGACATGAATACACATGTCACAGAAGAGGACGTACAGGTGAAAAATAAGCTTATAAAAAACCATAGAGAAATGCAAATTAAAACTACAGTGAGATACCACTGCACACCTGTCAGAATGGCTAAAATGAAAAATAATGACCACCACGTGCTGGCAAGGATGCAGAGAAACTGGATCCCTCACCCATTCCTGTTGAGAATGTGAAATGGCACGGGCACTCTGGAAACGAGTCTGGCAGTTTCTTACAATACTAATAAAAACATGCTTACCATGTGGTTTGGCAGCTGCCCTCTTCATCATAGGCATTTATACCAGAGAAATGAAAAAGTGTGCTCACACAGAAACTGTACATAAATGTTTGTGATAGCAAACACAAACTGCAGCACATCCATGCAACAGAACGTCATTCAGCAATAAGGAATGAACTGCTGATACAGTCAAGATCCTGGGTGGATCTCAGGGGCATTGTGCGATATGAAAAAAGCCAGTCTCACAAGATTACCTGCTGTATGATGCCACTTATATTACATTCTTCAAACAATAAAATTAAAGAACAGATCAGTGGTTGCCAGGACTCAGGAGTGGGGGGAGCAAAGGTGTTGGTGGCTATGGAAGTCCGGATCCTCGTGATGCTTCCAAGTTTGCACATGCTTTTTTCTTCTCCTGAAACTTTCCCACATGCAACTGACCTTCTCTGCTCTTTTTTTTTTTTAGTTGAAATACAGTTGATTTACAACACTGTGTTCATTTCTGACATACAGGAAAGTGATTCAGTTATATATACATATATGTATTCTTTTTCATATTCTTTCTCACTATGGTTTATTACAGGATACTGAATATAGTTCCCTGTGCTAAACAATAGGTCCTTGTTGGTATTTTATATAACAGTTTATCGTACTAACGCCAAACTGCTAATTATCCTCCCCCACCTCCTTTTCCTTAAGCAAACGCTTAAGTTTGTCTTCTGTATCTGAGAGTCTGTTTCTGCTGCCTAAATAAGTTTATTTCCATCATATTATTGACCCCGTATATAAGGGACACCATATGGTATTTGTGGTATTTATCTTTGTCTTCCTTCACTTAGTGTAATCATCTCGAGCTCCATCCTTGTTGCTGCAAACGGCATCATCTCATTCTTTACTGCGGCCAAGTAATACCCCAGTGTGTCTATATATATACCACATCTTCTTTATCCATTCATCTGTCAGTAGACATTTAGGTTGTTTCTGTATCTTGGCTGTCGTAAATAGTGCTGCTATGAACACTGGGGTACATGTATCTTTTTTATAGTTTTTGAAGGAATTTCCATGATGTTTTCCATAGTGGCTGCACCAAGTTACATTCCCACCAGCAGTGTAGGAGGGTTCCCTTTTCTGCACACCCTCTCCAGCACTTGTTGTTTGTAGACTTTCTGATGGTGGCCATTCTGACCGGTGTAAGGTGATACCTCATTGTAATAGTTAAGATTTATTTTCATTTCTCCAATAATTAGCAATGCATCTGACCTTCTCTGAATCCTCTTTATCTTTTATTGGTCACATCAGACGTCCTTAGGAACCTTTGCTTGACTTTCCAGTCCCTTCACCCTGATGTGGCATTTGTTACGCTGAATTCTGATTCCTGTTTTGTTTCCCTGCACCCTGACCATGAGCCACTGACAAACAGGGGCACCAACTCTTAATCTCTACACTCCAAGGGCCCATTTTAGTGCTTTAATTCACTTACAGATGCTTCATAAGTGAATTTAGTTGAACTAAAGTAAATTCTGAAGAAATAGACTTGGAGTTGAAATACGTCGACTTTATTTCTTTATACCTTCATTATACCATTTTATTTGTGTAAACTAAGATTTCTACCTGAATATTTACATATTAGTACTTAGGACTTATTTTTATGTGAAACATACTTCTTTTCTTTTGCAATCCCTTCAGTTCCTATCTAAAAGCCCCTAAGATTTACAGTGGTTTGTTTTGAATATTAATATTTCCAGCATTCCATAGTCTTTTTCTTATCACTTACTTGAACTTTCCCTATAGGAAAAAAATTTTCTTGTTAGAATTTTTCATACCATTGATTGGAGCCCTAAATTTGGACTCTTAAAGTAACAAAACTAAATATTCCTTCCTTTTCCTTTTTTAAATACTGTAGCTTTTTGAAAGATTACCGAGTTATTTTGACCTGCAGAGGAGGCTGACACATTTGGAGGACCAAATAAGCTATCTTCTCGGTGGCATCCAGGTTGTTTATATTGAAGAGTTACAGCCAGTGTTGACACTTGAAGAATATTACTCTCTTCTTGATGTGTTCTATAATAGACTCTTGAAAAGTCGAATACCTTTTCACCCTCGAAGTCTGCGTGGTTTACAAATGATCCTTAACAGGTTAGTATCTAAAACAATTACTTCCATTCATTTACTCACACCAGTTGTATATGTATTGCATGAAATTGTTTTGTATTTCCGTGTATGATTCTTAGGAGTTAAAGGAATGTTACTACCTCCATTGGCAACACTTTTTACACATGAGAAAAGTCAACATGAGAGGATTAGAAAGATTGAGTTTCTTGAACACTCTGTACATTGCCACTTACAGGGCAGATCAGTCCTTTGGAAAACTCTATAGGATTAAACTAATGTGAAATCAACAGTGTGCATTTCAGGCACTGTGTTTGGAACTTAAATGCATTATCTCTCTTTAGCTCTCTGAACCTCACCATGGAGTGGGTTTCTGCCCCCATCTTACAGATGAGGAAGATCACAGGAAGGATAAGGTCATCCTGATAAAATGTGTCTCTCTGGGGACAGCAAAACTTCAAGTCAGTTTTGCTCTACCTTTAAGGTGGATTTTCTTAATGAATTCCTTTCCCATTAATCAAACTAATAAAACCATTCCTTCAGGAATGGAACAGTGGTTGGAGAGATGGCTGATTTTTCCTTTTATGTATACTTTATTACAGTGACAGATATGCCCCAAGCTTGCATGAACTCGGGCATTTTAACATCCCAGTCCTTTGTGATCCAGCAAACCTCCAGTGGTTTATTCTCACCAAAGCCCAACAGGCCAGAGAGAACATGAAGAGAAAAGAAGAGTGAGTACTCTTAGCCCTCTTCTGGGCTTCCTATTCTAATCTAGTCTAATATTTAAAATATTCAGGTATTCAGGAAGGTGGGGTGGAGGGATCAGTTAGGAGGCTGGAGCTAACATAGCCATTCATATACATATAAAAGAGATCATTAACACACACCTACCGCACAGCACTGGGAACTCTACTCAACACGCAGTAATAACGTGTATGGGAAAAGAACCAAAAAAGAATAAGATGTATGTGTATGTAAAACTGAATCAACTTGTGTGCCATAAAAGAAACACATTGTAAATAAACTATACTCCAGTAGAAAATATGAACTCCATGATAAGAAAAAATACAAATGCCTATCCTCGACCCCTCTATCCTGATGGGCTCTGCTGGTGTCACATCTGAGGGGCCTGAGCAGGCGTAGGGCCCAAGGGTGGGCTGTCTCCTGGCTGAGGGAGGTGGGAGGATGGGTATGCAAATAGCCCTTCCCTGGATCTGGAGGGCCTCGTCCTCTGTTCATGGGACCTCAGTCTTCAGATCCAGGCTGGCCCTCCTCCACCCACACTAAGCCTACTGTTGCCCACAAATGCTGGACGACTCTGTGCTAGAAGAGCCTTGCAAAGTCACCCTGTCTCCATGTTGCCTGGTGGTGGGATTTCCACTTCCAAGCTCCTTTCTTAGAGTCGCTCCACCTACACATGACAGCAGCCTCAGCATCAGCGATTTACTGGGGTTAAGATTTGTTCGGAGAGTGATAGGTAAGGGAAAAAAAGTAATGGGACACAAGCCCTTCCATGTTGGTTCAGGCACTTTCCACTCCAATTTAGAACCTAGAAACACAACTTCTAGGGCTCTGGTTGCCCAAGAAAGCAGAATTTGGCATGAAAAAATGCTGCTGCCTTGTGTGGCCACTTTTCATAACAACAGCTTCCAACCAGTGCTGATGGACACTTAATATTCACAAGGCCTGCAGGACTGTAAATGACACCTGCCTTCAAGAAATGTCCTGCAGTAGGTAGTTGAAAGAGATGTCAAAACAGGTCAGACTTTCAGGAAGCCAGTCTCAAACTGTTTAAGAAAAAAGTACATGAAAAGATGCTGAACATCGCGAAATACTAGAGAAAAGCAAATCAAAACTACAAGGTATCTCCTTGCACCTGTCAGAATGGCCATCATCAAAAAAATCTACAAACCATAAATGCTGGAGAGAATGTGGAGTAAAAGGAAACCTCCTCTACCATTGGTGGGAATGGAAATTGGTAACAGCCACTGTGGAGAACAGTATGGCGGTGGTTTTTTAAAACGTAAAACTAGAGCTAGCATATGATGCAGCAATGCCACTCCTGGAATCACCCAGAAGAAACCTATGTATCCAGAGAAAACCATCCTTTGAAAAGGAATGAATGCACCCCAGTGTTCATTGCAGCACTGTTTACAATAGCCAAAACATGGAAGCCACCAAAATGTCCCATCGAAAGAGAAATGGATAAAGAAGATGCAGTACATGTAGCAATGGAATATTACTCAGGCATAAAAGACAGTGAAGTAATGCCACCTGCAGCAACATGGATGACCTGGAGATGATCAGAGAAAGTGAAGGAAGTCAGAGAGACCAAGACAAGTATCATAGGCTGTCATAGGTAGAATCTAAAAATTGACACAAATAAACTAATTTACAAAACAGACTCATAGACCTAGAATATGCAGTTATGGTAAAAGGGGAAAGGTAAGGGAGAGGATAAATTAGGTGGTTAGGGTTAAGATATACACACTAATTTATATAATCAACAAGGACCTAATGTAGAGCAGAATACTCAACACTCTTTGTCATAAGCTATATGGGGAAATAATCCAAAAAAGAGTAGATACAAGTGTATGTACAACTCAGTTTAGTTGCCCTGTAGCTACTGCAAACACAGCGTTGTAAATCAAGTATACTCCAAAGGTATTTTTTTAAGAAATGGGAATTCCGTGGTGGTCCACTGGCTGAGAACTGTGTGTCCTTAATGCAGGGGGCCTAGGATCAATCCCTGGTTGGGGAACAAGATCCCACATGCCGCAGCTGAGACCCAGTGCAGTCAAATAAGTAAATACTAAAAAAAAAACAAAAATGGGAGGACCATTTTCAGCGTTGAGGGTAGAAACTAACAGCCCAATATACAAAAAATGGGTTTTCCATTTTACGTTTTATTTGGTTATAGCTTGTAGCAATCGTGTGTTTTGTTTTTGACGTAACAGGTTGAAGGTCATTGAAAATGAATTGATGCAGGCTTCCACAAAGAAATTCTCTCTGGAAAAGTTTTACAAGGAGCCCAGTGTTTCTAGTATACAAATGGTGGATTGCTGTAAGAGACTTCTAGAACAATCGCTGCCTTACCTACAAGGGATGCACCTCTGCGTTTCACATTTCTACTCTGTCATGCAGGATGGAGACCTTTGTATTCCTTGGAATTGGAAGAATGGAGAAGCCATTAAATAACACAGAAATCTGTATTATTTTTTAAAGAGATAAGAAACTGTTATTTAAAATCCACAACTTGATGTAACAGTATTATTTACATGTTACAGGAACAGAGTTTCTAATTGCTGCTTTGGAAATAGACTTTTTAAATTAATTTCTATTAGGAAACTTGTTTTTAAAAGGTTTTACCTGCTAGTAGTTTCTTATCGCCCCCCAGCAGATGGTGTTAATCTGATTGGCAGGACTGGCAGAAAAGATGTGAGAAAGCACGTATTTGTAGTGGTATGAAAATGGAGGCTTCTACCGGGTGAAAGATATATATATTCTTTTTTTTTTTTTTTTAATGAGTGAACACTGGTAAGTATAAACAGGTTTCATTCAGTATAGCTCTGAAGTCTTGGAACACATTTCCACACGCGGCAATTCAACATGCAACTTGATGGTTGTATCACATGGCATCAGTACGCATACCTGTACTTTGCAGCCAATTATGCACCATCTGTCCAAAACAGGTGACATGGGGAGCACAAATTCATGAACCAAATTTTGCCTGAAGACGGAGTGGATGGGGAGAAGTCACTGAATGAATATATGATATTGACGTTGTCATAAGCCATCTGCAGCAGTTTGTTAAAGCGCATCCAGTGATAGAGGATTTAAAGTTTTCAGTAGGTATATGTATATGTTTGACTGAGTCCCTTCACTGTTCACCTGAAACTATCACAGCATTGTTTGTTAATCGGCTATACCCCAATACAAAATAAAAAGTTTGTTAAAAATAAAGTTTTCCTACCCATTAAGATACTCTGTCGGTAGCCTGTAACCAAGAGACAGTGAATTTTTTTTTTGAATGATTGAATGAGGTGACTTGTTTTCATGGACAGACACTACCCAGAAAAATCCGTGTTTCTCAAAGTTCCACCAAGCAGAGTCCAGTTTAAAATGATTCAAACCACCCAGGATCTGTCACCCCTCTCAACCCTGGTCTTGCAGTGATTGGAGCACTGAGTCACCTCCTGTCCACAGTTGTGTGGACTTCGTTGAACCCATAACCCAGCCCCAAGCTCTGTAGACACAGGGCTCCTCTGCAGATATTTCCGTTAGGAGAATATTTTTTTTTTTTACCAGATCCCAAACCTTTTCAGCTTATTTCTCAAAAGGACAAGGTGAATCCAGGTCTGTAACACCATTTTTGAGGCTCTTACTGCTGAAGAAATAAAGGAAATTTTCCATAGAGTATTAGAAAGGCAAAGAGATGTTAAAATCAATTCTAGAAGCATGTTTTAAATTTGTCTAAAATTGATTTGAGCAGTTAAAGTACAAATGTGTGTTTGAATCAGTATTGATTTGTATTTAGTATAGTTTGTGCATACCACCCCTTTTAACCTGTGCCTAACAACTGTACTTATTTTTTTTCCTAATGTAAAAATGTTGCTGCCTATGAAAGTTTTCCAGAACCAAATAATGGGAGTAAAACATTCTTCAGAGGTTACACAAGAAGATTTACTGGAGGGACTTCAGTGGTGGTACAGTGATTAGGACTCAGTGCTTTCACCACTGAGGGCACAGGTTCAATTCCTGGTTGGTGAGCTAAGATCTAGCAAACTTCATGGCAAAAAAAAAAAAAAATTGGAAAAATAAGTTTGGATTATGCCATTTCTAAGATGAAGGAGTACAGAATCCTCAGTAATATGTTTTGAATTGCACTTTGTCTCAGAACTGTTACATAATAAATAATACGTTAACCAGATCATCGCTTTCTCATTATTCATTAATGGTTTACAACTATTTCAACATAAAGGAATTTACAAAAAAAATCATTGCCTGTTTATGCCTGTTAAACTTCCTCTCCCAATCTAACGAAAAAGTTCTGGAAAATTCTCTCCCACCACTGAAAGCTAGGACAGGATCAGACCCCTCTAACCTTGAATACTCAGCTCTCCATAGGGACCTGAGCTTGTCCAGGGGTGCACCCTCTGCCCAGGGTGTCCTGTCAGGGAAGTGTTCATCCAGAGGCATGACTGTCCACAGGAAAGGTCTCCTGAGGCCCTGCTTCTTCCTTTCTCTCTCCTCTAATCCTCCTCCTTCAGGCAGCCTCCCTGAGTCATGAGAGGGCTGTGGGCCTTGAGGCGTGGACAGTTGGTCAAAAGGAACCATGGCTGCCTCAGGAGCCAACTCACCTTTGGAAACTGCTAACCCATGGCCTCAGTCTCCCTATCTGTGAAAGGAGGCCCAGGGCATGTTCTTGGAGCTCCTCCTCACCCTGAGTGAGTCTGACCCTGGAAAAGAGCCCTCCCTTGGATGGTCCTTGGCCACTAGCCCAGGTGTCTCTTGCTCCTTAGTAGCTGGAAGAGGAGGAGGAAGTGGAACTGCCAGTGGCCAGACAGAACAGACCTGAGTTGACACCAGGGGACCCTCTTTGCCCCCCCTACATCCCAGCTACTGCAACCTGGTTCTACTGGTCACTCCCATCCCTTCCCTGTTACAGAGCACTTTAGGGACTTTTTTCTCTAAGCTGACATGTTTCATATGGGGAAACTATAGGGTGAAGACTTGGCACCAGGCCCTTCTGTCTGCAGCAGGCAGGAGAGGTGGGATTAGAAGCCAGGCCCAAGGGCTGTGAGGCATCCACGCAGGTGGGAGCACCTCCAGCTCTGGGAGCGTCCACCCCCAGGTCAGCACCAGGCATTGGCGGTACCCCCAAGTCCCTGTGAGCATGGACAGCCTTGGGGTCAGTCGTGTCAGTCCTGGCCACAATGGTGCACACAGGTCAGGGGGGGTCAGGGCTGATTTTACCCGGCCCTGGGCAACCATTGTGAGAACCAGGAGAGGTGGTGCCCCTCTGCTTCTCCTGAGTGACCTGGCAGTGGCCTTGGCCTTGCCCCTCAGTCCAGACTGCTCAGGCAGCCCCCGCTGTCCCTGCTCTAGCTGGGCTAGGGTGTGCACTGGGCCCCAACCAGTGGCTACAAGTGTCATTCTGGAAGCAACATCTTTATACCTCTGCCCCAGAGTCCACCACAGCAGCTCATGCCAGGGAAACTGGCTCAGCACAGGGCGTGGCCACGTGGGAGGGAGCCATTGGATTTCATCCTCAGAGTCTTCGGGAGGAGGTCAGTTTTTCTTTCTGTCACTACCTCAGGCACTGGCCTAGACCAGGTGTCAGCAGGCACAAGGCAGGGTTTCCGGGTGAGCAGGACAAACAGCAGGAAGGCGTCAGAAGGTGTGACAGAGAGGCAGGATACCATCCATGTAGACAGCGACCCTGGGAACTCACATCTGCACCTCAAAGAGCAAGTAGGATGAACGAAGGGGGAAGAAAGGACAGGACTTGCACCCCTAGGAGAAAGCTGTGGATGAGCAAAGGTTCCCTCACTCTGGGAAGCCCCTTCACTGGCAGGGAGATCAGCTGGGACGGCAAAGGAGTTTCAGAGGCTTGGAGGAGAGAGCGGGCAGGAGAGAGACCGATCAGCAGGCGGTCCTGGCCGCCTCGCTGCACTCCCCAACCCAAGTCACACATCTGCTGGTGCACACGGGGCTGAGATGCAGAAATTCAGGCTTCAGCAGACTGACCGGGGGAGAGGGCTGGGGTGTGCTGCCTGCTGACACTAGAGTGTGGTCTGGGCCACAGTTCGGGGTGCACAGGACAGAGCCGGAGGCCGCCATAGAAGCCTCACTGGGCGCGTCCCCACCATGTTAGCCTCAAGCTCCACGCGTTCAGTGGACACAGCTCTGCGGCCAGCGGCTCTGGGAGCACCCGAGCCGGCAGGCTGCCCACACGTGGAGGCGGGGCTGAAATCTGAGCCGGTTCCCAGGGGCTGTTTGTCTTTGTAAGCACAGTGGCCCTGGGACCTCTGAGTGCATTCCTGGTGCTCCCCTGCCGGGGCGGGTCCCACACTAGCAGCAGCGCGCTTTGCGGGGCGCACACCCAGAGGCGAGCAGGATCTGGGCTGATTCCATAGCTTCCACGGCAGGTCCAGGTATCTGACTCCAGCAGGTCCGCTGCCAGGCTTGAGCACATCCACACCCACAGCTTTGCAAGCACAGTGCCTGAGAAACACCTGGGCCGACTGTCAGCGCACCCATGAGTGAGAAGGGGGAGTCCCATGAATGAGGCAGGGCTGAGGCCAGTGCCAACATCAGTGTGCTTTGTGAGCGCGCACAACAGATGATGGGCGACACTGTGGAGACACTTCCCGGTGGACACATCCTGCAGAGGAACGTTCAGCAGCTCCTCTCTGGGCCGGCTCAGACGGTTAAAGAGTCTGCCTGCAGTGTGGGAGACCAGGGTTCAATCCCTGAGTCAGGTAGATCGATCCTTGGAGAAGGGAATGGCAACCCACTCCAATATTCTTGCCTCGGAAATTCCATGGACAGAGGAGCCTGGTGGGCTAAGTCCAGGGGGTCGCAAAGAGTCCGACGTGACTGAGGGACTGACTCACTCACTCACTCCCAGCAGGAGCATTCCAGCCCCACCTCCCTCACACCACAGCTTAGAATCAGACCTGGAGGCTTCTGTCCTAACAAATAGGACAGTAACAAACAGGGCCGTGACAACCACAGAGCAAAAAGGAGGCCCCACTCCACATCCAGGGCAGGCTCTGGTCATTGTACCACCAACCACCACACCTCCTATCCGGGGGATAATGGCTAGCACACATTGAGGAAAGATGCGACAGGCAGACATATTAAAAACAGCGCTCACACCAAAAATATTAGACTCACGCAGGCTATGTGGGGACGGACCCACATAAAAACATCCCTTCAAGACCAGAGTAGACAACTGTTACTCCTAAATTCACAGAGATGAGAAGTAAGGAAAAGGAAGAAACTAAGAACTAAACTGATTAAAGAACAAGAGAATTTCCCTGAAAGACCAAATACGAAAGAGACCTCTCCGATCTCAAGAGACCCTGAGATCAAAAAGGAGGTCATAGACGTCATAAAAATCCTGAAGGAATTAAGAAAAGCCATCTGTAGAAATGCATATCACTGTAACAAGGAAACAGAAACTAGAAGCCCCTGCCTTCACAGCTGTGTGATCGTCACTCCATTCTGACTTGAGAACCACCCACAGATCTTTTTTTTTTTTTTGGTCATGTTGCTGAATCTTAGTTCCCCCGACCGGGGATCGAACCTGTACCCCATCCTGTGGCAGTGTGGAGTCCTAACCACTGGACCGCCAGTGAACTGCTCCACCCACAGATCTCTATTTTTCCTTCCCCCATTTCCTGTCCCCTAACGTACGTGTGCAGAGAAGGCAATGGCAAGCCACTCCAGTACTCTTGCCTAGAAAATCCCATGAATGGAGGAGCCTGGTAGGCTGCAGTCTGTGGGGTCGCTGAGGGTCGGACACGACTGAGCGATTTCACTTTCACTTTCCCAAGTTGGAGAAGGAAATGGCAACCCACTCCAGTGTTCTTGCCTGGAGAATCCCAGGGACAGGGGAGCCTGGTGGGCTTCCGTCTATGGGGTCACACAGAGTCGGACACGACTGAAGTGACTTAGCAGCAGCAGCAGCAACATACGTGTGTGCGCGCACACACACACACTAGCCTATAGTGCAGACCTTGGGTGAAGTATGTGGTCTTGTTAACTGCAGGGCCCTTGCTTGAAGAGGTGTGGGGATAAGGTACACTCACTGCTGGCTAACTTTCCAGATTAGAGACCCTATGGACAGTCACACCATCCTGGACAGGAAATTTCTGCCAAGCTTTTGTCACATGAACACGGTCAGCAGAAGAGGCCCTGCCAAGTCATGAGGCAAAAGACCAAGCCATGCAATGCTCCAAGGGCACTGGGTGGTTTGTCCACAGGATGAGTACTAGTCACTGTTCCCCTGGGAACTCTGCTGGTGTAGACAGAGCCCTGCTCCCTGGCCCAGGCTGAGCTTGAACCTCTCCGGGCATCCCTGGGACACTTGCTGGGACTCTTGGAGGCTAGATAGAGTGAGGCTAAGGAGCTCCTGCAAAGTCAGGGCTAGGGGCCTGGCCACAACTCTGCCTGAGAGGCCAGCACCCCTAACCATGACAATGAGGTCTTTGTCAAGGCCATGCATGAGGGATCCTGGAGAGTGTACACTGGTCATCCCCCCAACACTGTGGAGCTCACGGCCCCTGCCCTCTGCCACGCTTGGCCATGCCCTTGGCACCAGCTGACCCCACCTGAGGCCTGACCTCCAGGCCCTCAGTGTCCTGGGGGCCTCACCCAGTCCTGGTTTCTGGGGACAGAGTCACAGACTGTGCAGTTGAGCAGACCTGCAGACAGGCTGGCGCACTCCCACAGCATGCAGGGAGGGAAACTGAGGGCAAGAGAGGTAGGGTCCTGGCAGTGTCAGAGGGTCATTGGCCAGAGGATCAAGGCTGGATCTCAGGCCTTTATTCTCCAGCCCAGAGAACTGGGGTTTCTTGGTATCCTCAGGCTGGGGCAAGGTGTTTCAGAGCCTCCAATTCCCACCTCCTGCCCAGCATGATCACGTCAGTAGGTAGGAGTCACTCCACTCCTGGGAGGGCCAAGAGGCTGCCCACTGTCCCACCAGAGCATCGCCCAGCCCTATTCCAACTGGGGAGGCTCTTTGCCCAAAGTCTCCCTGGCCCCAGACTGCCCCCCACGGCCCAGATCCAGTTCTAACCCCTCTCTGATCAGAGTCCAGGCTGGTCCTCAATGCACCCCGAAGCCCCGGTGGCCCTAGATTGTGCCCAAAGACACCAGGCCTTCGAGTCCCACTCAGCCCGGCTTGTTCCTATCTCAGCCAAGGCAGGGATCCTTCAGGCTCTGGCTGGGAACTAGGCATATTACTCTGCAGCTGACAGTAGAACCAAATTCTTGAATCCCAAAGAGTTAAAAATACCAAGATGTCTTGAGAGGTAAAGGAAGTTCTTAAAAGAAAAAATATGTGTCAAAATCTAAGTTAAATTTATATGGGGTTTGAAAGCACTGGGCATATTCTTCTAAGAACTCTGCCAAGGGTCCTTAGCGCTTCTAAGGGAGGCAGGCCGGTCTTTTATGGAGTGAAGGCGTACTGGTGCCAGGCGACAATGGCTCAGCAAGGTGCTTAGAGGGTGTGGTCAAGCGTATTTGCTCAGGCTCAAAAGGAAAATCGGTTATTCCCAGTAAGGATGTTTTTCAGCTTGCAGGTGAAGCCCCAGGGGTCAGAAGGGCTAGGAGGGAAGGCAGAAGGTTGCGGCAGAAGGGCTGGTCCAAGGGGGCCGAACGGTGGCCGAGCGCCTCCTGGCGGTGAGATAGTGACAGGAACTGCAGAGAACGGCGAGGGGCTCGGGACTCCATCTTTGGCCAGGAGATAGGGCGGCGGCGGAGGGAAGGAGTTTCGGGAGCCGACGTCTTTCAGTGCAGCTGTAGGAGCGGGTGAAGGGGCGGCCTTCTGTGCAAGTGTGCTGGCCGCAGCACACTGGGTGCTGCGAGCAGCACCCTGCACGGCCCCGCGCTGAGATCTGGCTCCCTCTCCCGGCTTCTGGAGAGGAGCTGGCGACGTTGCGGGTGCGTCTGTCTTCAGCTGGGGGTAGGTGATTTCTCCAGTTACCTCGTTTATCCAGAAAAATGTATCTAGAGTTTTCTTCCCGTGTCCAAATTGACTCTTTGACATAGCTACAAAGGAGAAAATGGAGACCACACAGGAGCGTCCTCAGTCTTCCATACTGAGGACGGAGGGCTCCACCTACAGCATCAAAGGGAACCATTAGCCACTGGGCTTCTATAAACCACCTGTGCTAGCCCTCTGTTGTCCAGTATGCTCCAGAAATCTTCCCAGGACCAAGAACAGACCTACCTGGCGGCTCCAATGAATTCTAGGACATTTTTTTTTCGGTACCGGTGGGTCTTATGGGGTCTGAATCCCCAGACCAGGAATTGAACTCCTGCCTAGCAGTGAAAGCACAGAGCCCTAACCACTGGACCACAGGGACTTTCCTGGGTTCTTTTGTTTCTTAACTATCTTTTCAAATTTTAACGAAGTATACTAAAAAGTATACTTTGGGGGCTCTCCTGCTGTTAAGAATCCACCTGCCAATTCAGGGGACACAGGTTCAATCCTTGGTCCTGGAAGATCCCATATGCTATGGGGCAACTAAACCTGCAAACCACAACTACTGAGCTTGTGCTTTGCACCAGGAGAGGTCACGGCAACGAGAAGCCCATGCACTGCAATGAAGAGTAGCCCCCAGTCACCGCAACTAGAGAAAGCCCACAGCAATGAAGACCCAGTGCAGTCAAAAATAAGTAAAAATATATCTTTTCTTAAAAAAAAGTATACTTTACATCTTTATCTAGTTCAGATATACTTGTGTGTGTGTGTGTGAATGAATGCATGTGCTTGTGTGTGAATGAATACTAACAGTTTCATGAAATGTCAATGGTTGTGTGCCATGGTCTCTGATATTTTCTATTCAATTGCATTCTCCCATAATCTTTAAGAAAATGCTCGTTGCCATTCCTAAAACTCATTTTATAAAGGAAGCAACAATGATTAAAGAATGATAGCTTCAAAAACTCTGTCTTAGATTAACAGGAGAATGGAGAATGCTGGACCTTTTACAAAAGACGCCAAAAAAAATAAAAAATCACTCTTACAAATTTTACAAACACATGACCATGTGTAGCCAGTGGAAAGGCTCCCTAAAGATGTCCTTGCCCTAATCCTTGGAACCTGTGAATATGTTTTATTATATGGCCAAGGGAACTTTGCAGGTGTAATTAAAATTATGGACCTAAATCTAGGGCATACTATCTTGTATCACCTGGGTGCCCCAACCTAATCACTTGGGCTCTGAAAAATAGAGAACTTTTTCTTACTGAGGTCAGAGAGAGAGAACAGAAGTAGAAGACAGACTAAGTATGAGAAGGAGTCTACTGCCATTGCTGGCTTGATGATGGCAGGGACCAAGTGAAGACCAGGAGAAGGAAATCAACTCTGTCAACAAAATGAATGAGCCTAGAAGTGGATTTTCCTCAGAGTCTCCAGGTAAGAGCCAAGGATAGACAAAACCCTGATGGCAGTCTTGTGAGACCCTAAGCAGAGGAACAAGCAACACTTGCCAGTCTCAGGCTCTGAGAGACAGTAAAGGGCTCTTGTTCCAAGCAGCTAAATTTGTGGTCATTTGTTACTGCAGCAACAAACTCCCACACCATGGGAACACTTTGCCAGGAACACTGCAAGAGAGAGGCTTCAAAGCTGATTCTTTTTGAGCTCAGGGTAAGCCTGCCTTGGTGTGGGCCTCTTGGCCAGTCTGGGGACTCCTCTTACTTTCCTTCTGTCAATATTGATAATTGCTTCACTTCTGTTAGAATGGACAGGGACTGTCACCCCTGCGAAACATCAAGTTACACTACCTAGAACGTCAACGAGCTTTCAAGATTCTGACACCTACATCCTATATGAAGCTCTGATTTGCCCTCAGGCAGAGAGGGCTTCTCCAGCTTCCCCAGTGGTCCACAAGGCCATGGAGAAGTCAGCGCACTGGGCAGGATTCCCAGAATCGGTGTTGCTTGTAGCAAGGACACACAGTGGGTTGAACAGGTAGGGGCTGGCCAGGAGCTAGGGGACGAAAAAGGTGTGAAGGATTTGAAGCTCACCTGTCAGAAGGTGCTGGAGGGAGGAGTCTGTGGAGGGAGCTTCAGAGAGAAGGGGCCGTAGAAGACTGGGGGCTCCTAGCAACCTGATTATTGTGTAAAGTGCTTCCCACCCTATCCCAGCCCGGATTCTACCTGGTAACCTCAACTCTTTCCAGCAAAGCCATACACCTCCTCCGGTCCCCTCTGTCATAGCACCTGAAACCCCAGCCTAGAGGTGTCCCTGACACCTGCCCTTCCCTTTCCCACAGTTGCCAACCTGTGCCAGTTCCATGGCATGGCTCCACAAAGCAGCATCTGCTTTCTCTAGGCTATAAGCCTATAGACAAGGGGGCATGTCCTCCCCTGGCAGGGTTAGTTCATGTTTAGCAGTGTGGATGCTAGGTTAGAAATTTCTCACAGATCCACTCCCTACTCAGCTGGGTGTGGCTCACCCTTGGACCCAAACTCTCTCCATGGCCTCAGCTTCCTGAGAACTAGGCCTGGTCTCCATGGTATCTTGACTGCCGGAGCAACACATCATTTTGTTTCAAGCAGGACGCATTTCTTCCTTCCTTTCCATACATCAGGAATTAACAAGTGCTGTCTTTAAATATCTTTTGGCTGAATATAATTTTCAAGGACCAGGGACTTCCTGGCAGTCCAGTGGTTAAGATGCTGAGCTCCCAATATCGGGGGCATGGGTTTGATCCCTGCTCAGGAAACGAAGATCCCACATGCCCTATGAAGGAGAAAAAAAATTTCAAGGACCAAATTATGTCAGAATCAGACACTCTTTTTTGTATATGTGCATGTCTAAACTTTTCCTCTTTCCTTGCAGAGAAGAATAATTAGCTATCTGTCTAAAGTCAATTCCCTCTTATTTTTTCCTGTTACACTTTATCTCTTTTCCTGCTCCTGAATATGTGAAGGATTTACTCATCAATAAATGCATTCGGATGTTATATATATACTCTATGAACATTTAGGTTGGATGAAGCCAAAATTGTCTAAATAAGAAAAAGGAAAGAAATGTTACTAAAGTATTTCTATTTAGAAACATTAGAAAGTACACTTGGGAGTTTCCGGGCTGGTGGACACATAGAAATGCTGGCACATCGGTCACTCAGATGGGGCATGGATGCTACCCTGTGAGTCTCTTCCATCTGCCTGTTTCTGGGTTATATCCTATAATAAACCAGTAATCTAGGGTGGAAAAAAAGTATATTTACCTAGTAGCCTTTGTAACTATTATGAGATAATAAGACATCAATTTAAAAGAAAATCTGGCATGATTCAGTCTTCGTTAATTTATCATTTAAAAACATGTTAACACAATATTTTGGT
Source organism: Moschus berezovskii (assembly GCF_049115385.1). Taxonomy (NCBI): domain Eukaryota; kingdom Metazoa; phylum Chordata; class Mammalia; order Artiodactyla; family Moschidae; genus Moschus; species Moschus berezovskii. The sequence goes on along the minus strand of NC_142483.1, from coordinate 45,128,497 downwards.
TTGTCTAAGACCAAAATTAAATTTCTCATGATTCAAACTTCCTATATTTCTTATACTGGTTTCATTAGTTAAATACGTTTCCATTATATTCCACTCTATAACTTAGTGGAAAGTAGGCCTCATCCAATCCATTGAAGACTTGAAGGGAAAAAACAAAACTCTCATGACGGTGTTCAGCCTGGAATATCAGTCTTCTCATGACTTTGGCCTCCAACTTAGACTGGAACTACAGTACCAGCTCTCCTGAGTCTGGACTTCTCAGCCTCCATAATAATGTAAGCCAATTCCTTATAATAACACACACAGACACAGACACACACACACACACACACGCTCCATTTCTCTGGATAACCCTAATATAGTCTTTTTAAGTGACTACATTAGTAGAGGTTCCTTGTCACCAAACTATTCTGCTAACTCTCAGTCCTTTCAGCATACATTTAAACCCTATTGTTAGCAATTCCCTTGCTTAGATCTAGTTTTCTTTTTTTTCAAAAAGATTTACAAAATGTTCGTATTTTTAAAGACTGCAGAAATAAATTCATCCCTAAAAATAAAGACCGCTCCTCAAAATTAAATTTCCCAGAAATTAAAGTTCACAGGACTAAAACAATTGCCCTTGCCCAGGCACATTAACCGGCAGAAGCAGAGAGGTACATATTTACACTGGTAGCAAAGGTACTTTCCTCCGCAAATTGCCTTGGAGGGTCCAACAGTGACAGCACAGGGTGAGCACTATGATTGACTGAAGACCCTGCTGTCATAAAGGCCAGCTGCTGGCGCCAGAGAATAAAAGGAGATGGCCGTGGGGCAGGGAGGGGATGACCAGACTTCAGCCACTCCTCCTTCTCCTGGTCCTTTCCTTTGAAGTCCTCCTTCCCTCAAACCCACTGAACATGGCCTTGGAACCCACATAGCATTCCAGCACCAGGCCCGAAGTCGTCTCACTGCCCCTCAATCGGAACCACCTTTATCACCCAGCGTCTAACCACTGAATAGCTGCTCAGATCTTGAAACCGACTGCAACCTAGAAGGTAAGGGCTTTCAGATTTCACCAGGAAGGATGGTCACGTCATACCTCCTAAAAGAAACAGAACTTACAAAAGCATAGGAAACAGCCTTTGGCAAACAAGGCTGTCAGTTATTTAGACCAGGAGTGGACTTGGACACATTGGACTGAAGGTCTGATCAAACCTAAAAATGAATTTTGGACAGTTTAGGAGACCTCTCTTGTTCCTGGAAAAGCTTCTGAAAAGCTGTACCCCCACGGGGTATGGGGTTAGTTCATTGAAGCCCAGGGACCATGGGGGTTCCTTGCTGTGTGAGGGGTGGATCCCTCCATTGTCCACTGATGGAGAACTCACTGAGGTTTTCTCTCCCCTCCTGTAGATGTCTAGAAGTCAGGTGGGGTCAAAGAACAGGCCTCTACCCACATTTATGTGGGTAAATGAAGTCACAGCACAAGTCACCTACCCCACGTGGAAGACAGATCCTCCAGCACTGTCTCCCACTTGTCTACTGACCCTGACATGTGAACCCCCATCTGGATGTGGGGCTGGGGATGTGGTTCCCCTCTGTCCCAGAGGCCCACCTACTGTCCCTACACAGACTTGTGGTCCAGTAGCACCCCCTGCTGCTTCCTCTCCAAGAAAAGGTGGCCCAAAGAGCCCTGGCTACTCTCCAGGTGCTGACCAGGTGCCTGTTACTCTCAACAGACCTCCATCGCTGCCAGATACAGGCCCTCCTCCGCTTTGCAGGCCATCCACACCACCCCCTCAGCCACTGCCCGCTACGTTCCCCTCCCCACAAGGCACTCTCCCAGCGCAGGGGCTTTCCTACTTTCATGGTTTGTCCCTGAAGCTGACATCCTTCAGCCCCGAGAAGGTCATCTTCCAGGTGGTTAGCCTTACTCACAGGATGCTACACAGGATCCTCAGAGGCCTCCAGCCTGACACAAATCATGACCTGGTTTGATCTTTAAAATTTCTCAAAATCTAATTTTGAAGGCTTTCTTCAATTCTTTTTATCGCTATATATACATATAGTTATTTTAGATAATTAAAAAAATACTATCCAGTGTGTCAGTCTTTGTGCTGCTATGTGTTTTCTGTTTCAAAAATATATACATATGATTATTAGGAAAATGATGACGATATACACTGAAAAAAAGGCTGGGACCTACAGTCTTTCATTTCAGTGGTCCTATAAAGAGCTAAGCCTTCTACTATTGAAAATGAAAGGAATCCAAAACATAGGGAACATTCAGTGGTCTCTGCCACACCAACTGCATATGGAATCTTTCAGAGAGTTACAAACAAAAACACAAGGGAGGATAAACAACAGAAATATAAAGCAATCAAAACCAAAAGATAAAATGGCAGTCCTCAACCTTCATAGATCAGTAACTATCCTAAATTTTAGGTGAATTCAATTCACCAACCAAAAGCCACGGTGGCTAGATGGATTAAAAGAGAAGATCCCATTATATGGTGCTCCCAAGAAACCCAGCTCGAGAGACAAATGTAGGCTCACTGTGAAAGGATGGAATACTCCGAGCAAACGGCAGCCAAAAGAATAAGTGTGGCCCTACTCATATCAGACAAATAGACTTCAAACCATAAAAGGTTAACAAGAGACAAATATAATGATAAAAGGATGATTCATCAAAAAGGCACGACATGTATTAATATATAGGAACATAACATGGAAACACCAAAAAATATGAAACAATTAATAATATAATTGTTTAAAGGGAGGAAAGGAGAAATTGATAGCAACACAGTAATTGCAAGGGACTTATACACCTCACTTACATCAATGGATAGATACTTCAGACAGAAAATCAACAGGGAAACATTGGCCTTAAGTGAAACATGGAACCAAATAGACCTAAAACTATATATAAAACATTCCATCCAAAAGCTGCAGAATACATTCTTCTCAAGTGCATACGGAACATTCTCAAGAACAGACCATGTGTTAGGACACAAAAAGTTACTCAGTAAACTTAAGAAAACTAAAATCACATCAGATATCATATTCAATGGTGAAAAACTGAGAATTATCCCTCTAAGATCAGGAATCAGACAAGGGCCTACTCTCACTATTCTTATGCAACATGGCATCCATTGGAAGTCCTAGCCAGGGCAATTAGGCAAGGAAAAGAAGGAAAAGGCACTCAAATTGAAAAGAAGCAAGTAAAACTTTCACTATTTGCTGATACCATGATTTTGTATATAGAAAATGCTAAAGACTCCATACACACACAAAAAAACCTACTAAAAAAATAAACAAATACAAGGTCTTCCCTGGCAGTCCAGTGGTTAAGAATCCACCTGCCAATGCAAGGGACACGGGTTCAATCCCTGGTCTGGGAAGATTCCACATGCCGAGGGGCAACTAAGCCTGTATGCCACAGCTACTGAAGCCTGCTAGCTCTAGAGACCCTGATCTGCAACAAGGGAAGCCACCACAGTGCAAAGCCCACATAACATAATAGCGAGTAACCCACACTCGGCACAACTAGAAAAAGCCTACGTGCGGCAACAGACCCAGCGCAGCCATAAATAAATAAAGCATTTTTTAAAAATACAGTAAAGTTGCAAGGTACAAATTAACATATAAAAATCTGTTGCATTTTTGTACAGTAACAATGAACCAGCAAAAAGACACATTAAGAAAGCAATTTCATTTACAATCACAACAAAAAAATAAAATATCCCTAAGAATAAATTTAACCAAGGAGTAAAAAACTGTAAGATCCTGTTGAAAGAAATTGAAGACACAAATGGAAAAATATTTCATGCTCATTGATTGGAAGAAGTAACATTGTTAAAATGTCCATATCACCTAAGGAAATCTACAGATTCAGTGCAATCCCTATCAAAATCCCAATGATATTTTTCACAGAGGTAGAACTAAAAAATCCTAAAATCTGTATGAAACCGCAAAAGATCCAGATAGCCAAAGCAGTCCTGAGAAAAAAGAACAAAGATGCAGGTGTCACAGTCGCTGATGTCAGATTTTACTACAAGGCTAGTAATCAAAATAGCATGGTATTGGCAGAAAAATAGATGCTTCAGACTCTTCACTTCCACTGCAAGGAGTGCAGGTTTATCTCTGGTCAGGGAAGTTCTGCACACTGCGAGGTGCAGTCAAAAAGAGAAAAAAATGCGTTAGAGACAATGTAGGAAAGAAAGAATCTCATATATTGTTCATGGGAAAGTAAGTTGGTGCTGCCACTATGGAAAACAATATGGCAATTCCTCAGTATATTATTAGAATTACCATATGATCCAGTTCTTCTGCTTCTGAGGACTTATCCAAAGAATATGGAAATATAATTTTGAAAAGATAAAATGCACCCTATGTTCATTGCCACAGCATACACAATAAGCAAGATGTGGAAACAACTAAGTACCCATCAACACAAGGATGTGTTGTATATAAAGATGTGGATAAAGGATAAAGATGTGGTGTATATATATATACAACGGAAATATTATTCAGACAGAAAAAGATGAAATCTTGCCATCTGTGACAGAAATGGACTGTGACTTTAAGGGTTTTACACTAAGTGAAATAAGTCAGATGGAGAAAAACAAAATACAATTTTATTCATACATGGAATATGAAAAACAAGAATAAAAACAGATACAAAGAACAAGTTGGTGGTTATCAGAGGGTAAGGGTGAAAAGGGTAAAAGGGATCAATTGTACGGTGGATCAAAACTAGACTTTTGGTGGTGAGCACGCCGTAGTGTATACAAAAGTAGAATTACAGTGCTGTACACAGGAAACTTATGCTATAAACCAATGTTGACTCAATTAAAAAACAATGTTCCCATGAATGAATGAATGAGCAAATGAATGATTACTCCAACTGCTGTGACCAATGATAAGTGAAAAGTCACCCTAGGACTGAAGCTTCATAGTGTGTGAGCGAGACATGTGAAGACAGGAAAACACCAACTGTTACTGGACGATGGATTACTCTAGTACTAGCGACCAAGGCTTACCAGTTGGAACATTCTTCTACAATCCAACTCAGACAGGTAAAATCATAGTAATAAGACTTTCTACTTACCTGAAATAACTCCTTCTGATGATATTGCAGCCACCGAGCTTGCTCTCAGGACTCCAACTAGACTTTCTTTATTTTTTGGAAGAAAATTCTTATTTATTTTTAAAACCAAACCACTAGGAAAATATATCACAGTCTTAAAACAGCAAATGGACAATATTATCAAGTAATAAGCTGGTAAAAAGCCAAGGTCCTTATCAAAATGATAAGGTGCCAGAACTGGGACAAGAATGACGCATGTAGCAAAGGCCCTGGCAAAAGTGGTATTTGGTAACAAAGAGCAGTCCCTTTATCTCTCTAAAGGAGCTAAAGCTCACTCCTAAATTGCTTACTTTTCTTCCCTTGACTTTTGTGTTGCCAGGGGATTGTCTCAGTAAAGCTGTTATTTCAGGGGGCAAAGTAAGCAACACTGGGTTTAGGCTTTCATTCTGTTTCATGAAAACCAGATTTTTCCAAAGCCCGTACTTCACAACCCTCTTAATTAAGCAGCTAACAATTCCTCTTTCACTGTTCATTCCTGAATATGAGCATATAACAATGTCAAAATCCCATTTCCCTTCAAGCGTGAGTGTCACTGTAAGATTGTCTTGTCGCTTGGCTGATTTTGCTGCTGGCAGCCCCAGGGCTCACCATGGTTGCCAGTGAAAGGGAACACTTGCTTCCCTTACCAGTGTGATACCACTTCTTACATTTTTGCAGGGTCTCCAGGCTGAAAGATGTAGTGTGAAAATTTTAAGAAATATACAGCCACATCTTGATGGTCAGAAATGAGTATCTGCAGGGACCCTGTCAAAGTTTTTATCCAAACTGCCTCTCCCAACTTTACATCTTAAATTAATGTCATGCCCTTGTCTATAAAACCAAGCAAAACAAAATCCCTAGAAGCCCCCTGTCTTTTTCTAAATTAGTGACTGCATGGGTTTTATTAATTTGGGGGAAAAGTTGTAGTGATCCTTCTGGTAAACAGCAGGTGGCAACAAATAGAAACACCTTGTCTCATACTCCACTAGACCATAAGCAGGTTAGATGAACCTGCCAGCCTCTTGGTATCTGTGCAGTAAGAGAATCTGGGCCCTGGTTTGGTACAAGGGAAACTCCCTATGGCCAAGAGAAGCACTTGCCACATAAAATTCAGGCTCCCAAAAAACCTCCTGAGCTATCTATGACCCAAATTTTAGCACCGTTGTTTTTCCATTTCACTTTCTAGGACTGAAACACAAAGGAACCAGAGTTCAGAGCAAAGAAACACAAGCCTTAGACTTGGTGCCATCCATAATTTCCTCATTCATCAACTTTCCTTAAAAGACCCAAATCCCCATTCCTCTTTTTAAATAGATTCCTGCCCTCACCCCTGATGGCCACTAGCAGACAGCTATTTCCCAATGGATGAGAGATTCCTTCATCTTCATGGTCATGGTTGGGATGAGGTTCACATGGTCATCCACACACCTGGTCATGCAGGTCTCCAGCCGCCGCTTCACCTGAAGCTCCTTCAGTTCAGTCACTCAGTCATTTCCGACTCTTTGCGACCCCATGAATCACAGCACGCCAGGCCTCCCTGTCCATCACCAACTCCCGGAGTTCACTCAAACTCATGTCCATCGAGTCGGTGATGCCATCCAGCCATCTCATTCTCTGTCGTCCCTGTCTCCTCCCACCCCCAATCCTTCCTAGCATCAGACTCTTTTCCAGTGAGTCAACTCTTCGCATGAGGTGGCCAAAGTATTGGAGTTTCAGCTTTAGCATCTGTCCCTCCAATGAACACCCAGAATTGATCTCCTTTAGAATGAACTGGTTGGATCTCCTTGCAGTCCAAGGGACTCTCAAGAGTCTTCTCCAACACCACAGTTCAAAAGCATCAATTCTTCGGCGCTTAACTTTCTTCACAGTTCAACTCTCACATCCATCCATGATCACTGGAAAAACCATAGCCTTGACTAGATGGACCTTTGTTGGCAAAGTAATGTCTATGCTTTTTAATATACTATCAAGGTTGGTCATAACGTTCCTTCCAAGGAGTAAGCATCTTTTAATTTCATGGCTGCAATCAGCATCCGCAGTGATTTTGGAGCCCAAAAAAATAAAGTCTGACACTGTTTCCACTGTTTCTCCATCTATTTCCCATGAAGTGATGGGACCAGATGCCATGATCTTCGTTTTCTGAATGTTGAGCTTCAAGCCAACCTTTTCACTCTCCTCTTTCACTTTCATCAAGAGGCTTTTGAGTTCCTCTTCACTCTCTGCCATAAGGGTGGTGTCATCTGCATATCTGAGGTTATTGATATTTCTCCCGGCAATCTTGATTCCAGCTTGTGCTTCTTCCAGCCCAGCGTTCCTCATGATGTACCCTGCATAGAAGTTAAATAAGCAGGGTGACAATATACAACCTTGACGTACTCCTTTTCCTATTTGGAACCAGTCTGTTGTTCCGTGTCCAGTTCTAACTGTTCCTTCCTGACCTGCATACAGGTTTCTCAAGAGGCAGGTCAGGTGGTCTGGTATTCCCATCTCTTTCAGAATTTTCCACAGTTGATTGTGATACACACAGTCAAAGGCTTTGGCATAGTCAATGAAGCAGAAAGAGATGCTCTTCTGGAACTCTCTTGCTTTCCCCATGATCCAGTGGATGTTGGCAATTTGATCTCTGGTGCCTCTGCCTTTTCTAAAACCTGCTTGAACATCTGGAAGTTCACGGTTCACATATCGCTGAAGCCTGGCTTGGAGAATTTTGAGCATGACTTTACTAGCATGTGAGATGAGTGCAACTGTGTGGTACTTTGAGCATTCTTTGGCACTGCGTTTCTTTGAACGGAATGAAAACTGACCTTTTACTGTCCTGTGGCCACTGCTGCGTGTTCCAAATTTGCTGGCATATTGAGTGCAGCACTTTCACAGCATCATCTCTCAGGATTTGAAATAGCTCAATTGGAATTCCATCACCTCCACTAGCTTTGTTCGTAGTGATACTTTCTAAGGCCCACTTGACTTCACATTCCAAGATGTCTGGCTCTAGGTCAGTGATCACACCATCGTGATTATCTTGGTCGTGAAGATCTTTTTTGTACAGTTCTTCTGTGTATTCTTGCCACCTCTTCTTAATATCTTCTGCTTCTGTTAGGTCCATACCATTTCTGTCCTTTATCGAGCCCATCTTTGCATGAAATGTTCCCTTGGAATCTCTTAATTTTCTTGAAAAGATCTCTTGTTTTTCCTGTTCTGTTGTTTTCCTCTATTTCTTTGCATTGATCGCTGAGGAAGGCTTTCTTATCTCTCCTTGCTATTCTTTGGAACTCTGCATTCAGATGCTTATATCTTTCCTTTTTTTCCTTTGCTTTTCGCTTCTCTTCTTTTCACAGCTATTTGTAAGGCCTCCCCAGACAGCCATTTTGCTTTTTTGCATTTCTTTTCCATGGGGATGGTCTTGGTCCCTGTCTCCTGGACAATGTCACGAACCTCCATCCATAGTTCATCAGGCACTCTATCTATCAGATCTAGTCCCTTAAATCTATTTCTCACTTCCACTGTATAATCATAAGGGATTTGATTTAGGTCATATCTGAATGGTCTAGTGGTTTTCCCTACTTTCTTCAATTTCAGTCTGAATTTGGCAATAAGCAGTTCATGATCTGAGTCACAGTCAGCTCCTGGTCTTGTTTTTGCTAACTGTATAGAGCTTCTCCATCTTTGATTGCAAAGAATATAATCAATCTGATTTCGGTGTTGACCATCTGGTGATGTCCATGTGTAGAGTCTTCTCTTGTGTTGTTGGAAAAGGGTGTTTGCTATGACCAGTGCATTCTCTTGGCAAAACTCTATTAGCCTTTGCCCTGCTTCATTCCGTGCTTCAAGGCCAAATTTGCCTATTACTCCAGGTGTTTCTTGACTTCCTACTTTTGCATTCCAGTCCCCTATAATGAAAAGGACATCTTTTATGGGTGTTAGTTCTAAAAGGTCTTGTAGGTCTTCATAGAACCGTTCAACTTCGGCTCCTTCAGCATTACTGGTTGGGGCATAGGCTTGGATTACTGTAATATTGAATGGTTTGCCTTGGAAACGAACAGAAACCATTCTCCTTACTCCCCACATTTATTGAATCTTTGGCCTTGTCACTGAAATGCATAGTGCACCGGGCCAGGCGGTCCTGGAACTTCTCCATCTCGCTGGTCACCAGGGCCTGGGCTTGAGCCAGAGATGCATGACAGTGCTCAACGCACTGGTGCACTTGCTACATGGACGCCTGGCTGTCTTCGCAACAGCCGGCGCTGCACCGGAACATGAGGCCCTGCATCTTCCAGATATTTTCCCTCTCCAGACTCTTCACCATGGAGTCCACTGCCTCCTGCACCCGGAGTTGCTGCAGCTCCACCATGACGACCTGCGCAGTTCCTGGCTGCGCCGGTGCCCACATGGACTCGCACACACAGACTAGACTTTCTCCTCATATATAACTTCTAGTTTTTTCTCACATGACTTTTTTCAGTTGGAGGCTAATAACAATATTGTGGTGGTTTCTGCCATACATTCACATGAATCAGCCTTAAGACATAAAAGTTCCTGCTTATGTTCACATCAGACTGCACCTTGACAGAGTAAGTTTCTCAGCTGTGGATCTGATGATAGAACATTTAACGTATATAATTAATTGTACATGGACCAAGAAGGAAAACCTGCGGATTTACCCAACAACTTTATACTTCTATATGAATAAGATTCATGTGTCCAACTATTATGTGGAAATATCGGCATGAATCTAAAAGCACATTGCTCTTGGATTGCTGATGTCAGTATTTAGTATTATTCTATATACATAATGACTCCTTGGACTGACTCTCACCAAGGGAGGATCTTCCATGGCCATTTTAAATAAGCCACAATGATATATCTGAAGGCAGTCTGTTTTCTGCTCTCATTCAAATCTTAAGTTGCAGAGGGAAAACATCCATACTTAGACCAATTTTTTCTAACTCTATTCAATATATTTATCAGATTCTTTAATTCACAACAATAGGAAGCATCTACTGAAACCACATTAATATCCTATGAATCTTAACCAGTACACCCAGATGCACACATTCTCCTTGCCTTAGCTATCTTATACAGATTTAATAGTGAAAGGCATGAACTGATGTGCTCCCAGGTCATTTGGGCAACAAAGATAGCTCAACCATGAATGTAAATGGAGGCATCCTTGCCTTTTTGCCTTCTTAATTGGCTCCAGGACTCCACTGTCTGGTTTCCCCTGTGCTCTGTTGGGGTCTTATCCAGGTCACTGCTCCATCTGAGGCAAATCTGGATTCCGTGCTGTTTTGTTAAAGTCACTGCTGCTGCCAAGTCGCTTCAGTCGTGTTCGACTCCGTGCAACCCCATAGACGGCAGCCCACGAGGCTCCCCTGTCCCTGGGATTCTCCAGGCAAGAACACTGGAGTGGGTCACCATTTCCTTCTCCAATGCATGAAAGTGAAAAGTGAAAGGGAAGTCACTCAGTCGTGTCCGACTCTTAGCAACCCCATGGACTGCAGCCTACCAGGCTCTGCCATCCATGGGATTTTCCAGGCAAGAGTACTGGAGTGGGGTGCCATTGCCTTCTCCAGTTAAAGACACAGATTTGCCTTTTTATTAATTTAGTGAACCTTGTAAAATAAATGTTCATGAAGAGGAATACTCTTAACCGTGTTCTTAATTTTAAGAAACTCTTCCTGAGACTTTCATTGAGTTCATTACAGCAGGATAAGGTCAGTCAACAGCTATTACAAGGTCCATGGGTAAAACCAACTGATGACATAATTCACACCTTTAAGTGACCAACTGTCTGCAATTTAACACAAAATTTTCTCAAGAAGTATTATCAGTCTTAAAATTTTAAGCCAAATATCCTAGGAATTTAAAAAATAATTCAGGAAAGTTGCATCATTTATTAGCTTATTATCTTTCTGCTTCAAACCTGCCCTTCTGGAGATGCTTTGTGAGAGGACTGGAATCCTGCAATCCACATCTCTGCTTTGCCTACTGGTTTCATTAGGTTCTGCAGTCAATGAGTATGAGAGAGAAGCTGCAATCCTGGAGCTTCACACTGATGATTCACATCCATGATTAATTTTGTGTGCCAGCTTGTCTAGGCCACAAACGTTTGGTCAGATGTTACTCTGTAAGGGTGTTTTTCTGGATGCGATTAACATTTAAATTGGTGGGCTGTGTGAGTAAAGCAGATTACTCTCCATAATGTGGACAGGCCTGTTCTAATCAGTTGAACGCTGGAATAAAACAAAGACTGGCCTTCCTAGGCAACAAAGAACACTCTAGCAGACTGTCTACCAACTTCACCTGCAACATCAGCTCTTTCAGCTTCTACTGCAAACAGCCTTTTGGCAGAACTGGAATATGGGCTCTCCTGGATCTCCAACCTGTCGGCCCACTCAGCGAATTTTGGATCACATGAGCCAATTTTATTCTATTTATATATATACACACACACATACCCTATTGATTCTCATTCTCTGGAGAATCCTAACACAGGAGGAAGAGGAGACTTGCTCCTTCTTGCCTTTTGTGGGCACTGCTTTCTGTTCCCAATGCTTCTTCCTTCTGCGGCAATTCCTTCTGGGAGCAGCACTAGAGTCCGGCGCAGCTGTGCTCTCCTTCTCATAGGTCTGAATTCAGTTCCACAGGGGTTCACCTGCAATGTCTACCTAACCTTTTAACAATTCAAACCACTCCTCTTGGTTCCTGCTTTGTAGCTTGCCCTGTGGAGGTGGAATCAATACAATACCACCATCACAAACTGGTTCAGATGTTGAAACTAATCACAACATATCAAAAGGTTATGAAAAAGTTTATTATTCATATAATGAGGGTCTGTGGGGACAGCAAGACAGGTATCAAAGCCAGCTGGTTTGCCTTGATAAAAGGAGTGAGTGGCTCTGGTTTTTATTGTGGTTAAGGGTGAGGATTCCAGTACAACTAAAAAGGTCAGGGTTTGCATAAACGTCATCTTGAAAGCTGAGAGGGTGTGCCTTGGATTTCTTTTCAGCTTGTCCAGATGTGAGGCAGGGCTTGAAATCCGTCAGTGGTCAAACATCCACAATGAGGCCAGATTCTATCTCAGCTCCTCCAGTTGTGGGTGGCAGCTCCTCCTCAGTTACTACCTCCATGATACCTTAGCTTTCTTTCTCTTCTTGCCTTTTTACTTAGATAGATCTAGCGAAAAATTCTCTGAAAATTTTTTGTTAAAATAACTGACATGGTTTCTGGCTCCTGACTAGAACCTGGCTGATACAAAACTTCTTTGCTCTTCTTAGCTGGCTTCTGTTCTGTTCTGTTGCTCAGTCGTGTCCGACTCTTTGCGACCCCGTGGACTGTAGCCTACCAGGTCTTAGCTGGCTTAGTATTAACTTAAAAACAAGGGTGGTTGGTGTGTAATCCTATTTACTACCCTAAAACAGAGCAATGGATGACGAACCCTCTTCCATCCACAGGATCCCAGGCTACAGCTTCTGACATCACTTGTTATTTTTACATAAAAAGGAATTAAAGGAGACATAGCTTATAGTATCCTTTTAAAATGCAGGTATTGAAGATTACATGTCAATACATGGAGAACATCCCCATTCTTTTGGCTGCTGCCTGGTTTGCCATTGTGGATGTTTCAGACCTGCTGAACCACTCCCTGACTAAGAGCCATTTGTGCTGCTCTCCATTGCTGCAGGCAAGGAACCTGAAGCCCTAAGAGAAGGAAACACCACATAAATGGCAGAGCCAGGATTTCTAAAAAATCAGGAAATGGCAGAGCCCATGCTTAAAAATACTTTTATTTTGAGATATTTTAAACACATAGTTAGAAAAGAACCCATCACATAGCCCATTAAATCAACATGCTGACCCAACTACATCAACATTTTAAAAGAAAGAAAACACAACTGAAACCTCCATGTACCCTCCCTGATTCCATCAGAAACTCCTGCTCTGGGAAGGCAGAGCATGGCTTTCACACATCATTCTAACACAGGATTTTACACTCTTCGTTTCATATAACTTGAATCACAGGAAATACATTATTGTGTAAAACAGTAACACTGGTTACCTTATGCCAACAATGCTTACATGCCCGCCACTATTCTAAGCAGTTTACATGCATTAATTCATTAACTGTCCCCCTCCCCCATCACCCTGTGAGGTTGGCACTACTATCTCATTTTACAGAAAAAGTGAAACACGAGTAAGTTTAAGTCATGTGCCCACAGATACACAGTATGTTTAACTTTACATAAATGGTGAATGTAGCTTCTGCAACTTTCTCTGCATCATTTTTGATTCCTCTATGTTGAAAGATGTAACTCTAGTTCTTTCATATTCAATTACCAAAAACAACCTGTTCTTCTGATGGGAATTTAGGTTTCTCCTAATCTTGCTATCTGCACAGTACCGCAATGAACAGTCATAGACACATTTCCTTCTTCAAATGGAGTTACTTTAGGGTTTATCCAGGAGTAGAATTCTGGGTGGCAGAATATACACAATTTTCTCAGATTTTACATATTTTGCTTGGCACAGCAGCTGTCACAATTTCCATTCCCACGGCAGTGAGTTCCCATGTACCATACACTTACCCACATAAGGGCTTCTAAAAATTAGCCAACTTCATGAGTATAGGATGGTCCACATCAATTTACATTTCCTTCACATTCTTCTCTACACTCACCTCTGTCTGGACTGACAGGTTCTGTCAGCAAGGGTGAGACCAACCACACTGAACACTTGCCTGAAACATCTCCTGATATCCACCCCTCTGTGGCGTCTCAGCCCATCTGGCTCCCACGAGCCCTAATTTCAGTTCCTCCCAGGGAGTGGGAGAATGAGGGTCAGGTTTGGAAGAAGGGGTATGTTCTCCAGGCCCAGACAGGGTGTGAGGTGAGCACAGATGGCCAACGCAGTCAATTGGGTCCCCTCTGGCTTGGAGACACCAGTGACTGGGCTCCCAAGTAGCAGGCACGCTTGTGGGCAGTCTCCAGTCAACATCTCACTCACAAACACCTTCGAGAAGTTCCAATTCTGACTTAGCTAAAATAATGAACTCAGTTCTACATTCCTTAAAAGAGGCAAATTTGTGCAAAATCTACTCTGCCCAGAAAAAAACACCCAAACCTGGCTTCTGGAGTACTCGGTCTGGCTGCAATAATGGGAATAACTTTTGGAAACCCACACAACACCCAAGAGAGCAACATACAGGCATGAGGCGAGGTGGGACCAGGGGAGAACGCTTAGAGGGACAAGGGTCAGGGAAGACTGGGACTGCAAGAGTGAAGACCTGCGCCAGATCAGACAGGAGTGTGGCGCTCCACGTGAAAGGAAACAGCACAGGGGCGTTCAGGGAAGCGTAATGAAGCTAAATTCAACGCTGATTATGCCAAAATGTTTAGTAGTTAGCTCCAAGTAGTCAGACTTTTCCTTTTAGTGACTCTGTACATACTAATATTTCTATCATAATCATATACTACTTACGTAATTATTTTAAAACTCAGGTTACCAAACAGACTGCATCAGTACAATCGCAAAATATTACAGGTTTACCTCAGTACAGAGGGATTTCTGTTGACTTTTACTTCACTCTTTACATTTTTAAAAATCTGACTTGAATGTTTAAAAATAAATATTTATCATTTTATAAAAATGGCAGTAGAAACGCCCCTACTGGGGCAGGAACTCTGTGAGGTACCAGGAGGCAAAAGGAGTAGGGGATGAAAAGATGGACAGAAAAGGGGTATTTCTGTGTTTGTAGTGTCAACTGACAGGGGATCTGCAGCTCAGGGAAGCTCTGGTCTAGAGATCGGACTCCTAACCCAGAATCTTAGCAAGTTAAGCCTCCTTTTACCCATCCCAAGAGTTGGGTAGCAGAGTCAGCCACTCTAATTTTAGATGCCAGTGTTCAGTGATTCACCCAAGATCATCCTGCCAAGAAAAGGTACAGCAAGCCAGGAACACACACCTGATGACTCTGAGGCCCTTCCCATGACCTTGGGCCCTCAACATGTGAGACTCTGAATCTGAACTACATTCTGTAATGGTTCAGATTCAGACGATAATCCTCAACTCAAAACTGTCCAAAAGTTCCCCTCTGAGGAAGCCAAGGCCCAGCAAGGACCCAAGATGCTCACGTGGTTTGGCCGTCTACTTTTCTGGGCTTCTCGCTTCCAGATGGCTCACTTCACTCTGGTTCAGGGGCTTACAGGCTGTTCCCTAAGGAGACTACCTCCTGTGAAGGCTCCTGAGTAGGAACAAGGTACCTACGTGGCTTCCTCCATGATCTCCTTCGGGTCCTTGTTCAAGTATGACCTTCTCAGTTGACACCCTCCCTGACCAGCCTATTTAAAATCCCAATCCACCTTTCAACCCTGCATTGCCTCTCACTCTGCTGATTCGTTCTGTCCACAACACGTATCATCACCCAAAATACTACATATATCTCCTTTGCTTATTGTCTGTAAAGATCCAAGATGGCAGACCTTTCTGCTCCAGTCCCCTGCTGCGTCTATGGCCCACACAACAGGGCCTGGCATATGGAAGATGCCTGATGCATTTGTTTAGCAGATGGACTGGTGCTGTCCATTCAGACCTGGGGGATGGAGCTGGCGATGGGAGAGCTTCATTCTCCAGATGATCAAGCCCAGGACCCTGTTCTCCTCCACTTGCAGCTGAGACAGCTGTCATGCCCACAGCAAATACCCAAAGTCAGCTGTGAAGATAGAAGGCACAGCCGGAACCCCCCTGGAGGTTTCTGGAGACACTAGTTCTTGCTGCTGCTGGTATTTTTCAGGTCAAGTGGACTAGACACCATTATAAGTCACACTCAAAGGCAAACTAAGGATCCAACTGGACCCTTCCCAGCAGCCACAGCCTACCTTGCCATGGACATTCTGTTGAACCACCACGAAGTGCAATGGTCTCTCCCTTCAGAGTTATAGAAGAAAATCTGGCTGGGGGGGAAACTCCAGGCCATAGTGCGAAGCCCACTCCGAGGGGCCCAAACCTCCTTCTGGAACCCAATGAGGCTCTTCCCCAGCATCTCATTTTCTAGCAGTAGGATGGAGGTGCCCTACATTTTTGAATCCTCAGGATTCTCTGCCACAAGCTTCCAAAAAAGGACTGGGCCCTCTGTGAAGGTCTGCCCCACATTCTGCACCATCAGGGGTTCTCCAGTAGGGTGACCAGGACCCCCTCTCCCCAACTGTTAGACCCCAAGTTAATCTCTAATATGGTTTTTCATATGCCGAGCCAAGTTTGAAGACCACCTGAAGGTCTTCCCACACACTCTGCACTTGAAGGGCCTCTCCCGAGTATGAAATCTCTTGTGGCTGACGAGCTGTGAGCTCTTTCTAAAAGTTTTCCCACATGTGCTACATTTGTGGCACTTTCCCCGAGTGGGTATATCCTGGAGGCCAGGGAGTTCAGATCTCTGATCACAAGTTTTCTCATCAACCTCAGGAGGATTCTCCTCACCTGATTTTAACTCATGTAACTTCACCCCGGTCTCCTGGTGGGAAGACAGCCCAGCCACGCCACTCTCAGACTGGGCCGCTCTGATGTGTTTTCTCTGATGAATGGAGAGGGTATGTTTTCCAATGAAATCTTTCCCACAGCACTGACATTTAAACGGTCTCTCTTTAGTATGGATTCTCTGATGATTAACAAGGCGATAATTTCTGTCATAAGATTTCCCACACAGGTTACATTTATAGCGCTTCTCGCCACTGTGTATTCCCTCGTGATCTAAAAGACTTCTTTTACGTGTAAAGTTTTTCCCACATTCTTGGCACCGAAAAGGTTTTGCACCGGTGAGGACTTGTGACTGAAGATTTACAGCATCTTCGCTTTCGGAGTACTCATCCAGTTTCCCCAAAGAGTGAGTCCTCTGATGTCGGGAGAGGTTAGAACTCCATCTGAAAGATTTCCCACACTCTTTGCACTTATAAGGCTTCTCTCTGGTGTGAACTCTCTGATGGATGAGGAGGAACGAATGATTGCGGAAGACTTTGCCACACTGGCTGCATTTGTAGGGCTCCTCTGTGGTGGGACTGGTCTGAGGAACTTGGAATGCTCTGTCATGACTAAACGAGGGTGTGTCCTCAGGTTTTCTTTCAGCGGCATGCTGCCTCTTATGAACAATGTAGGCCGACCTGTGAGGAAACTCTTCTGCGCATTCGTGGCATCGGTATGGTTTCTCGCCTGTGTGAATTCTCTGATGATTGATGAGAGTCTTCTTTCGAATGAAAGTTTTCCCACACTGCTGACACACGAGAGCTTTTTCCATGGTGGGGGCACTCTGGAGCTGGCTGGAATTGGAGGTCTGCCTCAACTCTTCTCTACGTTTGTCCAGGTCATAGAACTTCTCTTCCTGGTGCAGTCTCATGTGACGAGTGAAGTTGGACCTCCACCTAAATGTTTTCCTGCATTTGGGACATTTGTAGGGTTTCTCCTGGGTGTGAATCCTTTGATGTTCAAGAATGTATGATTTACAGTGGAAGGATTTCCTACACTGGCTGCAGTCAAAGAGTCTCTCCCCATTTTGGTCTCTCAAATGATGATCAAAATCTGAGTCACAGGTCAGAGCTTCTTCATCCTGAGTAGATTCAAGATATTTCTGCTTAGCATGGGTTTCCTGGTGCAGGCGGTAGACAGACATGCGACGGAAGGCTTTGTCACATAAACTGCACTTATACGGTTTCAGTCTGGTGTGAATTTTCTCATGTCGCACCCGGTTAGAGCTCCACCTGAAGGCTTTCCCACATGCCCTGCATTTAAACGGCTTCTCTTGAGTGTGGAGTCTCCGATGACATACAAGGTGGGAGCTACGACTGAAGGTCCTCCCGCAGTCGCTGCACTTATACAGTGTCCCCACCACGTGAAGTTTCTGCCCGTGTTGGTGATGGGAACTAAGGCTGAAGTCCTTCCCACGCACATCCTTGGCCTTGCCTTTCAGTCCAGCATGAATTCTCTGATGTAGGCTGAACCCACCCATCATGCGTCTGAGCCCTTTCCCATACTCCTTATAGTCATAGTGGTAGGAACTTCCCCTAAAGTGTTTGCCATAGCCATGTTTAAGGGACTGCTTTCTTCTGGGTCCTCTCAAATATGTAATATGTCTTAGATGAAGACTATTACTTCTTCCTGAATCTTCACAGTCTTTCCCTGCCCCATGGCTGGAATTGGTCTCTTCTTTCTTAATTCTCACTTGTGTGGGGTTTCCACATCGTTCCTTTAACCTGCTCTTCTGTGCAACAGATTCTCTGAGCCCTGGTCCCTCAGAAACAGTCGCTGCACCATGACATCCTGATGGCATGGCCAAGGTTACTGCTTCTTCCAAAGGTTCAGGTTTTAAGATGAACTTGTCTGTTTTCACATGGAGCTCATCTCCTAACACAAATAAAACATAAGAGAATGTACTACTCTTGGGAGTGCCCTGGTTGCCTAGTGGTTATAATTCCAGGCTTTTACTGCCATGGCCTACGTTCAATCCCTGGTAAGGAGACTAAGATCTCATAAGCCACTAGGTGTGGTTTAAAAAAAAAGTAGGGGGGAGTAAAGAATGTTCTCTTTTCCCATACTTGGAAATACAGAAAGCACCAAGGGACCAAAAAAATGTTACAAACTTAGGTGGTGAGGCTTTTGCCTGACTGCCAGTAGCTTTACAAAAACAGTCAGGGATAAGGCAAAACATGGAGGGGTATTCCAGATGACAGAAAGGGGAGAGCAGAAGCAAGATGGGTACACCAGCTAGCCACATGCAAGGATCAAATCCCGGGGAAAACCCAAAGGGTTCAGAAGGGAGTGTTAAACAGCAAGACAGGAGAGGAAGCGTGACACGCACCAATGACAGGAAGATCTTCAAGAGCTGAAAGGGCTTGAGGAGGGCTGGCTGCAAGGGCTGCAAGCTGACCACAGGGGAAGGATCAAGCAAAGAACAACAGCAAAAGTGGGATGAGGGTTGCCAGGAGCAGGAAGGGCAGAGCAGTACAGGGCTGAGGAGGAATATCAGTGAATGGACAAGAGGACAGTGATGCTGTCCCGTAGGCAAGAGCTGCTCCTGAGAGGGCTGCTGGGCGAAGGGCAAGGCCGAAAACCAACATCTAAGAGGCCGCTCTGGAGGGGAAAAGCCCAAGCACCCAATATTTATTAGCAACACTGCTAAGGCTCTTCCTTCTAGCAAAAAACAGAGAGTTTCCCACAATTTTCATACTGTAAAAGACCTTAAGAAACAGAAGAGCAGATGTGAAAGGATCAAGACCTGGTCATTTCTCTGGAACTCACCTGCAGGGGCAGCACCTGGATTCCCCTTAAACTGAACTCCCTGGACATTCAGGCCCCATGGCTCCCTTGCCTCCAACCAGGAGATGAGAGCAGGTTTGGTGAATGGCCCCACTGCAGAAGAGAAAAGAAGGGGACGTGACTGGACAGTAGATGAATCAGGCAGAACTACTCTCCAGGACACTCTCAGGCCTGAGCTCCTGATGGGGAGGAGGGGAAGCCCAGGAGGCCAGTGGAGGAAGTCTGGGAGGATGCCCAGACAGGGATTTCTTTCTTACAGTTCTGAGCAGAGACAAAGTAATTCAGTTCAGTCACTCAGTCGTGTCTGACTCTTTGTGACCCCATGAACTGCAGCAAGCCAGGCCTCCCTGTCCATCACCAACTCCTCCTGGAGTTTATCCAAACTCATGTCCATTGAGTCAGTGATGCCATTCAACCATCTCATCCTCTGTCATCCTATCATCCCCTTCTCCTCCCGCATTCAATCTTTCCCAGCATCAAGGTCTTTTCAAATGAGTCAGCTCTTCGCATCAAGTGGCCAAAGTATTGGAGTTTCAGCTTCAGTCCTTCCAATGAACACCCAGGACTGATCTCCTTTAGGATGGTTGGATCTCCTTGCAGTCCAAAGGACACTCAAGAGTCTTCTTCAACACCACAATTCAAAAGCATCAATTCTTCAGCACTCAGCTTTCTTTATAGTCCAACTCTCACATCCATACGTGACTACTGGAAAAACCACAGACTTGACTAGATGGACCTTTGTTGACAAAGGAATGTCTCTGCTTTTTAATATGCTGTCATATTAAAAAGTCATAACTTTTCTTCCAAGGAGTAAGCGTCTTTTAATTTCATGGCTGCAATCACCATCTGCAGTGATTTTGGAGCCCAAAAAAATAAAAGTCAGCCACTGTTTCCCCATCTATTTGCCATGAAGTGATGGGACCAGATGCCATGATCTTCGTTTTCTGAATGTTGAGCTTCAAGCCAACCTTTTCACTCTCCTCTTTCACTTTCATCAAGAGGCTCTTTAGTTCTTCACTTTCTGCCATAAGGGTGGTGTCATCTGCATATCTGAGGTTATTGATATTTCTCCTGGCAATCTTGATTCCAGCTTGTGCTTCTTCCAGCCCTGCGTTTCTCATGATGTCCTCTGCATAGAAGTTAAATAAGCAGGGTGACAATATACAGCCTTGACGTACTCCTTTTCCTATTTGGAACCAGTCTGTTGTTCCATGTCCAGTTCTAACTGTTGCTTCTTGACCTGCATACAGGTTTCTCAAGAGGCAGGTCAGGTGGTCTGGTATTCCCATTTCTTTCAGAATTTTCCACAGTTGATTGTGATCCACACAGTCAAAGGCTTTGGCATAGTCAATAAAGCAGAAACAGATGTTTTTCTGCAACTCTCTTGCTTTTTCAATGATCCAGCAGATGCTGGCAATTTGATTTCTGGTTCTTCTGCCTTTTCCAAAACCAGCTTGAGACGAGGTAAGCCACAGACAAAAGGACTGCTAGGATTCTCCAAAACCAAGTGACAACTCAATCAGTTAAATCAGCTAACTTTTTTTGAGGCCTGAATAAACCAGGAACTTGACACATATGACTTTTAATTTTTATAGTATCTCAGCAGGACAGGCATTATATCTCCATTTTTAAGAAAGAAGACTGAAGTGTAATGGATTAAGTGATTTGGTTAGTAGTGAGACAGACAAGACCCAGACCCAGGTCAGGACCCCTTCCTGGCACCACAATGAGAACTAAGGAGGCAGAAGTAGAGGCAGGTGGAAGATGGCGACAGTGAAACCTTACCCACAGAAGCCATGTTTCCATAATTCTCTAGCATCACATCCCTGTACAGGTTCCTTTGAGAAGCATCCAGCAATCCCCACTCATCCTGGGAGAAGGTCACCTCCACATCCTTGAAAGTCATAGTCCCCTGGAAAAAACACAGTCCGATGCCTGAGAACCACTCCACAGCTCCCAGCTTTTAGGGTGGGAAAGTGGGGCTGGCTCAGAGTACAGGATGGATCTGGTCAAGGTGAAAGGGAAGGTAATCGCCCAGCACAAGAGCTCTGGCCTCCAGGGGGACAATCTGGTCTCTGGGATGTGGGGTCACTGGACAGAAAGACCCAGGACAAGGGAGAGCTGCAGATACCCCATTAGGCAGCAACGGTGGGACAGCAGGAAGGTTCAAAGGTCCTGTGGCTCACCTGAGGCTGGGCTGTCACCTGGTTGCCTGGGCATCCCTCCTTCGGGCAAAGGGCAGGCACCTGTGTAGCAGGAGGATCTGAAGAAGAAAGAGCTGTGAGAAAGGGCAGCCCGGTTCCAGCGTCCCACTGAGAAGCCCACTCTTCCCCCCACATAGAGGACTCCTGGGCCCCGCAAGCAGGTATGGGCTGTTTTAAACACCCATTTCAAATTTCCCCCATGTCTGCTGGGGTCAGGGAGCAGGGGGTGCAATGGGGGGAGAAGTCAGGTACATGTGGGTCACAGAAGGATAAAAAGGACACAGAGCTCAAGGCCAGGACAAAAGGGATTCCAGTGAGAGGACAGAGGGTGGAAAGATGGTATCATAGGAGGTTTGGGAAGTGTGGCACAGGCTGGGATCTTAGAGCCGGGCAGCAAGTACCGGGTTGCCCAGCCAGGAAGTCACGCACTCCTATTTCATAGGGAGGCTGCAGGTGGTCCCCCAGAGCCGAGCCGCTCCTGAGAGGTGAAGCAGGGGGCCATATCTGTGCGGCTCGCAGGGCTCCTGTGCCCATCCAATGCACATCTGGGCTCTGGGCAGGGGCTGGGTCCTGGCAAGAAGAAAATGTTGTGAGAGGATCCCTGTAGGAATCAGAAAGCACACGCAGAGAACAGGCCACCCGGCTGATCTCTAAAAGGCAGAGGCCCAGGAAACGGTGAGCCGGGCCCTTTATCACCTACAGGCAGAACAGAAAGGAGGACCAGAAAGCCCAGGGAGGATCCCCCTCACCCCTCCACCTCCCTGGGCTCCAATAAGGGCCATGCAGAGAGAGGCAGAGCTGGATTCTCGCTCAACATAGGAAAGCCCCTAGTCAGTCAGTGAGAGGACTGCTGTCCCAGCCTCGGGTGCTACAGTGATGCCTGCCCCCTAGCCCTCAGCCCCCAGAGGTAAACTGACAATGGTTCACAGCAGAGCTGCAGCCGGATAGTATCTACCAAGTGTCGGACACTGCTCTAGGTAACACTATGCCAAGTGAGCTCAAAAAGGCAGCAAGACTCCCAGGCCGTAACCTGAGTGAAAGAATAATACCTCTGGAGTGGCAATGCTAACTGTGAGTGCCAGCTATAGAAGCACAGAAGAAAAAGTCTCAGGAGCCAAAAAAAAAAAAAAAAAAGGGCAGTGCCCATGAAAGCCGAGACCTGGAGATGCAGCCTTTGTGCTGGGACTTCAAAAGTTCTGGTCTTTGGAGGTAAGGCTATTCCTGACACAGAAGTAAGCATAGGAAGCTGCAGTCAATGAACTTCAGTTTTTCTGGTCCTGGGCCCAAAACATTCTCTGTACTGATTTGGATGGATCTTAGCCTGAGCCATTAAATATCTAAGACACAGCTACAGACTGAAGATGATAAGCCATCATAGCAGTTTATCTCCTATTCCTCCCAAACCCCACCAAAGGGAGAATAAAGCAACAGGGAAGCACAGACAAACGACTTTAAGGACAAACTTCTCAGGCACCAGTTTCTCACATTTTGGTAAGTCTGATAAATACGGGGATTCTGTAAGTTTATATGCATCTTGAGTATTTCTGCTCATTTTTTAGAATTTGGTAGGCTTTTTACCAGCCTGTTTTCAAATTCGTAACTAACTTTCAACTAGATAACCCCTTTCTGCTCATTTGGCTATGTTTTCATGGATTTTTAAACCACACACCTTGTCCTAACTGATTTGAATATACTCGAGTCACAATTTTGTACCTACTGTGTACCTTATTTGCTTTAAAAGTTATCTTTAGGTCATTTTGAACATCTCACTGTTTTTGGTAAAAATTATAAATGTTCTTTTAGTTTTTAAAAAATAGTACCCAATACTGAGCAAAGAAGTTTTCTCTTTTAACATCTGTTACCATATACTGCTGGTAGACCATGTTCAAAGACCACATTCAGATGATTTATTGATCTAATTTTTATTTTAAATTTAGGGGAAAAGTGTCTTAAACTTTTGTTTCACAAATGTTAAACATAAACTTTCATTTATGAAAATCATATATGAAGAATTACACATATATATAAAAATTTGTAAAAGTCTACAAAAAAAGATAAATACTGTTTAAACACAAAAACCTCAAAGGTAGGAGAAGCACCGAGAGGTCGGCCTGTGTGGGGCAGAGGAGCACGTGGGGTGCACTTGAACTGATCTGCTGCTCCACTGCCGGCACCAGACTGTCAGCTCTGTCTCCCAGCACCAAGCCCAGGACGGGCCCACAGCAGGCACTCAAGTGTTTCTAGCCCCAGGCTGCCCCTCACCATTCATCTATCCCATTTCCCCCACACAGAACAAATCTTCAAAAGTTTACTGAGAAAGAGATAAGATGACACATGTAGACTGCTCTTCTAGGTCTCATCAATATGTATTTAGAAACCAAGGATCGAGACACTAATTTTCCTACTTCTGAGCAAGAGATAACCTCTAGTTTACACGTAGGTACCAAGTCAAGTTAGGTATGTGGAAATACCCTTTGTGTAAGTCAATGTGTCCAAAACCTCATTACTGCTATTTTTGGATACTTGCAGACCCTCTTCTTCCTGGAGCTTATATTCCCCTGTGAAGGAGAAAGGAGCTGCCTGCTAATGGTCCTTGGCTTAGGGTCCAGTTCTTTTCTGTTCAGGTGCCATGGAATGAGAAGGGAAGGCTTCCTGTGAACTCCTCCATGGTGAGGGTTCAGAGGTCCAGCCCCTCCCCCCACAAGTGGACTCTGGCAGATAGAGCTCACTGGGCACCGCACACTGTCTCACACTCACCCTCCATGGTGTCTCATCAAAGTCCCTCTGAAGCTCTTCCAGCAAGGCCACAGCCTCCCCACCACTCTCAGGGTGATGCAGCTGCACCCAGGTCCGGAGCTCCTCTGGCAGGATGCTCAGGAACTGCTCCAGCACCAGCAACTCGAGGATCTGGGCCTTTGAGAGAACATCTGGCCTCAGCCACCAGCGGCATAGCTCCCGGAGCCGGCTCAGGGTCTCCAGAGGCCCAGAAGACTCGTGGTAGCGAAGCTGCCTGAAGAGCTGGCGGAACAGCTCCTGGCCAGGACGGTTGAGTGTCTGTGGTCTGGCAGCCGGCACTGAAGTGTAGCTTTCATCCTCTTCTTCCTTCTTTACCATCTGAAGGCGTCCTCGCTCCCTGGAAGCCTTGGCCTGAGCTGGATGGACAGCGTACCACCTGCCTGGAGGCATCACTCCTGCTCAAGGTCTTCCCAGCAGAGTGCTACCAAGTCTGCGTTAGTTGTGGCTATCACTGCCGGGCCCTTGAGAGTATCTTTTCAGCACTGCTGGGGACAACGCCATTTGCTGGGACATCAGAAGTCACTGGCGAGAGACTGAAATAATCAATGTTACCATTCAGGAAAGATGTGAGAAGGAAGGTGCAAGCAGATGCTGTTAGATCATCTTTGGATTTATGAGAAAAGCACCTATGAACATTTGCATAGTGGAGCCTGTCAAGATCAAGCACACCAGGAAAAGGGATATTTGCGGTTACCAGGGGCAGGGGTGGGGACCACTGGATGAAGGCAATCAAAGGCACAAACTTTCACTTATGAGATAAACAAGTACTAGGGATATAATGTACAACATGATAAATATAAATAACCCTGTTGTACATTACACATAAAAATTGCTAGGAAGGTGAAAATCCTAAGAATTTTTATCACAAGAAAAATCTTTTCTATTTCTTTAATTTTCTATCTAAATGAGATGATGAATGTGCACTAAACTTATTGTGACAATCATTTCATGATGTACCTCGGTCAAATCATTATATTGGCCACATTAAACTTATAGGGTGCTATATGCCAATTATATTAAAATAAAACTGGAAGAAAAAAATTTTTTCATTAAAAAAAAACAATGGCTGTTTCTACGTAATAGAAATGAACAAACCGAAAAAAGAATTGGCCTGCCAATGCAGAGGACATGGGTTCCATCTCTGGTCTGGGAAGATCCCAAATGCCTCGGGAAGCCCATGTACCACAACTACTGAAGCCCTGTATCATAACTACCGAAGCCAGCACAGTCCAGAGCCCATGTTCTGCAACAACAGAAGCCACTGCAAATGAGAAATCCAAGCACTGCAACTAGAAAGTAGCCCCCATTCGCCACAACTAGAGAAAGTCTGTGTGTAGCAATGAAGACCCAACAAAGCCATAAATAAATAAAAATTTAAAAAAGAAAACAAAAACATTAATTTGAAAAGATAAATACACACCAATCCTCATAACAGCATTATAAAAATAGCCAAGGCATGGAAGCAATCTAAGTGCCCATTAACAGAGGAATAGATAAAGAAGATGAAGAGTATTATTCAACCATAAAAAAGAATGAAATTTTGCCATCTGCAACATGGTTGGACCTGGAGGGCATTATCCTTAGTGAAATAAATCAGAAAAAAAAATACTGTATGTTATCACTTAAATATGGAGTCTAAGAAATGTGGGCTCTAGAAAATGAAAATACAATATAGAATCTAAAAAATGAAACAAACGAATGTAACAAAACAGAAACAGAACAAACTAGTGGTTACCAACTGGGAGAGGGAGGGGTGGAGGGGCAAGATAAAGGTAGAGGATTAAGAGATATGAACTGCTATATATAAAATAAGCTACAAGCATATATTGCCCAGCACAGGGACTACCACAATATTTTATAATAACTTTGAGTGAGAATAATCAATTTAAAAAATCATATCACTAAAAATAAAGAGAGTAAGTTGGAAGATTCACATGACAAATTTCATTACCTTCTTTATAAAAAAAGGCTTCCCAAGAGGCTCAATGGTGAAGAATCTGCCTGCCAAAGCAAGAGACGTAGGAGACGTGGGTTTGATCCCTGGGTTGGGAAGATCCCCTGGAGGAGGAAACAGAAACTTATTCCAGTATTTTTGCCTCGAAAATCCCATGAACAGAGGAAAGTGGCAGTCCATGGAGTCACAAAGAGTCAGACACGACTTAGCAACTGAGCATGTACTTTATAAAAAAGCTTCAAGACACTGTGGTACCGGCATAATGACAGACATATAGATCAATGAAACAGAACTAAGAGTCCAAAACTAACCCATATATCTATGGTCTATTTAGTTTTAACAAGTGTACCAAGACCACTCAAATGGGCTAATAATTGTCTTCTCAATAATGGTACTTGGACAACTATATATCTACATGAATGGAATAAAGTTGGATAAGGTGGTAACCAAAGTTAACTCAAAATGGACCAAAGACCTAAACATCAAATGCCAAAACTATAATATTCTTATCATAAACTCTTAAGTGCAATATTTTGTGACAACAGATTAGTCAAAAGATTCTACCAATTGCATACCACATGCAAAAAAAGAAAAGAAAAAATAGATAAATTGGACTTTATCTAAATTTAAAATTCTTGTGCTTCAAAGGGTACATGAAGAAAGTGAAAAGCCAATCCACAGAGAGGGAAAAAAAATCTGCAAATCATATATCTCATAAGGAACTTGTCACTAGAAAAAATAAATAACTTACAATTCAATAATAAAAAGATAATATAATTAAAATCGGACAAAGCATCTTAGTAGACATTTCTCCAAAGAAAATATAAAGATGGCTGAAAAACACAAAGGATACTCAACAATAGTCACCAGAGAAAAACAAATCAACACCACAATAAAACACCACTTCACATCCACTCGGATGGTGAGAATCAAAAAGTCAGAAAACAATATGTGCTGGTAAGGATGTGAAGACGGATAGTGGAACACTCACACATTGCTGGTGGGAATATAAACTGTGCAACTACACTGGAAAATAGTCTCATCATTAAGCTAAACATCCAGTTACTATTAATACTGACAACTCCATTCCTAAATAGACAGATACAGCTGTCCTTCAGTATTCACAGGGGATTCACACAAAAACCAAAATTCTAACTAAAGACTTAACTTCAAAAATAAATTTTAAAAAGTAATAAGAATCCTAGGATAACCAAGGACTTCTTAAGAAAATCAAAGGAAATAGGTGACATATGACTAGGTCTCTGTATTTTAACACCTCTTGCTCAAAAAAAAGAAAAAAGAACAAAAGCACAAACCAATGGATAGACATGTAAAGGTAAACTGTCACCAGCAAAGGTAATTTGAAAGTCTGCAGTAGACCTAAAATGTCATGTTACTTATGCCCCTGAAACTTCACTTCTAGGAAGCTCCCTGGAAAAGCACCTGTACAGGTATTCAGGCATTTACACAGGTGTTTACTAAAGTACTCTTTGTAATAACTTAATATTGGAAATGACCTATTTGTCCATCAATACAACTAAATAAAAGTGTAGCAGTTTATAGACTGAAACACCATACAATAATTTAAAAGACTGTACCAGACCCTTAAGCAACAATATAATTGTTTCACTGTTGACTGGGTGGTCAGGCTGTGCAGCTAAGATTAAAAAGCAGATAAGTGAAAACCACAGAAGAGACCAGAACATAATTTTAAGTTGCTGAGAACGGACAAAACACACAGTAGGCTCCAGTGACACAGTTTACTTACAGCAAGAGAAGAAAATATGGGCTTCCCTGATAGCTCAGTTGGTAAAGAATCCGCCTGCAATATGGGAGACCTGGGTTCGATCCCTGGGTTGGGAAGAGCCCCTGGAGAAGGGAAAGGCTACCCACTCCAGTATTCTGGCCTGGAGAATTCCACAGACAGTCCATGGGGGTCACAAAGAGTTGGACATGACTGAGCGACTTTCATTTCACTTCACTTCATAATAGAGTAGGACCTCGGCCCCCCTTCTGAAATACAGAAAGCGGGGTGGGCCTGGAGGGCCACTGACACATGCACCTAAGAAGAAAAAAGAGGTATAAACACCGAACCAGGAAAGATAGTCCCTCAAAGGGCTGGAAGTACAGCGCAGGCTGTGAGAATTCAATTTCTTTGCAAGAAAATGTCCTCAGCCAGAGCCTAGTATTACCGTGCTATGCAAGAGAGAAGAAGTTGCACCTAAATTTGCTGTTTTTCCCAACAAACATAGAAAACATAAGCTAAATTAAAAGAACATCCTAGACGTAGCTGGAGAAAAAACTCTAAAATTCTATTTACATGTAAGTATGTCTAGGTATGATGTATATATAAGCACTCGAAGGATTTTTAAACCGCCAAAAAAGGATTTACAAAAACTCTTACTGACAGTGGAGGTGGAGAGGTTGGCAATAACAATTAAAGGAGACTTTATTTGCAGTGATTTGATTTTTTAAATTTATGTACGAAGTCTCTTTTCTAAGACTGTACATCAAAAATAATGAACGCAAATATCCCAAAATGTAAGAAGAGGTTTACTCCTATGTACTGCCTGCCAGTTAGTTTCTTCTTTATACTTTTTGTCTTTTCCCAATTTCCCCAAATAAATTAAGTTTCAGAAATTATAGTTATGAACTCTTTTATGTCTTAAAAATAAAACACAACTTGCTTATACACAAAAAAGTTCCCAACCCTTGGCCATCAACGTGTTTTCCACAGTTATCCCTTCTGGCAAGTGTGACTAGAGGGTTTTCCCTTCCTATTTTTCTATATTTCCTAAACTGTTCAACATTATTTCTATAATCAGCAAGGTGACCAATAATTCTGTTTAAAAAACAAAGCAACTGGAATTCCCTGGCGGTCCAGTGGTTAGGACTCAGTGCTTTCACTGCTGGCCCCAGGTTCAATCCCTGGTCAGGAAACTAAGATCTCACAAGGAGTGCAGCAAAAAAAAAAAGAAAGAAAGCAACTGAGTATTAGTACCCTGCACTGAAAGGTGGCCACTAAGCAGAAGAGGCTGCACATCCTTGAAGGGGACTTGTAAGTATATCTCAAGCAACTGTAAAAGGAAAAAGAAAGCTAGCTGACTGTTGACCCAGTTCTATTTAAGCCACTCAATCAATAACCAAACCAAAGAAGGCAAGCAGAACTGAGTACACGTCAGACAACAATTGACAACTGAGGCACAGGACAAAAGAGAGTAAAATGCTGCCCAAAATCACAACACGCAAAAGAAAGCAAGAAAGAGCGTGTTAAAACTAAACAAAGCCCAAAAAGTCTATAAAGAGGTATTCATGATGTACCCCTATGTCCAAAGCAGCACTGCTCATAATAGCCAAAACATGCAAACAACCTAAATGTCCATCGACAGATGAAGGGATAAAGAAGATGTGGTACATATGGTACAATGGAATACTACTCAGCCATAAAAAAACAAAGAATTAGTGCCATTTGCAGCAACATGGATCCAACTAGACATGATCATACTAAGTGAACTAAGTCAGACAGACAAAGAAATTCCACACGGAATCACTTATACATGGAATCTAAAGTATGATCCAATGGACTTCCCAGGTGGCTCAGTGATAAAGAACCCGCCTGCCAATGCAGGGAACACAGGTTTGATTCCCTGCCTGGGAAGATTCCACATGCAGCAGAACAACTAAGCTTGAGCACCACAACTACTGAGCCTGTGCTCTAGAGCCTGGGAGCCACAACTACTGAGCCCACATGCCACCACTGCTGAAGAGCTCGAGTCCTCAAGCCTGTGCTCCACAACAAGAGAAGCCACTCCAATGAGAAGCCCAAACACCCTCCACAACTAGAGAAAAGCCCGTACTGCCACAAAGACCCAGAAGAGTCAAAAATCCACAATAAAATAAAATAGGACACAAATGAGTCTACCTGCAAAACAGAAACTGACTCACAGACATAGAAAAAAGACCACCTGGGGCTGCTAAGGGGGAAGGAGGGAGGGGGACGGATGGACAGGAAGTTTGGGGTTAGCAGACGCAAACCATTACATTTAGAAGGGATAAACAAGGTCCCAGTGTATAGCACAAAGAACTATATTCAATATCCTGTGATAAACCATTAATGAAAAGAAATATAAAAATAAGAAAAGAAATATGCTCGGCTATTAGCATAACTGACACCATCACGGGCCCATTCAATTCCTCCCGTCCCTCCACTGACCCTACCTATGACTGTACTACAAGGTAAGTCACTTTTCTGTCATCAAGGGCTTTGAAGTTAGCAGACACTTTTTTTTTGGATCATTAGTTCTAGGCGGCCGCAATGCTCTGTTAGTCTCCAAACAATGATGAAGACCTTCACTGCCATACTTCCACTGCCTACAAGACTAGTCAGCCATTCATAAAACCTAATTTAGCAATGCACTTCCTGTTTCCAAGCACATGCTCCCACACCCTAGGTTAACTATAAAACTGTCCCAGTGGCCCCTCAGCAGCACAAAATGCAGCTGCAACTGTTTCCAGTTTGTCCACCTGATCTCACCATGTGAGTTAATGACCCTCTAATAAACTGACCATTGATTACACGGAGTTACCTGCCTAAGTTTTCAGTCTCAAGATACCTTCTCAGTTCAATGGGCATTTCTCATTCCCTCTGTCCTCCAACAGAAGTCAGAGGCAGTCAGCAGGCCTTGGCACCGGTTGTAAAGTGGCCCCATTACTCAGCACACAGAGTCATGTGACAGCGTGAGCAGACGATGGTCATCTTCCCCGGAAAGGGTGGCACCCTCCACCTCCCACCAAGCTAAGAAAATTTAAAGAAATCGTTACTTCGACCAAAAGCCAAGCACAGACTCAGCAAGTATTTCCAGGACTGTCACAAAAGATGACCAGTGACAGAGATGGGACAAAAAAAGCATGCCATCTATGTGGCTGGACCACACTGACTTCACTTTATCAGCTCCATCTTAGACCTGCAGCAGCTCCCTTTCTGAGCTTTTACCTGACTCATAAGGAACGCACCCAAGCCAGACAACTTTCTGTCAGCTCTTATTCTTGTCTTCATCTGATATGAAAACTGGAAGAATGTATTGTGCTGTCCCAGATGGTTAATGGTCCATGAGGAATAATGTTCATGAGACCTCAGAGGGAAAGAGAAACCCAGTTTCCACTTGCGCAAATGTGCTTCTCATTTAGTAGTCAGTCTGTCTTTAACCTGGTCCCTTTAAATCCCCCCGTGCCTCTTCTGGCCACAGTGAGCTCAGCTTCAAATGTCTCTTGAAGGTTGTGCACCCACAGCTGCTGCCTGATATAAGTACCTATAGTAAACATCATAATTACATTTCAAGGAGTTGCTAGCTTCATTTTTCAGTCTCAAAGTTCCTTCTCAGTCCAGAGGCTATTATTCAACATTCCCTCTGTCCAACACCATCATCCAGATAAAAGAAATGGCGGTGCTGCTACAAGGACATGGACAGTCAAATGAAGAACTACTTTGGGATCATGCATGATGAGGAAGCTGGCTAAAGCTCTGGCAGAGAGAAGAAGCTTTGCAGTGAAAGGAGGGGGCAGGATAAGGAAAATAAACATACAGAGAAAACAAAAGCAAAGGCAAACTGAGACGTGATAAGGTACAGAACTGCAGGCCTACAAAAAGGGACCTGAAGACACAAAAGGAGGCTGAAGAGGAAAGGGTGCTTCCGGAGGGGCAGGGGCAGGCTCCAGGCTTGCAGAGCCCCAGCAGCACCAATAGGAACAGAAACAACTGCTCAGGAGGAAGCTGAGAGCCAGAGAAAGAGGCAGAGACTTTGCCAGCCAAATGTGCAGAACAGACTGGCTGAGCGAATGACACTCAGGTGAAGAGAAATCCAGCAGTGAGACTCAAGAGAATGAACTGGAGGCTAGACAGAAAGATTCTGAAGAAATGCACCCAGTGGGAAATATAAAGAACTGACCTATCTCTGGAACCTGGGGCATACAGTCAAATTAGCACCAAACATAAGCCTCCAAGCTGACCTGTTATGAAGCAGCTGCTGTAGAAATGTGCAAAGAGGTCAGTGAAGTATTTGTAAAGAGACGATGAGAAGGAACAGCAGAAAAATTAGGACAACTGGCTGTGAATATGGCAAAAGAATACAGTCCTTTGAGCCCAGCCTCTGCAACATGAACATGGAAAAAAGCTAATGACTTCCTGGGCCTTTCAAAGTCTGAATGAAAGACCCACAGCACAGTAAGTTAGGATGGAGGCCAGTGAGCTGAAACCGCCCAATTAAACTCAGGTATCCTAATGCCTCAGGGTTCCTCCCAGGTCCCAACCAGCTTTTGAGGACAGAAGAAAAGCTTCATTCAATGACTTAAGATGACACCACAAATGTGAGCCCCCAGGCTGGGGAGGAACCTGAGATGGAGCAGGCCTCTTCTCCCCTAGAGCTTCAGCCCTTCACTCAGTTTCACTCCCAAGAGAAAACAGCCTGGAAAACAACCTGGGAGACCCTAAGCAATCACAGGGCATTTTGCAGGGACATTTTCTTCTGTCATTTTGTTTTAAATACAAAGTAATTTTGACTTCCTCTTAAAATCCTCATTGCATAGTCTTATTCTCATGTTTTTCCTGCCAGTGAGAGTGTACATAAGGTTTATTTTACACACTGATAATAAGCAAGCAAGTTTCTAAGACAATCAAAAACTAAAGAAAGACTGCTTCTGGTACACATGTAAAATGTTAAAACAAAGACTCCCCTGGTGATCCAGTGGTTAAGATCCTACACTTCCAATGTAAGGGGCAGATGTTTGATCCTTGATCAGGGAACCCCACATACAACACAGCGTGGTGTAGTCAGAAAAGAAAAAAATAAAAGTATTTTTAAAAAAACATTTCAGTGTTAAAATAATATTTACATCAACTTGCTAGTTAAGAAATGAGCTCAACCTAGTGCCCAAAATTTGGTTTCTCAATACCACTCTATAATAAATGAAACCAGGAATCCTTGCAGAAATGGTTGATTCCAGGGTTGGAGGAAATGAAAATACAAGATGTATCTTGTGGTGCCTTAAAAAATCAGAGAAAGACACAAAAAAGGATGGCAACATGTAAGGGGAAACAGGCGCTTTGACATGAAAGAGCTCCCAATAGCCAAAGTTAGAATAATTTAAGCCACAAAATAAATAACACACCTCAATAAACCCCCAAAATAAATACCCAACATCACACACTGATGTAGCTGATATAATTAAGTAAATAAATGGGAGAGAAAGTACAACTCCTCCTCACAAAGAATTCCAGTTCATAGATGTAGAAGGAACAGAAATGAAAGGCACCTAGAAGAACATCACAAAAATAACTGCTTCAGGCAAGATCCACCAAGAAATGCTAATTAGTAGGTGAAAGTTGAGAAGAAAGAATATTTCTCTGCAGTCTCAAGGTGTCTATCTCAAAATAATTGCTAATTACAAAGGAAAGACAGTAACTTTACAGGGTTGACACTTGGCAGAAATACGGGATCAAGAGTAATATCACTGAATGGACATGTGGACACAGCAGGGGAAGGGGAGGACAGGATGAATTGACAGAGGAGCAGTGACATATATATGCTCCATGGGTAAAAGAGCCAGTGGGAAGCCACTGCACAGCACAAGGGTGGGAGGGAGGCTCAAGAGGAAGGGGAAATAGTACACACAGACCTGACTCACTTTGCTGTACACCAGAAACGAGAACAACATTTAAAGCAATTATACTTCAATAGTATTTTTTAAGAGTAATATCACCAGTTAAAAGACATATCGACATCATCCTCAATCGAAGAACATCTGACAAAACCAAACTGAGAGGACTGCTCTAAAATTACAAAAACAAAATACTTCAAAATTGTCACGATTGTGAAAAACAAGTAAAACTGAGGAGCTGTCACAGACTGAAGGGGAGCTGGATGACCTGACAATAAATGGAAGGAGGGATTCTAGACTGGATCCTGGAACAGAAAAAGAACATCAGCAAGACAGTGAGGACCTCTCGATAAATCAGAACTTTAATTACTAGTACTGGACCACTGTAAATGTCTCAAGTTCGGTGACTGCACTATATTTATGCAAGATTCTACCTTTAGGCAAACCAGGTAAAGATATAAGGGAACTCTACAGAGTTCTGACACCCTCTGTGAGCCTACAATTACTCAAAATGAAAAGGGTTTTAAATTGAAGACGAGTTGTTTCTCTTTTTGTTAATTTTTTTTTCTATCTTAGATATTAAGAATTAACTTGGTGATCAACGATACTGAATACTGTCAATTGTTATCTAAAATCTGAACTCACTCTTTCATTAATTCAACAAACATTTACTAAGCACCTATTACATCCCAGACACTATGGTCTCTGTAGTGAATAAAGCATACAAAACACACTGCTTTGAGCAGCTTATGAGAAGACAGACAGTGAGACAGAAACAGTATCAGGTGCTATGTAGTAAAATAAAACAAGGAAGGAGTGTAAGAGATCTAAGAGCAGGGAAAGAAAAGTATAAGCTCAAAAATTCAATCTTGGGAAGCACAGGATGACACACCAGAGGAACGTCCTTTCAGATGTTAAAATTACTGAAGACTACAAAGTAACACTACATTTTACCACACTTTCAGTGTTTCTGCTCAGGAGCATGACATCAGACTGCCCATGCATTAATAATTCGAGATACCAGGAGCCACAGAAAACTTAACAGGGGCACAGTTACTATTTTTCATGATTTTATCAGTTTCCCTTCCTTAGAAATATACACAGGGGTTTATCATTCCCATCTTTTTGGCTTTTCTCATCAAAAATTGTCAGTCTTTCCTCAATCTTAAGAACATGTAAAGTAGCCTCATTCATCAGTCCCTGAAAACACACACAACTACACACACAGGTATAACAGATGGAAAGATCCCTGAAATCAAATTACAGCTCAAACTACTCTCTGACACTTCTGTGCATAATAACGCACCTAATATTAATGAGTTTTCAGTTCTGAAATGCAAACAATTTGAAACAGAATGGGGTTCTTTCCTGGCACTACTTTTACTTAGGAAGGTGAATACTCTCTGATTTTTTTAGGCCAAGAAGACAGAAGAGTGGCTTTAGGTTACAGCTGTACCTTGTGTTTAAAAACTGTATTTTATATATTACACTTTCATTTGGAAATCAGAAACAATCAACCTAATACATATCACTTGTTAAGCTGTTGGGCCGGCCTTAGCCCGGACCAACGTCTGGGTGGGCGACCCTGGGACCCAAGCACCACGCCGACAGATGCAATCAGCAAGAGGATTTTTATTAAGCGTTTGCGCAAACGGGCCCTCCGAACCTGAAGTGAGCAGAGGACCCCTAGCAACAGTTCAGTCAGTTCAGTTCAGTTCAGTCGCTCAGTCGTGTCCGACTCTCCGCGACCCCATGAATCACAGCACGCCAGGCCTCCCTGTCCATCACCAACTCCCAGAGTTCACTCAAACTCATGTCCACAGAGTCGGTGATGCCATCCAGCCATCTCATTCTCCGTCGTCCCCTTCTCCTCCCGCCCCCAACCTTTCCCAGCATCAGAGTCTTTTCCAGTGAGTCAACTCGTCGCATGAGGTATTGCAGTTTCAGCTTTAGCATCAATCCCTCCAATGAACATCCAGGATTGATCTCCTTTAGAATGGACTGGTTGGATCTCCTTGCAGTATAAGGGACTCTCAAGAGTCTTCTCCAACACCACAGTTCAAAAGCATCAATTCTTCGGCGATCAGCCTTCTTCACAGTACAACTCTCACATCCATACATGACCACGGGAAAAACCATTGCCTTGACTAGACGGACCTTGGTTGGCAAAGTAATGTCTCTGCTTTTCAATATACTATCAAGGTTGGTCATAACTTTCCTTCCAAGGAGCAAGCGTCTCTTAATTTCATGGCTGCAATCAGCATCTGCAGTGATTTTGGAGCCTAAAAAAACAAAGTCTGACACTGTTTCCACTGTTTTTCCATCTATTTCCCATGAAGTGATGGGACCAGATGCCAGGATCTTTGTTTTCTGAATGTTGAGCTTCAAGCCAACCTTTTCACTCTCCTCTTTCATCAAGAGGCTTTTGAGTTCCTCTTCACTTTCTGCCATAAGGGTAGTGTCATCTGCATATCTGAGGTTATTGATATTTCTCCCAGCAATCTTGATTCCAGCTTGTGCTTCTTCCAGCCCAGCGTTCCTCATGATGTACTCTGCATATAAGTTAAATAAGCAAGGTGACAATATACAACCTTGACGTACACCTTTTCCTATTTGGAACCAGTCTGTTGTTCCATGTCCAGTTCTAACTGTTGCTTCCTGACCTGCATACAGGTTTCTCAAGAGGCAGGTCAGGTGGTCTGGGATTCCCATCTCTTTCAGAATGTTCCACAGTTTATTGTGATCCACACAGTCAAAGGCTTTGGCATAGTCAATGAAGCAGAAAGAGATGTTTTTCGGAAACTCTCTTGCTTTCTCCATGATCCAGCGGATGTTGGCAATTTGATCTCTGGTGCCTCTGCCTTTTCTAAAACCTGCTTGAACATCTGGGAGTTCACGGTTTACATACTGCTGAAGTCTGGCTTGGAGAATTTTGAGCATGACTTTACTAGCATGTGAGATGAGTGCAATTGTCCGGTAGTTTGAGCATTCTTTGGCATTGCCTTTCTTTGGGATTGGAATGAAGACTGACCTCTTCCAGTCCTGTGGCCACTGCTGAGTTTTCCAAATCTGCTGGCATATTGAGTGCAGCACTTTCACAGCATCATCTTTCAAGACTTGAAATGGCTCAACTGGAATTCCATCACCTCCACTAGCTTTGTTAGTAGTGATGCTTTCTAAGGCCCACTTGACTTCACATTCCAAGATGTCTGGCTCTAGGTCAGTGATCACGTTATCGTGACTATCTTGGTCGTGAAGATCTTTTTCGTACAGTTCTTCTGTGTATTCCTGCCACCTCTTCTTAATATCTTCTGCTTCTGTTAGGTCCATACCATTTCTGTCCTTTATCGAGCCCATCTTTGCATGAAATGTTCCCTTGGAATCTCTAATTTTCTTGAAGAGGTCTCTTGTTTTTCCTATTCTGTTTAAAGCAACAGTTACAGACAGGTTTTAAAGCCAAAAACCACGTAATTAACATATCACACGGGTAAGTACATGATTGGCTCGTTTAAAGGTCAGGGGAATGCAGCTCAGGGACTTTCCTTGCGAAATATGAGCCTCCGGGGTGGGGCTGTTTTTCTTTCCGCAAGGCGCTTTTCAGTTGCTCAAAACATTTTGGGGGCTCGTCCAGGATCGGGACGACCCACGGGCTCAATCACAGGACCGGCAGGAGGTAAGACTGGGCTCCTTAATGTTCTTTTGTCTACGTCGTATGTCGTGTGTTTAACTGAATCTGAATTGCGCCTGCAGGACCTGAATCTGTTTCTGTTCGGGCCGGTGGGGGAGGCAGACGTGCCCTGAGACCCCCGGTCCCACTCTGGAGCCTAACTCTCGAGTGATCTGGGAGAGGGAGGGAGACCAGGTCACCCTCCTCTCCAGGGACGGCCCGCGGCCGCTCCCATCTGATATTGCGTTCTCGTTTTGGTACCAATTTTCCGGTATTGTCATTTGTGTTTATTTGTGTGATCTGTATTGTCTTCTTCGTTCTCCTTTTTGTGGTGCACCAACCCCCTGCCCCCATGGGACAAACTATAACTACCCCCTCAGCCTCACTCTAGGACACTGGAAAGAAGTCGTTGGCCGAGCCCGCAACCTGTCGGTCGAAGTAAAAAAACAAAAGTGGACCACCTTATGCTCCTCAGAATGGCCAACATACGACGTCGGGTGACCACAAGAGGCGACTTTTAATATTGATATTATCTTTCAGGTCAAAGCCTTGGTATTTCAACCGGGGCCCCATGGACATCCTGACCAGGTACCCTACATCGTGGTTTGGGAAGATCTTACTCAGAACCCACCCCCTTGGATAAAATATTTAATCCCTCTTCGAGAAGCTCCGAACCCTAAACCCCCCCTCCCCCCTCCTACCACTCCTCTTATCCTCCTCCCTTCCCCCGCTTCCACCCTTTGCCCTTTAAAACTTCCCGAAACAAAACCAAAACCTCCCGTCCTCCCGGGAGACCAAGACAGCCTATTTCTCCTAGACTACCCCCCCCCCCAGCCTTACGCTCAGCCCCAGCTGGCCCATCCGGAACCACAACCCCCACCTACCGCTCCCCAGCTCCCATCCCCCGATTCCACGCAGGCGGAGGGAGAAACCCTTACTACCCCTCCGCTCTCCAGCCGATTCCACCTCCGGCGAGAGCGCGGAAAAGAGTCGGAAGATCTCTGGACCACCCAGGCGCTTCCCCTCCGATCGGTGGGCGACCAGATGCAGTACTGGCCGTTCTCTGCATCTGACCTCTATAACTGGAAGACTCACAACCCCTCCTTCTCCCAAGACCCCCAGGCATTAACAGGATTAATTGAATCGATTGTTGACCCACCAGCCGACCTGGGATGACTGCCAACAACTCCTGCAGACTCTCCTAAGACAGAGGAGAGGCAACGCGGGTCTCAAAGGGGCGGGGAGACGCCCCACCAATTTGGCAAAGGTACGTGCTATAATGCAGGGAAAGGATGAGACGCCTGCGGGGTTTCTAGAGAGACTAATTGAGGGTTACCGTATGTATACCCCATTTGACCCCCTAGCTGAAGACAGACAGCCCGACATAATTATGTCTTTCATTGGGCAGTCGGCCTCAGATATTCGTAACAAGTTACAGCGGCTAGAGGGGTTACAGGGATATACTCTTCAAGACCTGGTAAAAGAGGCAGAAAAAATTTACAACAAGAGAGAAACTCCAGAAGAAAGAGAAGAGAGGTTCCATAGAGAACAGGAAGAAAGAGAGGATAAAAGAGATAAAAAACACAGTAAAGAGCTGACTAAGATATTGGCCACCGTAGTACAGAGTTCAGGGCAGAATAGGTCAGGACAGATTAGGGACCTGGGAGACAAAAGAAAGCCCCGGGTCGACATAGATCAATGTGCATATTGCAAAGAGAGAGGACACTGGGTTAAAGACTGCCCAAAGAAGACCCAACCTCAGGGGCCCAAGAAAAAGCCCATCCCTGTCTTGTCCCTAGAAGATGAAGACTAGGGGCGTCAGGGCCAGGAGCCCCCCCCTGAGCCCCGGATAACCCTTGATGTGGGGGGCCAACCAGTAACCTTTCTGGTTGACACGGGAGCCCAACATTCGGTTCTGACAGAGGCAAAAGGACCCCTGAGCTCTAAAACGTCGTGGGTTCAAGGAGCAACAGGGGGCAAACTGTACCGATGGACGACTGAGCGGAAGGTCCACCTGAGTACCGGACAGGTAACACATTCCTTTCTGTTAGTTCCGGATTGCCCCTACCCCCTCCTCGGGCGAGACATCCTCTCAAAGGTAGGGGCCCAGATCCACTTCCAGCAGGGGAGGGCCACCGTCACGGGGGAAAAGGGACAACCTCTTCAAGTCTTGACGCTGCGCCTTGAGGATGAACATCGGCTCCATGACAGCCCTTCGGTACCCCCACCACCCGTAGGCCCCAACTGGCTCTCTGAATACCCCGGAGCATGGGCCGAAACAGCTGGAACGGGACTAGCCACCAGACAGGCCCCTCTGATTATAAACCTAAAACCCTCGGCTACTCCCGTATCAATCCGGCAGTACCCTATGAGTAGAGAAGCTAAAGAGGGTATACGGCCACATATACTGAGACTGTTACAAGTAGGTATTCTGGTCCCCTGTCAGTCACCTTGGAACACCCCCCTCTTACCGGTAAAAAAACCCGGCACAGGTGATTACCGGCCAGTCCAGGACTTAAGAGAGGTCAACAAAAGAACAGAAGATATTCACCCCATGGTGCCCAATCCTTACAACTTGCTCAGTACCCTACCCCCAAGTCACACCTGGTACACAGTGCTGGATCTAAAAGATGCCTTTTTCTGTCTGAGGTTAAGCCCTCAGAGCCAGCCCATTTTTGCCTTTGAATGGAAAGACCCCGAAGCAGGGATTTCAGGGCAGCTCACATGGACAAGATTGCCACAGGGGTTCAAAAATTCCCCCACCTTGTTCGACGAGGCCCTACACCACGACCTGGCTGACTTCTGGATGGACCATCCAGATCTCGTCCTCCTACAATACGTGGATGATCTGCTTCTGGCCAGCAAAACCAAACAGGACTGTATGGCAGGTACAGGGGCCCAGCTTCAGAGGTTGGGAGAGCTGGGATACCGAGCCTCTGCTATAAAGGCTCAGATATGCCAGCAGCGAGTGACCTACTTTGGGTACCTCCTGGAGGGGGGGCCAAAGATGGCTAAGTGAGGGACGAAAAAAGGCCGTGGCTCTAATCCCGACGCCCACCAATGCCAGAGGGCTACGGGAATTCCTCGGGAGTGCTGGGTTCTGTCGCCTCTGGATACCGGGGTTTGCGGAACTGGAGGCCCCCTTATATCCTCTCACCAAGGCAAATGTGCCCTACCACTGGGGAGAAAAACAACAACTGGCATTCGACCAGATGAAAAGGGCCCTACTGACTGCTCCCGCGTTAAGCCTCCCGGATGTGACTAAGCCCTTCACCCTCTATGTTGATGAACGAGAGGGAATAGCTAAGGGAGTTTTGACTCAAACCCTTGGGCCATGGAAAAGACCTGTGGCCTATTTCTCAAAAAAACTGGACAATGTGGCGTCAGGATGGCCTCCATGCCTCCACATGATAGCCGCGGTCGCGGTTCTAGAAAGACTCTGACAAATCAACTTTTGGCCAACCCCTCACGGTGGTGGCTCCCCATGCCGTAGAGACTGTCATCCGCCAGCCCCCTGACCGATGGCTCTCTAACGCCTGAGTCACTCATTATCAGGCCATGCTTCTAAACCCGGAGCGAGTGCGGTTTGGGACATCCACCTCTCTAAACCCAGCCACTCTGCTTCCTGATTCCGACTCCCCGTCCCCGGTCGCACATGACTGTCACCAGATCCTTGCAGAAGTCCACAGTACCCGGGAAGACTTAAAAGACCAGCCCTTGCCGGATGCCGAGATGACCTGGTATACCAACGGCAGCAGTTTCCTACAAGATGGTAAGCGAAAAGCTGGGGCGGCCGTGGTGGATGGAAAAACTGTCGTGTGGGCTAGTGCCCTAAGCCCGGGAACATCCGCTCAGAGGGCAGAACTTATAGCCCTGACCCAAGCCCTAAAGAGGGCCCAAGGAAAAAAGGTCAACATTTACAATGACAGCCGGTATGCCTTCGCCACCACCCATGTTCACGGGGAAATATACCGAAGGAGGGGCCTCCTCACTTCAGCCGGCAAAGATATCAAAAACAAACCAGAAATACTAGACCTCCTCCAGGCCCTCTTCTTGCCAAAAAAACTGAATATTATTCACTGCCCCAGACATCAACGGGGAGATAACCCCATAGCAGAAGGAAATCGGATGGCAGAGCCGCCCGCACAGCCGCACTAGGCCCACAGGTTCTTCCCTTAAAAGTGCCCGAGGCCACCCAGATGCCGGAACAGTTCCTCCTCGAATATTCGGACGACGACCTGCAAACTGCCCAGCAATTGGGGGCCAGATACGACAAGCAACTGAAGGTCTGGAAACTTCAAGAAAAGACGATCCCGCCCGAACGGCAGGCAAAAGAACTGGTGACCCGTCTCCACCAATGGACCCACCTCGGAAACAAAAAGCTAAAGACACTGCTCCAAACAAAGGAGCAGACTTACTACATTCCTAAACTCAACTCCTTGGTCCAGCAGGTAACTGAGGCCTGTGTCCCTTGTGCTAAGGTAAACGCCAAACACCTTAAAATGCCGGAAGGGACCCGAATAAGGGGAGAACGCCCCGGGACAAATTGGGAAATAGATTTCACCGAAATCAAACCAGGCAAATACAATAACAAATACCTCCTAGTGTTCGTCGACACCTTTTCAGGATGGACAGAAGCCTTCCCTACCAGACAAGAAACTGCCCAGGTGGTCGTCAAAAAAAAAATCCTGGAAGACATCTTTCCCCGGTTCGGCTTGCCCAAGGTAATAGGGTCAGATAATGGCCCGGCCTTTGTCTCCCAGGTAAGTCA
Source organism: Moschus berezovskii (assembly GCF_049115385.1). Classification (NCBI taxonomy): domain Eukaryota; kingdom Metazoa; phylum Chordata; class Mammalia; order Artiodactyla; family Moschidae; genus Moschus; species Moschus berezovskii. Next base: position 45,086,053 of record NC_142483.1, on the reverse strand, counting down.
GTTGGTGGCCAAGTTACTGGGGATAAATTGGAAATTACATTGTGCTTACAGGCCCCAGAGCTCAGGACAGGTAGAACGGATGAATAGAACACTTAAAGAGACCTTGACAAAATTAGCTTTGGAGACTGGCACTAGAGACTGGGTCCAACTCCTTCCTATGGCTCTGTTCCGGGTCCGGAATACCCCGGCCCGGCATGGATTGACCCTCTTCGAGATCCTCTATGGTAGCCACCCCCCCATAACGACCTTGCTAGAACCCGCTATTGACTCCCTGGCTAATACTCCCGGTTTGCAGGACCGGATAAAAGCGCTCCAGATCGTCCAGCGCCAAGTCTGGAAGACCCTTGCCGAGGTCTACCGCCCCGGGGACATCGTCATCCCCCATCAGTTCCAGACCGGGGACTCTGTCTACGTCCGGAGACACCAGTCTAAAACTCTTGAACCCCGCTGGAAAGGACCATTCACCGTGCTTTTGACCACCCCAACGGCCCTAAAAGTAGACGGAATCGCTGCTTGGATCTATTCCTCACACATTAAGCGCGCCCCTCCATCACACTCCGCCGACGACGGCCCGGACAGCGCAGACAGACCGCCCCGATGGAAACTCCAGCGCTCTCAAAATCCACTCAAGATAAGACTCTCAAAGATTGCATAACTGTAGTTTTTACAATTTTGAGTTTCCTGTCCCCTGTGTCCCTCACTAACCCCCATGCCCCAAAACTACTAACCTGGCAGGTGCTGACCTCTGGGGGTGATGTAATCTGGTCAACAACTAAGACTGCCCCCGTAGGGACATGTATAGGAAAGCCTCCCCCAAGATATCAGGGGCTCTGTAACACTACAGCAGGCCTGATAGGTTCCTCCTCCTACCTTGTACCCCCGCCCGGAATGTGGTGGGCTTGTAACAAGGGCCTCACCCCTTGTATATCAACCCAGGTTTTAAACCAGTCAAATGATTTCTGTATCATGGTACAGATCATGCCCCGAATATTTTACCACCCTGCCGGGACTCTAGAAAACCAATATGACAGCCATCCCTCTCGTTCCTGACGCGAACCTATCTCTTTGACCCTTGCCGTCATGTTGGGACTGGGAGTTGCAGCTGGGGTAGGTACCGGGGCTACTGCCCTGGTACAGGGATCCCAACGCTATTTACAGCTTCAGGCCGCTGTAGACGAAGACCTCCGGACCCTAGAACAGTCTGTCTCTAAATTAGAACAGTCCCTCACCTCTCTCTCCGAAGTAGTTCTGCAGAATACAAGGGGTTTAGACCTACTGTTCCTAAAAGAAGGGGGACTGTGTGCAGCCTTGGGAGAAGAATGCTGCTTTTACGCAGACCACTCCGGGGTAGTTAGAGACTCCCTGGCCAAACTTAGGAGCAGGCTCGACAAACGGCAGAGAGAAAGAGAAGCCCAGCAGAATTGGTTTGAAGGCTGGTTCAACCGATCCCCTTGGATGACCACGTTGATCTCCGCCGTGTTAGGCCCTTTAGCTATCCTGCTACTATTACTAACCTTCGGTCCCTGCATCCTTAACCGACTTCTAGGGTTTATCCGGGACAGGCTGTCTGTTACCCAAGCCTTGGTACTAACCCAGCAATACCAAGCCCTAAAAGCCACAGAATCAGAAATTCTCTGAGATTTTAAGGTTAAAATCTGTCCACATCAAGAGGAGGGAATGAAATACCCCCTCCCCCCCGCCCAGAACGTTAACCCAAAGAAAGGCCCACATCCAGGCATTCCTGGAACTTGAGCAACCGAAAAGCGAAAAGCGTCTTGTGGCGAAAAGCGTCTTGCGGAAAGAAAAACAGCCCCACCCCGGAGGCTCATATTTCGCAAGGAAAGTCCCTGAGCTGCATTCCCGACCTTTAAACGAGCCAATCATGTACTTATCCGTGTGATATGTTAATCACGTGGTTTTTGGCTTTAAAACCTGTCTGTAACTGTTGCTAGGGGTCCTCTGCTCACTTCAGGTGCAGAGGGCCGGTCTGCGCAAACGCTCAATAAAAATCCTCTTGCTGACTGCATCTGTCGGCGTGGTGCTTGGGTCGCAGGGTCGCCCACCCAGACGTTGGTCCGGGCTAAGGCCGGCCCAACAAAGCATTTACAGCATGTAATGCATACTATGGAAAATAAACTGCAAACAAAAATGTTTTAATTATACTTGCAAAATTATGTCTCAGTGGTGTCATAATGCTGGCTCCAATTTTAACCAATTTATGAACAAATGCATTCCACAAGTTGAAGACATCATAGTTTTCAAAATACTTAATGCCACTGAATTACACATTTTAAAATGACTTAAATGATCAATGATTACATACGGTAAATGTCATCTGTATTTTATCACAATAATGCTAAAAAAAAAAAAAAAGCTTTTTAAAAGTAGCCCTATACAAATATGGAAACATGCTGTACCCCTAAAACCAACATGATGTTCTCTGTGGATTACACCTCAAATTTTTTTCATTAATTAAAAATAAAATATGTGGACTATATATTTTTAAAAAGCAGTAAAATAACCCCACTTTTAAATATATATATCTGTACACGTATAAACGTCTGCATAACTATGCACACATTTTAAAAGGTCAAGAAGTCTCCAGACGAAAACATTAACGAATTGCGGGTACTTCTACTTTTCTTAACAATCACCCAAGTCATCTAATTACCTGTAATCAGTACGCTTTGTTTGCATAATTGGGAGAAGTGATCAAACGCCGAAACCGTTGCTCCAAATTCGCGCCCCAGGCGACCAAGAGCAGGCAGATACTCACTCACCGCGGCGGGTCAGGCTCCCAGGCCAGACCCCCTCGGGTCGCAGCCTCCAGGCCGAGCCTCACTCGCTGCCCCCAACCCGGGAACCCCGCGCCCGCACCGCAGCCCCCGACGCCCGCGCAGTCACCCGACTCACCGACTCGCGCGGCCGCGAGACACTCAGCCCCCTGACCACACGCCCCGGCCCGTTCCAGTCGCCCCCACGCCGACTTCTTCGCTGGCCCGTATCGCGCACGCGCGTCACCGCCCCAGGCCTCTCGGCCTCTCTAGGAAGCTGGGAGGGCCGGCGTCTCGGTTTCTCCCGGGCCCCAGTGCCTTGTTGGGAAGCCTCTGGGCACAGCGCGAGAGGCTTGGCCCCACACACCCCCACCTAAGGCACTGGACGCCTGTCTTCTGTTCGTGCCACAGAGCTCCATCAGTTTGTCCTGTTGTCCTACCCCCACTCCCAATGTGTGTGCAGGGCTTCCCTCCAGGGCTCCCTCCCCACAGGGAAGAAGGGGATCAAAACCGGGGGTCCAGTCAGGGACCAGCAAGATTTAGTTGACCAGGCTGGCCAGGAGGAGCTGTAAAGGAGCCACTCATTACCCTCTGGTGCCCCCTTCAAGGTGAGGAGTCAAAACCTAAGGGAGTTCAGGGCAGTCCCTTTCCTCATCACCACCACAACCAGTAGTTGGCAATGGCAAGCCACTCCAGTACTCTTGCCTAGAAAATCCCATGGATGGAGGAGCCTGGTAGGTGCAGTCCGTGGGGTCGCTAAGGGTCGGACACGACTGAGCAACTTCACTTTCACTTTTCACTTTCACGCATTGGAGACGGAAATGGCAACCCACTCCAGTGTTCTTGCCTGGAGAATCCCAGGGACGGGGGAGCCTGGTGGGCTTCCGCCTATGGGGTCACACAGAGTCGGACACGACTGAAGTGACTTAGCAGCAGCAGCAGCAGTCCACAGGCACACAAACTTCCTGACCACAGCTTCCAATGTTTCCTCCTGTTAATGAAATTTAAGTAAATTTTAAAGATCTCTGGGCTTTAATCAGCAATTCATAAGTCAAACTGCATTTCATTTAGCAGGTAGAGAACAGCTCTGAAGAGTATGAAAAGCAAGAGGTTTTATTCTGAGAAGGCAGTAGAAATGAGGGACCGTAGGGACAACTTTTTAATATATATTTATTACTTATTTATTTTTTGGCCATCCTGCACTGACTGAAGGATCCCAGTTTCCTGAACAGGGATTGAACCTTGGCCCTCAGCAGTGAGAACCCAAAGTCCCAGCCACTGGACGGCCAGGGACTTCCTGGGACAATTTATTATAGGTAACCTATGATGTGGGGGTAGATGCATTCATAAGTTAAGATTTATGGATGTGTAACTCTTGAGAGTCCCTTGGACTGCAAGGAGATCCAACCAGTCCATTCTAAAGGAGATCAATCCTGGGTGTTCATTGGAAGGGCTGATGCTAAAGCAGAAACTCCAATACTTTGGCCATCTCATGTGAGGAGTTGACTCATTGTAAAAGACTCTGATGCTGGGAAGGATTGGGGGCGGGAGGAGATGGGGACAACAGAGAATGAGATGGCTGGATGGCATCACCGACTCTATGGACATGAGTTTGAGTGAACTCTGAGAGTTGGTGATGGACAGGGAGGCCTGGCGTGCTGTGATTCATGGGGTTGCAGAGAGTCGGACACGACTGAGCGACTGAACTGAACTGAACTGAACCAGTCTTGTGAGACTGGGAATACACCAGGAAAGGTTTTCATCATTGTTTGGGGACTAACAGAGCATAGAACCTGGACCTAATGATTATTAAAGGAAAGGAAAGTGAAGTCACTCCGTCGTGTCCAACTCTTTGCGACCCCTGGACTGTAGCCTACCGGGCTCCTCCATCCATGGGATTTTCAGGAATATCTATTAATAGTAACTACAAAGTTCTTGATGACAGAGAAGTGACTTACTGCACAGTACAGTCCTGGGTGAAAGTGAAAGTGAAGTCGCTCAGTCGTGTCCGAATCTTTGCGACCCCGTGGACTGTAGCCTACCAGGCTCCTCCGTCCATGGGATTCTCCAGGCAAGAGTACTGGAGTGGGTTGCCATTTCCTTCACCAGGGATCTTCCCAACCCAGGGATCGATCCTGGCTCTCCTGCATTGGAAGCAGACACTTTAACCTCTGAGCCACCAAAAAACAGGAGAAACTCTAAGGGCCAAGATGACATCAGTTATGCTAACAGCCACACACAGGGTCTGGTACAGGTGAGATAGGACATCAATGGGTCTCTGGGTCAGACAGCTGGTATTTGTCAAGTGGAGTAAAATTGATGCTTTGTTCTCACCCAGACACTCCAAGGACAAAACTAGTGGCAAAAACTGAGCTCTGCTAAAGTATAGAAATAAGGTACCCACTCCCCAGGTCAAGGAAGACTTCCCATCTGCACATGCGCAGGAAGACTTCTTGGGGGTCAAAGAGGGAGGCGGCCAAAAGGGGAGGGGCCCCAACCTATGATAAGTGTGGATCTGCACCCACAAGCCTCCATGGTGATATTCTTCTTAGCAAAAATTTGCCCACGTATCTTGGGAAGGGTCCAAGGACCAGTCAAGTGTGAAAAAGAAGCAACAGTAATTGGCCAAATGTAAGCAAAGACCCAGAAGGGCTGTCCTATATCAGGCATTTAAATCACTTCTTTACTGCGTCTCTGTTCTTCATTCAGTACACCCACACTCCTCTCAGGGTGTGTGTTTCTGACTTACTAGGCTCCTCGCCATTACAGAAGACGCCCATACCCTTTTCTCTCCAGGAGTGTATTCGTGCATATTCCTGCCTTGCTTCAGTCTTAAACCGTTTCTCTGTGTGCTCTTCCATACATTGTGTCTCTAATAATAAACTTTGTATCTGTTTTTACAGTTTTTGCCTCTTTGAGACATTGTTGATTCCAAATGGGCGAGATCCAGGGCCACTTTGCTTCTAGACTCTAGCCCCTGGTGGTCTGGTGGCTAACCATTTCTAGTTTTCATCCAGGCTGAAAGTGAAAGTGTTAGTCCATCAATTGTGACCAATTCTTTGGGACCCCATGGACTGTAGCCTGCCAGGATCCTCTGTTCATGGAATTCTCCAGGCAAGAATACTGAAGTGGGTAGCCTTCTCCAGGCGTTCTTCCTGACCCAGGGATCGAACCCAGGTCTCCTGCATTGCAGGCAGAGTTTTTACTATCTGAGCCATGAGGGAAGCTCAGATATCCAAGCTCAATTCCTTGGAAGGGAACTAAGATCTCTTCTGAATTGCTCACTGCTGTCTCTTTGATATCACAGGGAACGGTTAGCTCCTGGGTGATTAGATCTTCTGCTATTAATGTGAGGCCTTGTGTGGTGGATATTGAGATAATTTGGGAAGAGGTTAGTTGTATCTATCTGAATATTTATAGGTTCCACACTTTAAAAAAAAACTTATTGATTTGGCTGTGTTGGGTCTTGGTTAAGAATACTTTTTAAAAGATCCATTGCTTTTTTGTGAGCTCTTTCTGATCCATAAGGGTACCATGTTGGAGATCGAAGACCTTGAGTATCCTTCTCAATGTTATGCCATTCTGCCTCCATCTTGGGGCTTTGCTGGGTACTGCAACATAAGCACAAGCTGGTCAAGATCTGACAGTCTAGATGAGGACTCTAAATTCTTTGGAGTCCTTTGATTCTTTGGGGATCCTCCATAGGTTTTGGAGATTCTTTAACTGTGGCCCATCCTCTTTGACCAAGGAATGGAAGATACCCAAAGGAGATTGCAAGCAGCCTTGGGTAGTCTTATTTTCAAAGGTAACTTCGGGGACTTCCTTGGTGGTCCAGTGGCTAAGACTCCAAACTCCCAAGGCAGGGGGCCCAGGTTTGATCCCTGGTCAGGGAACTAGATCTCACATGCCACAACTGAGAGTTCACGTGCCACAACTAAAAGATCCCACGTGTCGAACTAAGACCTGGCACATCCAAATAAATACAGATAAACACTTTAAAAAAAAAAAAAAAGGAACTTTGGCAACCCTCCACTGCAAGGCATGTGCACTCTTGTCAGCCAGTGCAATCCTTCAGGAAGGAGGTACAGGCCTGGTGTAATCTTCTGTCTGGACAGAGTGAAAGAAAATAGTGTCTTTATATTGACTTAGATTATGCAGCGCTGGTTGCTACCAGGGGGCCCACTAGCTACGCAAAAGCAGACAGTGTCCATCCATGGCTACTAAACTTCTCTTGGGTAGTTTAGCAGGCCTGGGTGCCTATCAGCAGTCTCAAGATCCAAGGAACATTTAGGTTTTCTTAGTTACATCTGGAACCTTGGCTGGCATCACGGGAATGAGATTCTACCACTCTGGAAAATTGATGCCCACAGGTTTAATTGCAGGTGCCAGTTTGCTGATGGTCGCTAAACTAGGAATTAGTACACTGAGCAAACACAACAGTAGTAGTCATGGCCCAGCTTGGATTCATGAAGAGTCTTTAAACTTCCACTATTTTTAGTGTGTTAAGTAAGTACAACACTTTCACATATTCTGACATTTTCAGTTCAGTTCAGTCCCTCAGTCCTGACCGACTCTTTGCGACCCCATGAACTGCAGCATGCCAGGCCTCCCTATCCATCACCAACTCCCGGAGTTTACTCAAATTCATGTCCATTGAGTCCGTGATGCCATCCAACCATCTCCTCCTCTGTCATCCCCTTTTCCTCCTGCCCTCAATCTTTCCCAGCATCGGGGTCTTTTCCAGTGAGTCAGCTCTTTGCATCAGGTGGCCAAAGTATTGGAGTTTCAGCTTCAACATCAGTCCTTCCAATGAACACCCAGGACTGATCTCCTTTAGGATAGACTGGTTGGATCTCCTTGCAGTCCAAGGGACTCTCAAGAGTCTTCTCCAGCACCACAGTTCAAAAGTATCAATTCTTCGGCACTCAGCTTTCTTCATAGTCCAACTCTCACATCCATACATGACTATTGGAAAAACCATAGCCTTGACTAGACGGACCTTGGTTGGCAAAGTAATGTCTCTGCTTTTTAATATGCTGTCCAGGTTGGTCATAACTTTCCTTCCAAGGAGTAAGTGTCTTTTAATTTCATGGATGCAATCACCATCTGCAGTGACTTTGGAGCCCCCAAAAATAAAGTCAGCCACTGTTTCCACTGTTTCTCCATCTATTTGCCAAGAAGTGATAGAAGGAAATGGCAACCCACTCCAGTACACTTGCCTGGAAAATCCCATGGACGGAGGAGCATGGTATGCTACAGTCCATGGGGTCGCTATGAGTCAGACACCACTGAGCGACTTCACTTTCACTTCTCACTTTCATGGATTGGAGAAGGAAACGGCAACCCACTCCAATATTCTTGCCTGGAGAATCCCAGGGACGGAGGAGCCTGGTGGGCTGCAGTCTATGGGGTCACAGAGAGTCAGACATGACTGAAGCAACTTAGCAGCAGCAGTAGATGGGACCAAATGTCGTGATCTTAGTTTTCTGAATGTTGAGCTTTAAGCCAACTTTTTCACTCTCCTCTTTCACTTTCATCAAGAGGTTCTTTAGTTTCTCACTTTCTCCCATAAGGGTGGTGTCATCTGCATATCTAAGGTTATTGATATTTCCTGCGGCAATCTTGAATCCAGCTTGTGCTTCTTCCAGCCCAGCGTTTCTCATGGTGTACTTTGCATATAAGTTAAATAAGCAGGGTGACAATATACAGCCTTGACGTACTCCTTTTCCTATTTGAAACCAGTCTGTTGTTCCATGTCCACTTCTAACTGTTGCTTCCTAACCTGCATATAGGTTTCTCAAGAGGCAGGTCAGGTGGTCTGGTATTCCCATCTCTTTCAGAATTTTCCACAGTTTATTGTGATCCACACAGTCAAAGGCTTTGGCATAGTCAATAAAGCAGAAATAGATGTTTTTCAGGGACTCTCTTGCTTTTTCCATGATCCAGCAGATGTTGGCAATTTGATCTCTGGTTCCTCTGCCTTTTCTAAAACCAGTTTGAACATCTGGAAGTTCATGGTTCATATATTGCTGAAGCCTGGCTTGGAGAATTTTGAGCATTACTTTACTAGCGTTTGTGCAATTGTGCGGTAGTTTGAACATTCTTTGGCACTGCCTTTCTTTGGGATTGGAATGAAAACTGACCTTTTCCAGTCCTGTGGCCACTGCTGAGTTTTCCAAATTTGCTGGTATATGGAGTGCAGCACTTTCACAGCATCATCTTTTAGGATTGGAAATAGCTCAACTGGAATTCCATCACCTCCACTAGCTTTGTTCGTAGTGATGCTTTCTAAGGCCCACTTCATGTTCCAGGATGTCTGGCTTTAGGTGAGTGATCACACCATCGTGATTATCTGGGTCGTGAAGATCTTTTTTGTACAGTTCTTCTGTGTATTCTTCTGATATTTTACTTAAAACAAAAACAAAAAAAACAAGATCATTATTATTACAACCCTAAAGAGGTGGACAGAGTGTATCAGCTTCTTCTTATAGCACCCTCATATGGTTTGATTCTTGTATGTTGGTGTTATGTGTTCTTTCTGTATCTATAGGTAAAATTTCCAGGGACAAAATGTTAAGTGTCACCATCGGGGCCCCTTCACCCTACTCAGACAAACAGTGTGAAAAAGATCTGTTAATGAGATTTAGGATATCTCTTTTTTTGCTTATTTTAGAGCACAGACTTACTTTGAAATTATGTTAAAGGACGGAGAAGGCAATGGCAAGCCACTCCAGTACTCTTGCCTAGAAAAATTCCATGGATGGAGGAGCCTGGGAGGCTGCAGTCCGTGGGGTCGCTAAGGGTCGGACACGACTGAGCGACTTCACTTTCACTTTTCACTTTCACACATTGGAGAAGGAAATGGCAGCCCGCTCTGGTGTTCTTGCCTGGAGAATTCCAGGGACGGGGGAACCTGGTGGGCTTCCGTCTATGGGGTCACACAGAGTCGGACACGACTGAAGTGACTTAGCAGCAGCATGTTAAAGGAAATCAACAAAAATAAAATTTACTATGAATAAAAAATGAAATAAAAAGTAATTGATTAATAGCCTCTTCAGAGTGGAAAGGTGATTCCACTCATCCACAGAAGATTAGTAGACTGTGAGTACTCAGGTAAAGGAAGATAGATGGGAGTGGTAGGAGTCACGTCAGTTTTGTAGTCTTTGGTTTTGGGTACCTCTTGTGCCTTTAACTTTCCATTAACCTTTTGCAATGAATCTTTCTGTGAAGCTATTTTAGAATCTTCAAACCTTTTGGAGGCTTCTGCTTATCAACTAAAGTAATAAGTATCCCTTTCAGTTGATTTGATTTGGGAACCCTTGATTTCAGCTGTACTTTTTTTAAAAATAATTTTAATTGAATTCTTACTCCCTTTTTATTTTAATTTTTTCTTTTTTAGCCTCACTATGTGGCATGTGAGATCTTAGTTCCCCAACCAGGGATCAAACCCACAGCCCTTACATTGGAAGTGCAGAGTTTTAACCACTGGATTGCCAGGGAAGTCCCTCAATTGTACTTCTTGAATGAATGACCTTGTCTAACTATGGAATGTTCTCCATAGTGGCCATTGTAAATCAAGTTGTCTTTAGTAATATTTTGACATTTTCGTACGTATCTATATCTTCTAGGAGCATGGTTCTTAGACATAAAATAAGCAGGTGTGTCAGAAGATATAGCACTCAGTTCTTTTGAACTTGAGGAGTCTATTTCTATCTAACAGGAATGTACCACTGGGTTGGAGATTTTGTAGTGTTTTATGTTTTACTGGGTGCCTCACTGCACAAAAGTTTTCTGGAGGTTGGAGGGTAACCTAGTGTGGATCTAACCCACTCCTTAACCAATCTATCCTATCATGGGGGTTTTCGGCTAGATGGCAAGCTCAAACAGCTTTTAGGTGCTCAATCTAAACACATATTTTGCATCTTGGCCTTCCAAGATTACCATTAACAATAAATCTATTTTTCTTTTAACTTATGTGTATGTATATCAGCAGAAATCAACAATAACTAAAGAGGAAACAGACCTGTGGATGGCAGCGGTAACCAAAGAAACAGTACTGTGGACTGACCAAGAGCTAAGAACTGGAACTCTGTTAGAGCCTCCTATTAGCCCAGGCTGCCCTGTTAACCCTGGACTGGAAAATCGATGAGTGCAGCAAGCTCAGATGCAAAGGGAGAACTCAGATTCAAGAGAAACTTACCCATGGACTTCAGAAGCAGGAAGAGGGAATTCCCTGGTGGTCCAGTGACTGGAATTTTGACTTCCACCTCAGGGGGCACAGGTTCGATCCCTGGTGCAGGAAATAAGACCCTACATGCCCAAAAAAGTTTTCAGTGGTGCCAATGCCTGTGTTTTTCATTGTCTTTGAGGATGTTAGTAGACTCCCTTGGATCTAATTCTCATCACTAAAACTGTTAAAGAACAAATTCAATGAAGAAATTTTAAAGATCTTATTGGCCTTAAATGGGCAACTCATAAGTCAGACAGCATACAATGTAGGAGACCGAAATGAGCTCCAAAGAGTTATGCAAGGCAAGAGAGTTTATAGACAGAAGGGAGCAGAAGCAAGGAAATTATACTAGGCAAAAAGATATGGGTTGTTGCAAGGTTGATTTCCTTATAAAGGATGACGGGGTTATCAGGTAGATTACCTAACTAGTGCTGATCAGGAAATTCCTGATAGACTGGGATTGTTTTAAAATTCAATTTCTGGCAAAATCAAAACTTTTAAGTTTTATTTTGGAGCTTAGCATGAGTTACTCCATTTTGGGCCTGCTGTCTGGCCTTTAAAAGCCCCATCGATGAGCTTTAACAAGGCTCACCTAGTGGTTGAGCAAGTGCTGTTATTTGCCAATCTGTGGAGTCCTGGAGGAGTAGGTTTGGGGGTACAGAAGCTGCTTGAAGAAGGACTGAAGCGACGTCAGGAGACTGCCCAGCACCTGTAGGAGCAAATGGCCTCTATCAACAACACCAGAGAACCTGGAGGGGGTGGAGCCAGTGCTACAAAGACCACCTGTTCCCATTGGAGCACACGTGCAAGGGGCCAGGGAGCTGTCCTCGTTGTCTTCTGGTAGATGCATCCTAGAGCCAGGCCTCAGCATGTTCCCAAACTGATTTTTCAGTAGGAGGGATGTTCCATCTTTGACCTGAGGCTCTGCTCCACTTGTTTGAACCACCCTAGGTTCTTTTTCAATGTCCCAGCCACCAAGGATAGAAACAGAGAGTGGATCCTGACACCAGAGAGCTACTGATGAGATGGAAGAGAAACCAAAGGTACAGTATAACTAAGGAGGGTTCAAGGGGTGATATATAAAAAGTATAATTGTTAAGGACATGGCACAAAACCTGAAGGCTAGCGATATTTAAAATGGTAAAAACAAAGCAACAGGCCCAAAATGGAGTAGCTCATGCTAAGTGCCAAGCCACCAAAATAAAGCTTAACTAAAAGTTTTCATTCTGTCAGAATTGAAATGTTAAAACTAGTCCCAGTCCATCAGGAATTTCCTGATCAACATTAGTTAAGTAATCTGCCCGATAGACCCCTGCCATTCCCTTATAAAGGAAAGTAACCTTATAATCAACCCACTTTTTTTGCCTTATATAAATTCCTCATTCCTGCTCCCTTCTGCCTATAAAAGTCTTTTGTTTTGTAAAGCTCCTCAGAGCTCCTTTCTATCTGCTAGGCTGGCTGATTCATGAATTGTTGAAGAAACCAACAAGCTCTTTAACATTTATTCCACTGAATTTTGTTTTTTAACAGGAAGCTATTACCACCTCTAGAAGCAGCCTGGTGGGCTGCCGTCTATGGGGTCGCACAGAGTTGGACATGAGTGAAGCTACTTAGCAGCAGCAGCAGAAGCAGAAGCTATAGCCTTCAGCTTAGGGACATACTCAATCAGCATATAGTGATCTGGGGAGCAAGTTCCTAAACTTGAGCTTCCTTCTGATTTGTCAGGGCCTGCCACTGGCATAACCCAACTGGAAGCTGGAGGGCAGTCCAAGAAGGTCAGCTTTCCCAGACTTAAGGCAGGGTTCAGAACCAAGAGTGAATATGGTGCTTGTGGGGCCTCAGTGGGGGACAGGATGCAACTGAAAAATGCAACACACCCAAAAGGAAGATAGGAACTGTTCATCTATGCCTAATATGTCCATTAATTTCCTTTTGAAATATGTGAAAAGAAAATAAAAATGAAGTCAGTATTGCTAAGAGCACTCACTCACATGGAGACAAGAGGGCATTGAGGAAGTAGCACTTATACACATCTCAGCCAGGATGGAATCTGAACTTTTGACCTCTTATTGACTTAAAGCAGGCACACAGAATATCTACACAATATTTCAGAAACCCAAGATACTTATCAGAACCTTTCCCTAAATAACTTATGACAGTCTATTCCTTAAGGGCAAATATCCCCGTTTTACATTAGACCCAATCATAATTCTTACAAGACAACTTTTAACAATTTTGTGGTTTCTGCCTTTATAAGCCCCTGATTCTTTCTCTTCCTTGGAACATTCTTTTGGTTTTACCCAAGACTGTGTCTCCCAAATTGCAATTCCCCAGATCCCAAATAAAGCTCTTTGTTCTGTGGACACAGAAAAATGAGGATCGCTAAGCCAAAGAGCATTGCTCACCACCCCATTCTGCAAGGGTTAAGTTGTAACACACTGCAGTTGCTGACCTGACAGTTATAAACAGACTCCACAGATAGTGAAAGTCGCTCAGTCGTGTCTGACTCTTTGCGACCCCATGGACTATGCAGTCCATGGAATTCTCTGGGCCAGAATACTGGAGTGGATAGCCTTTCCCTTCTCCAGGGATCTTCCCAACCCAGGGATCGAACCCAGGTCTCCCACATTGCAGGCAGATTCTTTACCAGCTGAGCCACAAGGGAAGCCCGACCCCATAGGTAGTTAGATGTATATCTCAGGAAGAATTTTAATGGCCCTGGATTTTTTTTTAATCTTCCCATACATAGAAATGCACTAAAACCATTAACTTGAGACATCTGTTCTGTATGATCTGCAATATTTTCTTCTTTTGATATATGCATTTGAAATTTTGTACCAAGACATATGGGCTTCCCAGGTGGCTCAGACTGTAATGAATCGTCCACAATGCAGGAGACCCAGGTTCAGTCCTTAGGTCAGGAAGATCCACTGGAGAAGGGAATGGCTACCCACTCCAGTATTCTTACCTGGAGAATTCCAAGGACAGAAGTGGGCTACAGTTCACAGGGTTGCAAAGAGTCACAGGGTTGTAAAGCTTGAGAGACTAACACACACCCATCAAGACATATGCTTGACTATATGTATTTCCTTGCCAAAATCATATATAAACTGGTTTCTCCCCTCTTTCTTCAGAGCAGTTCCTCAGAGCCAACTGAGGGGCTCTTTCCTGGGCTTTAGTCTTCAAAAAGACCCCTAAATTAAACTCCAACTCATAACTCTTTCATCATGTGTCTTTCTATAAGTCAACAGTTCTTTGCAACCTTGGTACTGATTACTGTGGGACAAATAATGTTCCTTATAACTGGTCTCCACAGGGGTGGAACTGAAGGTGGCTGGGACAGCTGGAGTGGGGCTGGGGTTGCTGAACATTCATAACTAGCCACCGAAAAGAGCTTTTAGTTTTGTCTGAGAACAAAATGTTCCCATCAAAGAGGAGCTTGAGCAGGTCCTGTGTTTGGGGTAGACTTCCCAGGTGGTGCCAGTGGTAAAGAACCAATCCAGGAGATGCAGGTTCAATTCCTGGGTTGGGAAGATCCCCTGGAGCAGGAAACAGCAACCCACTCCAGTATTCTTGCCTGGAGAAATCCCATGGATGGAGGAGTCTGGTGGGCTACAGTCCATAGGGTTGCAAAGAGTTGGACATGACTGAAGCGACTTAGCACTACTCAGCAGGACAGCAGCTAACATGGACAGCACCCACTGCTGTGGTCCAACAGGTCCAGCAGATTAGCCCTCCAGCATTTGCAGAGCTCAGGAGCAGACTCCTCCTTCTGCTCTGTTCAGACAGCAGCTCTGTTCTGAAGTCCTGCCCACCTTCCTGAAGCTCAGCCCACCTCTGCTGCTACCTGATTTCTCTGAGAGTCACAGCACAGACCCTGCAGCAAGGCGATCTCTGCCCTCATCTGTTGGGAGCCTGTCCTTGGAACTCTGGTTCCTGAGAGCTTTACTTCCCTTCATGTTGGGCTGCTTGACTTCGCAGGAGCCAGGGCAGAACTTCTGCAACTTGAATGTGCATATGAATACAAATCACTTGGGGTTACCCTGGTTTAACCTGTTGTTAAACTGCAGATTCCACTTTGGGAGCTCTCTGGAAGCTGGTAAAGACTGAAGGGGAAAATTTAAAACTTACACTCAGCTAGAAATAACTTCATGCTCATTCTGCTTCTGTAAGATGCTTGCTGCACCGAGATAGGAACAAGATGACCTAGCATCTTATGGTTATAAGATGTTCTGCAAGTATGGAATGTTCGGTTTCTGCTTCTACGAGTTTCTGTTTGGAAAGTCCCTGCACATAACCCATAACAACTTCTACACTCTGTAACTGCCCATAGCCCATAGCAACCAGGTAACCAATCAACCAGTACCAACTGTAATTGTATGGATTGACCCTATAGGAATAAAGCTCACCCTGAACTCGGAAGCCCCCAGAACTAGAGGGCGTTAGCTTGTCTGGGACCGCCAGTTTAATAAACCTGAGTTCTCCAACCCTCCGAGCATGGTGCTTAGTTTCCCGATGGTCCGACTTCTGCAACAAGACTATTTCTTGAGAAACTCACACGTGTGCCCACGTTGTGTTCCTATACCAGGCTTTGAGTAGGAAAGAACTGTTACTATAAATCACTGACTTTTAATTTTTGCTGCTCAGTATAATCTCCTGGTTTGGAAAAGATCAGTTTGCATCCCAATCCCAAAGAAAGGCAATGCCAAAGAATGTTTAAACTACCATACAATTGCACTCATCTCACATGCTAGCAAAGTAATGCTCAAAATTCTCCAAGCCAGGCTTCAACAGTATGTGAACCAAGAACTTCCAGATGTTCAAGCTGGATTTAGAAAAGGCAGAGGAATCAGAGATCAAACCGCCAATAT
Source organism: Moschus berezovskii (assembly GCF_049115385.1). Classification (NCBI taxonomy): domain Eukaryota; kingdom Metazoa; phylum Chordata; class Mammalia; order Artiodactyla; family Moschidae; genus Moschus; species Moschus berezovskii. The sequence goes on along the minus strand of NC_142483.1, from coordinate 45,070,178 downwards.
CCACTGGATCATAGAAAAAGCAAGAGAGTTTCAAAAAAACATTCTACTTCTGCTTCATTGACTACACCAAAGCCTTTGACTGTGTGGATCACAACAAATTGTGGCAAATTCTTGAAGAGACGGTAATACCAGACCTCTTATCTGCCTCTTGAGAAATCTGTGTGCAGGTCAAGAAGCAGTTAGAACTGGACATGGAACAACGGACTGGTTCCAAATTGGGAAAGGAGTACATCAAGGCTGTATATTGTCACCCTGCTTATTTAACTTATATGCAGAGTACATCATGAGAAATGCTAGGCCAGATGAAGTACAAGCTGAAATCAAGACTACCAGGAGAAATATCAATAACCTCAGATACACAGATGACACCACCCTTATGTCAGAAAGCAAGAAGAACTAAAGAGTCTCTTGATGAAAGTGAAAGAGGAGAGTGAAAAAACTGGCTTAAAACTCAACATTCAAAAAACAAAGGTCATGGAATCCAGTCCCATCACTTCATGGCAAATAGATGGGGGAAATAATGGAAACAGTGAGAGACTTTATCTTCTTGGGCTCCAGAATCACTGCAGATGGTGGCTGCAGCCATGAAATTAAAAGACACTTGCTCCTTGGAAGAAAAGCTATGACCAACCTAGACAGCATATTAAAAAGCAGAAACATTACTTTGCCAACAAATGTCCATCTAGTCAAAGCTATGGCTTCTCCAGTAGTCATGTATGGATGTGAGAGTTGGATTATAAAGAAACCTGAGCACTGAAGAATTGATGCTTTTGAACTGTGGTGTTGGAGAAGACTCTTGAGAGTCCCTTGGACTGCAAGGAGGTCCAACCAATCCTAAAGGAAATCAGTCCTGAATATTTATTGGAAGGACTGATGTTGAAGCTGAAACTCCAACACTTTGGCCACCTAATGTGAGGAGCTGACTCATTTGAAAAGACCCTGTTGCTGGGGAAGATTGAAGGCAGGAGGAGAAGAGGATGACAGAGGATGAGATGGCTAGATGGCATCACTGACTTGATGGACATGAGTTTGATCAAGCTCTGGGAGTTGGTGATGGATAGGGAAGCCTGGTGTGCCTCAGTCCATGGGGTGGCAAAGAGTCAGACACGACTGAGCTACTGAATTAAACTGATAATCCCCTATGGTGGCTTCCCAGGTGGTAAAGAATCCATCTGCTAATGCAGGAGACTCAGGAGACACAGGTTTGATCCCTGGATCAGGAAGAGCCCCTGGAGGAGAAAGTGGCAACCCACTCCAGTATTCTGTGAAGGACAGGGAAGCCTGGCATGCTGTAGTCCATGGGGTCGCAAGGAGTCAGACATGACTGAGCAACTGAACAACAGCAACAACCAGTATTCTTGCCTGGAAAGTCCCATGGACAGGTGATCCTGGCAGGCTACAGTCAGTGGGGTCGCCAAGAGTTGGACATAGCTGAGTGACTGCGCACACATGCATAATCCCCTGGGGAGTTTCTCAGTTAAGTGCAAAACTGTGGGTGGGACATAGGTGTTCCTACTTCTTTAACTACCCAGATTGTTACAAAGTGTAGCCAGGGTTGACAACCTGAGGATGAAGGATCCTTCCTTTTACACAGATTCCCTGCAGAGTTGCTGAAGGGTTTTATTCATTTGCTTGTTTTCAAATTTAAAACGCGTTCGCTTTTGACTTTGAAAAAGGAGGAAAGTTTTACCTCCCCTGTTTTTTACCTCCTATTTTGTTTGCTTGATTTTGGCCTTGCCACAGGGTTTTTGGACCTCTTAGTTCTCTGCCAGGGCCAGAACGCAGGCCCCAGCAGTGGAAGCGTGGAGTCCTAACCACTGGACCACCAGGGAATTTCCTTTACCTCCTATTTTGAAATGTGAAGAGATAAGTCTTGGTATATCAAGGCGGGGGTGGGAATTGCCAGGGCGGGGGTGGGGGGTGCCTCTGGACTGTGGCCAAAGAAAGATCAGAGTGTACAACTGAGAATCAGCTGTGGCCAAGTGACAGAAAGAAAACTGTCCTGATAGGTGAAGGAAAGTTACTCGGCTCAAAATAGCCTGGAGCTAAAACTCCCCTCCAGGTCCTCCCCGCCATTCTATGCAAAACAAAGAACTCTCTCACCCGGGGGAAAAAAAAAAAAAAAAAAGGACATTAAGGCTGATTACGCCCAGCTCCCAGCAGGTCCCAGCCATTTAAGAGATAACTACTCCGAACAACCTTGGAGAAGAACAGGCCCCCTTAATACAGTAGCTTTCCACATATATGCCTATATATACTTACTCTGTTCTTGGGTAAGTGCAGCAGCTCACTAATCTGACTGTTGCACCTTCTCGCCTCATTAAAGGTGATCTGTTCCTATAAAGTGCCAGTCTCGTTCTTTTTTCGAACCTCGCCTTCTCTAACTCCCTTACCCTACAATGGGATTTTTCACCCCTGGTCACAAACTCAGCCCTGCTTTATGGGGGGAAACAAGGAATCAAAAAATGTGTTCTCTTTTACAAAGACGATGTTTGAATTTTTAAAGTACTTTCTAACATAGCAAAGAAATACTGATACTTTCAGTTCAGTTAAGTCACTTAGTCGTGTCCAACTCTTTGCAACCCCATGAACCACAGCATGCCAGGCCTCCCTGTCCATCACCAACTCCCGGAGTTCACTCAAACTCATGTCCACAGAGTCGGTGATGCCATCCAGCCATCTCATTCTCTGTCGTCCCCTTCTCCCGCCCCCAATCCCTCCCAGCATCAGAGTCTTTGCCAGTGAGTCAACTCTTCACATGAGGTGGCCAAAGTATTGGAGTTCTAGCTTTAGCATCAGTCCTTCCAACGAACACTGAGGACTGATCTCCTTTAGAGTGGACTGATCTCCTTTAGAGTGGATCTCCTTGCAGTCCAAGGGACTCTCAAGAGTCTCTCCAACACCACAATTCAAAAGCATCAATTCTTCGGCGATCAGCTTTCTTCACAGTCCAACTGATATTTTAAGTAGTTCCAAAAAAGATTTTAAAGTGGAATTCAGCCTCTCCTCCCTTGCCAGGAATTCACACACATCCTTCCTCCATCCCTAACCCCCTGAAAGCCCTTCTCTGTCTTCCTCCAAAAAGATGATGGTATGCCTTTGGATCCAGGGATAAAGACAGGATCAGGAAGGCTCTCCTGGAGAGCTGAATCTCTATTGATAATGGGTAAGGGATCTATCTTTGGGTCAGTTCATAGGAATGGGAAAGAGAGGTTATGGGATCTGTTTTTATTTACTGCTGCATTCCAAGTGTCGTTGGATGGCAGGGATAGTGAATGATAACTGTCAAGGGGTGTGGTGATGGGCCAGCAACTCGGTGGTAAAAGGACTTACTGAGTCAGAAGTGAGTGTACCAAGTGAGACTTATTGAGTACACTGCAAGGGAGCAGCAGGAGAGACCCAGAAGTGGAAGAGAGAAACTGGGCTTCTTTTATGGTCCATTCTGGTCACCCTTGGGTTAATGTTCCACCCAAATCGTGGTTAGGGCTGGGTGTGTCATTGCTCAATCTTCCTGGACTTCTAACTGCTTATGACTGCTGGTGATTTTTCCTTGGGGGGAGAGTATGACTGTCTTATCTTGAAATGACTTCCCAAGCCTAAAATGACTGTTCTATTGTTAAGTTCCACAGTAAGCTCTGGACTGAGAAGGAAGTTTGAGACCCAAAAAACAAAGCAGGCAACTCTGTAGAGAGCAATTATGAACTATGTTGTGGGTAATTTGCTACAGGAAGGATCAGGCAAGCAACCACTCATAGGCATTAGCAGCTATACTCAGCACTGATGAAAGAGGTAAGGAGGATTCACAATGAATTGGTTGACTGAACCCAGGACACTTTGTCTCAAAAGGTGTAAACACTAAAGAAAAGGTGTAAACACTAAAGAAAAGGTGCAAACACAAACCATACCATCAACTGGAACATCTCTGAGCCGTGCGCTGCACTTCACTAAGGGAGTGATGAGAGCGCTCTGCAGGCTGTTCAGCCCTTTCTGGCAAGGCAGCTGCTTCATGGAGTTGGCCCACCCCTGGAATCCCACTGAGGCTTGATATGGGATGTCATATTAATGATAGCATTTTGTTAAGCCTGTCCTATTTTATTAGTAAGATAAGTGAGTACTCATGTGAGGATGGACAACTCAGGTCTTAAGGTCACATACAGGGCTTTGGTAGTCAGGAGCTCTGTTTTCATTAGGGCCAAAAGCCAGCTAGGAGTTGCCATTTAAAGGTGGTGTTTCTGGCAGCTGCCTTTGGTATTCACATGTCCCAAACTCAAGGGGCCTATGTATCCAAATAGCAGTCTCTTGTTGCTGTAGGCTCCAATTATCACAGTAAGTCTCTACGATACATAGCTCCAGAGATGGCAAGCATCATTGGTCCCAGTGACAAGGCCCATGCCAACGCATCTAGCACAACCTCTAGAGTCTGCTGCTTTTAGAAGCCCCATTCATAGATGGCTGTCTTGCAGGTAACCCTGACATAAAGGGCATTTGGTACCTGTTGCCTCCGATAGGCGAACAGGCCTAACAGCTTCTTTCTTGTTGGTGGAAGCTGCCAAGGACAGTGGCTTTTGGTTGACTTTATCAGAGATACTCCTCTGATGACTCGCTGAGGTGGCTCATAGAAACTGCACTTTTGAGCAGGTCCTGCATCTCATCAGGGTTGTCAACCCTTCTGGCGTGTCATAAGATCTATGACCTCATGTAGAGACTGGTCAAGGCCAGCTTGTTGGTCAGGTCAGTAATGAGGATGTCAACACAGTGTATGAAAAGTAATTCTTGAGAGGGACTTCCCTACTGATCCAGTGGTTGGGAGTCCTCCTTAAAATGCAGGGGACACAAGTTCAAGCCCTGGTTGGAGAACTAGGATCCCACATGCTGAGGGGCAACTAAGCTCACATGCTTCATCTACTAAGCCTGCACGACAGTACTATTGTGCTCTCAAAATATTTGTTTAAAACAAGTAATTCTGAGGATACTGGGCTGTTGCAGATCGAGGCCTACCACTGGTGGCATATTGCAGGAGAATGGAGATATTGCTGGACTGAATTGTGTATTAACAGGCTGAAGCCCTAACTTCCAATATGACTGCATCTGAAGCTGTAAAATGAGAAATGAAGACAGGGTGTGAAAGTGTGCTTCTTCTTCAAGACAAAGGAAGAATAACCCTAAAAATGACTGAGATCATCAGGGTTACCACTTCAGTTTCAGACAGACCAGACAACTCCCATAGAATCCACGGGGGCAGAACCACTCTTAGGTTTGGGAGTAAGACTCCCCTAGAGCTCTATATAAGCCAGTGGATCCAGAAGGTGGGACTATCACCCCTAATCCTGGAAAGCAGAGAACTGAGGCAAAAAGAATTATTCTTGAGCCTTAAGATCTCATTTAACTAAGTTTTGAACTTGCTCAGGACTGAGCACACTTTTTCCCTTCGGATTTCTCCTTTTTGGAATTAAAATGTGAGATAATATACATTGGTCTCTGCCCCTAGTTCCTAGCACAGAGCCTCTTAGGTCCTTGTACATTTCTAAGTGGTAAGAGCACGAGGAGCACCTTTTGTTCTAATATTTGGCCTTTGACCCCGGTTCCTGACTCAGGGTTCCTGAAATCTTTGTAATTTACTAAGTGACAGGAACATTACTTTTTTTTTTTTTTTTGGTTGCACTGTGTGGCTTGTGGGATCTTAGTTCCCCAACCAAGGATTGAACCTAACCCATGCCTCCTGCATTGGGAGCACAGTCTTAACCACTGGACCACCAAGGAAGTCTCATCTTTCATTGTAATAAAGTAACTCTGCGTAGGCTCCTGGATGAGAGCTGGTCACAAGAAAGACAAAACCATGATGAAATCTTGACATTTTCAGCTCCTCCTGCCCCCACCCAGTTCTCTTGATAATGGAGATGCCTGCATGATGAAGCCTCCATAAAAAAACAATAATACCAGGTTCAGAGAGCTCCTCAGAGGGTGACACATCCTAACTCCACAAAGACAGCAGCTCTTGTGCTCAGGACCCTCTCAGATCTTACTCTATGTATCCATCTCATACCCTTTTATAAAAAAACAGTAAATATAAGTAAACTGTTTACCTGAGTTCTGTGAACTACTCTAGCAAATTAAACCCAAAAGGGGGTTGTTGGAACCTCTGATCTACAGTTGGTTGGTCAATAGCGCAGGTGATAACCTGGGCTTGGAACTAGTGTCTAAAGTTGGTGTGTGTGTGTGTATCTGTGAGACCAATCCCTTAATCTGTGCAGTTTGCCACTGTCTCCACAGTGTCAGAACTGGGGTAAATTGTGGGACACCCAGCTGGTGTTGCAGAGAATCAGTGTGGGGGAAAATTACCTACATTTAGTGACCCCAAATGTCAGAAGGGAAATGTTCTGTGTGAATACTAAAGAAGACACAGGAGAGAAACAAAGGAGGGACGGACTGTGGGTTTTTATCGACATCTAATGTCTATCCTATAAATACCTAGAGCTGTATTTGGGAAGCATATAACCTGTCTGGTTTTACAGGTTCACAGCTGAAGAGGAATTGCCTCGGCTTGAGTTTGACCCATATCTGACTTAGATAATGTTTAGATGAGACTTTGGACTTCAGACTTTAAAGCTAATGCTGAATTAAGATTTTGGGGCTGCTTAGGATGGAATTAATTTATTTTGCAGATGAAAAGGATCTGAATTTCAGGAAGTCAGAGGCAGAATGTATGGACTGAATGTCTGTGTTTTTGAAATTCACGTGTCAAAGCCCTAATCACCATAATCCGTAAGGGTGATCCTATGTAGAGTTGGGCTTTGGGGATGTAACTCGATTAGTTTATGTGGGTAGAGCACTCATGATGGAGTTAATGTTCTTATTAGAAGAGGTTCACTGATGGTCCAGTGGCTAAGACTGTATACTCCCAATGCAGAGGGCCCAGATTCCATCCTGGGTCAGGGAACTATATCTCACATGCTACAACTACAACAAAGATCAAAGATCCCATGTGCCGCAACTAAGACCTGGTAAAGCCAAATAAATAAATACTGGGGAAAAAAAAAAAGAAGAGGAAGAGACAGCTGCTCTCTTTCTCTGTAATATGAGGATATAGCAAGGAAGCAGCAGAGTGCAGCCAGGACTCAAAGGATTCGAACCAGAACCTTATCATGCTGCAACTTGATCTTGGATTTCCCAGTCTCTGAGGAATAAATGTTTGTTAAGCCACCACTCCATGGCATTCAGTTCAGTTCAGTTGCTCAGTCGTGTCCGACTCTTTGTGACCCCATGAACCACAGCACGCCAGGCCTCCCTGTTCATCACCAACTCCCAGAGTTCACTCAAACTCATGTCCATTGAGTCGGTGATGCCATCCAGCCATCTCATTCTCTGTTGTCCCCTTCTTCTCCCGACCCCAATCCTTCCCAGCATCAGACTCTTTTCCAGTGAGTCAACTCGTCGCATGAGGAGGCCAAAGTATTGGAGTTTCAGCTTTAGCATCAGTCCTTCCAATGAACACCCAGCATTGATCTCCTTTAGAATGGACTGGTTGGATCTCCTTGCAGTCCAAGGGACTCTCAAGAGTCTTCTCCAGCATCACAGCAATTCCAACTAAGACAGCTGCTAAAGGTATGTCCCTCCCAATCCCCTTCTTCCCAAAAAGGGATCAGGCCCAGTTATCTTTACTCTTCAAAGAATATCTCCCTTATTATGCAAACTCTTCCAGGTAATAAAAGAGAAACAAAACTCCCAAATTAATTTTGCTAAGCAAATTGAATCTAGTTCTGTACTTCAAAAATAAGATACAATCACCATAAGAAAACAGATTTTATTCCAGGAACGCAAGAAAATTTCAATTATTTGGAAACCTGCCAATAAAATCGATACAAAAAGAGTAAAGGATAAGACCTATGAAATTTTACCAAGATTTTTAAAGTTTTTAATAGAACTTAGCATCCATTCCTAATAACTAAAGTATGATAACTTCCTACAGTATGTGTACACTACATGTCAAGTACTGTTCCGAGTGCCTTACACTTATAAATGAGTTTTATCCTCAAGGTCCTATGAGGTAGCTCCATTTTACACATGGAAGACAAAAGGAAGGGCACTCATGATGGAGTTTATGTTCTTATTAGAATGGACTTCCCTTGTGGTCCAGTGGCTTGCCCAAGATTACAGAAAGTGATGGAGGCAGGATTTCAACCTAGGTTTCCAGGCAAAAAATCTGCGCTCTTTACCACTATAACATATTGCTGCTTCTAAAAATAGGAATAGAAGAAAACTTCCTTAACACAGTATTTATCAGAAACAATGAGGGTGAACCACATATACAACTGTGACATGCTGAAAAACCTTTCTGAAAATTAGGAACAAGACATGGAGTATGCCTGTTATTCACTGTTCAACCTTTTTTTTTTTTTTTAATATTCGTGCTGATGTTCGACATAAGTGGCATACAGATTGAAAATTAAGAGAACACTAATCATTACCATCTTACTGTATACCTAGAAAAGCTAGGAAATGAAACTAAAAAATTCTTCAAACCAAACTTAATTAAATGAGGTAACTGGATCCAGGTAAAATTTTTTTTTTAATCAGTTAACTTTTAAAATACTAGCAATAGCCAATAGAAATTGAGGTAGAGCTTTCAAATGTAGCTCCTTTTCCTCCAACCAAGAGCCTGAGTGCTTTCCTAGGAAGCACGGACATTCATTTCTATTGAGAACCTACTGCTGCTGCTGGTGGTCAGCTCAGAGTTATGAGCAGTGCTGGACCTGTACCCCCAAATCTCAGTGTGGTAGGATATGAGCAGAACCAGAATATAATAAATTAAAACATTCAAAAGACAAGAGTTTCTACTTAAGATATGACCGTTCCGTTCCGTTCCGTTCAGTCGTGTCCGACTCTTTGCGACCCCGTGGACTGTAGCCTACCAGGCTTCTCCATCCATGGGATTCTCCAGGCAAGAATACTGGAGTGGGTTACCATTTACTTCTCCAGGGGATCTTCCCAACCCAGGGATCGAACCTGGGTCTCCCGCATTGGAGGCAGAAGCTTTAACCTCTGAGCCACCAGGGAAGCCCACCTTCAAATCAGAGTTGAGGGCTGGACCCGTGTGTTCATATGGGGTTTCCCCTGGAACCTGGGAGTTTCCAAAGTAAAACACTTTAAAAAAAGAAAGTCCTGGATCTTAAAGGTTCAAGGGACACAGACTGGCAAACAGGAAGAAAAGTTTTTCTTCGTAGAGAACACAAGTGGTAAGGTCTAGATTAAAGCAAGCTTTAAAAGGGCCACACTCAAGAGGTAGGAAGAATGACTCAGTCTCAGAGGATGACTTTATATAAATGGTAAAATGGAGGAGGTGGAATAGAATAATGAAATATCTCTATCCTTGAGAATATGATTGTGGCATGCATAACTGAGTTAGATGTTAATTCTTTTAAAAAGTGAAAGGGAATTCCCTGGCGGTCCAGTGGTTCAAGCAGTCCAGGACTGTGTGCCTTCATTTCTGAGGGCACAGGTTCTATCCCTGGTGGGGGAACCAAGATCCCCCAAGTTGCCTGATGCTGCCAAAAAAAGAAAAAGAAAAAGGAAACCTATAAGCACATGAAACATGTAGTCCCCAAGAGGAGGATTGCACTGTAACTCTAACTCTCCCGCCTTTGAGACTAGCAGCAAGCATTTGGAAATGGTCCATATTTTTTTTTTCTAATGTTTTTTCTTTATGGTAGCCACACTGTGTGGCATGTGGAATCTTCATTCCCAAACCAGGAATCAAAACTCATGCTCCCCATTTTGGGAGCTCAGAGCCTTAACCACTGGACCACCAGGGAAGTCCTGGGATGGTACACATGGAACAAGTGGTTCCAAGTAGAGATCAAGATGAACATTCTTATATAGAAACCTTAACCTAAAGTTTCTTGCTATCTTAGAGAATCATGTCTTAAGAAACAGACCGAGCCAGACCTGAGTGCTTCTCTCCAGTGTGAGTTCGCTGGTGGTGATTGAAAGTAGAACGCTGACTAAAGGCTTTCCCACACTCGATACATTCATAAGGTTTCTCTCCAGTATGAACTCTTTGGTGCACGGTGAGTTGTGAGCTATCACGAAAGGCTTTCTCACAATCTTTGCATTTATAGGGCTTCTCCCCAGTATGGGTTCTCTGATGTACCATAAGGCTAGAATTATGAGTGAAGACCTTTCCACATTCATTACATTCATAAGGTTTCTCACCAGTGTGAATTCGCTGATGAATAATGAGGTATGAGTTTTGATTGAAGGATTTTCCACAATCATTGCATTTATAGGGCTTTTCACCAGTGTGAAGCCGCTGATGTCTAGTGAGACATTTACTCAGACTGAACGCCTTACCACACACATTACATTCAAAAGGTTTTTCTCCAGTATGAATTCGCTCATGGTCAGCAAGTTGAGAGAGCTGATTGAAGGCTTTCACGCATTTGCTACACTTGTATGGTTTTTTCCCAGTGTGGAGACTCTGATGTTGGGTAAGACATTTACTTCGACTGAAGGCCTTGCCACATTCATTACACTCGTAAGGCTTCTCCCCAGTGTGGATTCTCTGATGGTCAGTAAGATTTCTGTTAGAACAGAAAGCTTTCCCACACTCATCACACTTGTAAGGTTTCTTACCAGTGTGAAGTACCTGATGGCGGATAAGGCTTTTATTCCGACTAAAGAGTGCTCCACACTCATTGCATCCGTATGGTTTCTCCCCAGTATGAGTTCTCTGGTGGTCAAAGAGTTTGGAACTTTCATTGAAAGCTTTTCCACATTCATTACATTTATACGGTTTCTCCCCAGTATGAAGTCTCTGGTGTTGAATGAGATGGGAGCTGTGGCGATAGGTCTTTCCACAGTCACTGCATTCATAAGGTTTTTCCCCTGTATGGATTCTGAGGTGGACAATGAGCTGAGAGGTCTGCCTGAAGGTCTTGCCACACTCAGAACACTCATATGGTTTCTCTCCAGTGTGGATTCTCTGATGCCCAATGAGATGCGAACTCCAATTAAAAGCTTTGCCACATTCATCACAGTGATACGATTTCTGTCCCTTCAGAACTCCTTGATGTTCTGAGAGACCGGAGGACAGATCTAGATGTCCCTTAAGTTCCTTATACTCATCATACCGATGCTCTGTGGATTTCTTTTTATCCTCTTGTGTTATTTCTAAGAAATCACTTTCCAGTCTGGTTCCTTCTTCATCTGAGGGTTGACCTTTTAGTTTCTCTAAAGTTTCTTCACAGGTGGCCCCAGCCTCTGGTCCTCCAAGAATCAGTCCACAGAGTATGCCTGAGGTCCTGTCAGCTGACTTCGCCTCTTCAGAAATATCCTGCTTCGGAAACAACTGTGAACTTGCCATCCTGTTTTCACCTGCTGCCAAAAGACAGAAGAAAACAACTGTCACTCACTTCTCGTCCTATTGAGGAAATGAACTGTCAGGAATCTATATAGTGTAAAAAAAAAAAAATCACATTGAGGGTAAGGAATAAGGAGACACATTGAGAACAGGAGGGAAAAAACAGAGCTATCAGGACAGAGGGATGTGGAGCCAGCACGGCCAGGTGAGAAGGCCAATTGAAAGGCAAGAGACCAGACTGTAAAGCACAGTGTGATCTCCCAGAAGTCACTTAGATGTGGTGTCTCCTTAGTAAAATGATGAACTCTCGGGTCCGCTCCAACCATAACACTGTATGGCTCCACAGTTCACAGTAAAGATGTTGAGGACAGCGGTGGTAAATACTTTACACCAAATATGAGAAATGATGTGGGCAAACATGAGAGCTGAATGGAAATATGTATTACGAGGGCATGATCAGGAAAAAGTGTACAAAAAGGAGTGATTCTGGTATGAAAGAATAGTAACGATATCTGGAGGAGCTATGGGTTCAAAAAGGCTGGGAAAAAGTACTGAAGGAGAGAGTAGAGCTCTAAAATTGGCGACATCCTAGTCTCTGGAGCACTGGACTAGGAGGTGCCAGTAGGCACTCCTACGAAAATTAACAAAGGCCATGATTTGAAATACAAATCAAAGTATATGTTTTGTAGCTTGATAACCTGGAATCATAATGAGACTGAACAGCTGAGTATTTGCTTTTGAATTCTGGAATTTAATATAAAAGCTGGGAAAGGCAGGGCATCCATAGTCAAAGGTAAACACAAAAATATTGGTTCCTTTAAATCACATCTTAACCAGACCACAAGCTATCATATCATCTCAGCATATGGAAAATGAAAGGTATCTGGTCCTTTAATTCTAAGCCCACCCTCTCTGGAGTAGGCTACAGTCCTAGACTGGTCAACCCCAGAACCTCCTCTGACAACAGCCCCTTTCAGGAAGCAGCCCTGCCCTAGTCTTTCTGAAGGGGAAGCTGAGAAAACCATGTTTTGTGCAAAGCAACCCAGATCATCCCAGGATGGAGGAGGACCAGGACTAGGTGACTGGACCAGGGCCAAGCACCAGACCCAAGAGCAGCTTATAGAGTAGTCATCAGCTCTGGGTGACCTGGAACAAAGTTCTGCCCAGAGAAATATATTTAATGGCTGAACCACCAATGGAGTCCCTTTCTACATAAATTCTGAACTGAAAGTAGGACAAAATGAAGGAAATTACAAGTAGTAGCTCAAGTTGAAATGATGCATGGAGAGAAGAAATCCATCAGGAACCACAGCAAACAGAACATATGAGGAAATAGGAAGTCTAATTAAGAAAGAGGAAGGGGAGAAAAGATTCAGAGTAAAGAGAATGGCCATCAGTGGGAGCAGAAAAACAGATACACAGGACACAGCTGTCTTCTAACACTGCCGTAAAAACCCTTTCACTTCTGTTGTTGGGTTGGAAAGATCCCTTGGAGCAGTGAAAGGCTACCTACTCCAGTATTCTGGCCTAGAGAATTCCATGGACTGTATAGTCCATAGGGTCACAAAGAGTTGGACACGACTGAGCAACTTTCACTGTCACTTTTCTGCTGCTGAGGCTCCCATGTCCCCACAAAGCTTTGTTTCCCAAAGCCTGGTCTAGCTAGTGAGTCTGTTCAGGGTTTCCAATCCTTCAGTCTTATTCTAAGTAACTCAGCTCATGACTTATAGTAACTAAATGGCTCTCTATTCCTTCCAACTACAAACTCTTAACTAAACCAGCTCACTTCAATTAGTAAGGAAGTACAGAGAATGTTAATAACTATCAAAGTGAGTGATGATGTAGAAAGATTCATTATACTATTCTCTCCATTCTCTTTATATTTTCATAATTAAAAGAATAAGAACATAGCAAAAAAAATGTAAAGAAGGCAGATTTTAAGTTATTATGGAACAGAGTCATTACCCAATGGGGCCAGGCTGCAGCAATTTTCCAGCATGATGTTCCAGTACAGGGCTCTCTGGCTGAGTGCTGTACCTTTCCACTTCTTCAGAGTATAGTTCACAGATAGAAACTCCAACTCTGCAGCCTCCTGGAATGATAAGCTTCTACTTCTCAGGGACATTCGCAGCCTGAGGGGCAGAGTCAACAAGGGTACCAAAACAGGGTTGAGACCCTGGTGGTCAAAGGGGTTGGGGGACAGAAAGAAGCTGGGAGGACACATTAATAAAAGGACAAGTTCAGGGTAAGATAACAGTCCATGAACTCAGTGGATGGGACCAAATCCAGGGGAGGCAGTTAGGTAGAGAAGTCACAGGAGCAGACTCTGAATGGGCCAGAGCCCTGGAGATGAGGTCATGCTATTCCTGGGCCATAGACTTGGAACCCAGGAAGCTCACCTGGGGCCTGACCATCTGGAAAATTCACTGGTAATTCAAGGATTCCAGCACAATGAAAAAAAAAAAAACTTGAAAAACATAATTAAGTTGAAGAACTCACACTTCACAATTTCAAAACTTATTTGACAAAACAGCACTGATCAGGACTGTGTGATACACACATAGATCAGTGAAATAGGTAAGAGTCCAGAAGTAAACATCTACAGTTAATTTTTTTTCTTCCAGCTGCACTGCATAGCATGTGGGATCTTAGTTCCGCAACAGGGATTGAACCTATGTCCTCTGCATTGGAAGGACAGAGTCTTAACCACTAGACCACCAGGGAAGTCTCCTAAGATCACTTACTTTTTAAATGTATTTTAAATTTATGTATGTATTTTATTTGGCTGCACTGGGTCTTAGTTGCAGCATGTAGGATCCAGTTCCCTGACTAAGGATC